>NW_027176595.1:1744326-2293414 GCF_023349555.1 Cebidichthys violaceus | reverse complement strand
AATTGACTCCATCTGTGTTACTCCAGGAGCTGTTTTGGAACTTTAATAATGAGTTCGCTGCATATCATTAATACTCGGGTGCCTGGGGTATTGTTTTGTCATACATTTATTATGCATGCAAAGGCTCACGGTCTGAACAGGCAGTTTCGTATGCGCATGCATGCACTCTCCCCCCCCCCCCCCCCACACACACACACACACACACACACTCTCTGCGCTTCGTTTAAGGTTCGGGGCTGTTCATTGAAGGCAGCAGTGATTCATTATCGGAAATCAAGGTGATCATTTGTAGTACAATAGAAATGTCCTCCGACTTGAATTCATCTCCACGCAAAGCCATTTTGCCAAAACGCCACAAATATTACGTCCAACTGGGTTGAAGGATTCGATGCCGAGTGTCTCGTAACGCGCGCAAAAAGCCAGCCTCGTTTCCACACTTTTCTATTTCCGTATCAATAATAAAGCGGAGCATTCGCCTTCAGCAAATCCCTATCAACTGTTTACACCGATGTTCATTCCAATCTGTGCCGTCGTCTTTGTTTTTAGGCTATGTGATTCAGCGCTAAATTGGTACATTAAATCCCTTCTGTAAGACACGCTGTATTTTCCACTACTAAAGAAGAATGTGATCACAGCAGATCCACAATGTAATGAAGTTAAACTAAATCCGAGCATGTTTTTCCCCAAATTAAGTGATGTTAGCTTAGAAATAATGTGTGAACAGCAAAACCCCCAAAAAAATCCAAATCATTCCATCTGGAGAGTTGCAGAGTTGGGTCCGAAATTATTTTTTTTCCCACAATTCCATAACTCTGGGATGAAAGCTATTTCTTCCTCGATGTAATATTTCTCCCCCCCCCCCCCCCCCCCACAAGGCTACCCTGCACTATAAACCTACAGTAACGGTATAGTCACATCAATCATTTGCATCTTGGACATATTCTAAATTAACTGTTCTCCAGCAAAGAATCCAATTTACTCTGCAAAACATAAGAGCTGTTATGCACATATCGACCACCCTCACCCTCACACACACACACACACACACACACACACACACACACACACACACACATGCACCCATGGATACTGGGCTGAAAGTCTCACAAGTGGCCTGGTAATTGCATCTCAGTAACAGTATTGCCTTCCTGATGGGTAATTTCCCTCTGGATTGTGTTTGTCTCTTGACAGCATAGAACTGTGGTTACTTCTGGGCCTGTAATGGGATATTAAACATATCAACTGATAGCGTAGTGACTAGAAAGAGTATTAGTTTTCATTATATTCCATCACTTTCCACACTTCCTGCCTTACAGTAATGAATGGCTAAAGATTTTTGTAACCTTTTCAAGGACTTAAGCTCTGTTTCGCCGTTTGACTCGACTCTGAAGTACAGTAGGTGGTGGGAGGATGTAAACTCAACCACGTATGGTGATCGAAATACAAAATACTCCGCAGCAAACCACCTTGAATCAACCGATGTCCTGCCGTATGGACCGGAGCCGCGGCGTCTTAACTGCTTTTGGAGCAGATCCAATCGTCGTGGACAGACGTAGAATGTTCAAGGTTACCTTTTTTTTTTTTAACCGAAGGCGTAAACGAAACGAGCACATCGTCCGCATGCGCTCGACGCTGATCATCATGCATTTAATTATGCCACAATGGAAGCCGAATGCTTCATGTTAGCGAGGCTCCATTCTGATTGGGAATCAGTCATGGATCATGTACGTCTCAAAATGTCAGCGGGACAACGAAGCGGGACGGAAATCAAAAATGCTGATAAACAAGCTGATTTCTCCGTGCGTGGCGAACGACTCCTCTGGCCTTGCAGTGTAGCGGAACCGGAGTAAACAAGAGCAAACTGTTAACGCTCCTTTCTCTTTTTTTCTCCTTTTTCCTTCTTCTTCTCCTTCTCCACATCGGCTGCGCGGCTCGACACGGGTCATTCAGGTGGGTAGGTAAATGAAATCCATAGCGCTAAAGAGGCCCTGCGAAACCATCTGCTGTTTACTGCTTCAGACTGAGCACACACACACACACACACACACACACACACACACACACACACACACACACAAAGCGCCCGGCATTTGCTTTCTTGCTCTTCTGCTCGTGTGCACGGTTTTATTTACATTGAAAAACAGAAGGGGGGGGGCAGAGAAAGGCCTCTCAAACTTAGAGCAACTTTGAATGGTCTCTACAGTGAGAGAGGCATACAAGGGGGAATTACCTTTTGTTGCTTTGAGAGCTGTAGATGCAAGTAGATAATACAGACAGACTCTTTTGATTCTTCACTGAACAGAAGATAGTTTAGTCGTTATCTTTCCTTGGAAACCAGATGAATGAAGTCTCGCAATATTACAGTTCTGTAATTCGGAAGGAAGAAAAAAAAATCCCTTGCAAACCAGATCAATTACTGTAAATGTAAACTAAACAATATCCAAGTCAGAAAAGCAACCTTCTAAACTACATCACCCCAGTTGTATTGGGGTAGTGCAGTTTAACTTGGGGAGGAAATCCATTTCACACCCATTCCACAGGAAATTCAGATCTGAAGGATGCGCAGTCGTCGCCAAAAGGTTGATTCATCGTCCAGAAACGCGGCGTATACCGAATCACAGCAAATCTTTCATGCCTTTAACGCAAAAAAAAAAAAAAAAAGTGCTCGGCATTCGACTCAATGTTTCATTATGCTCTGTCAAACTAGTGTGCGGGGGAATATTTCCAGGCATGATGAGGTGAGGGATCACGCTAATTTACATTCCCGGACACTAATAGGTCCAAGCTGTTTCTGGAAGGAAGAGAGTTTCTCCAGAGAAAGCGAGTTGCTTCTAATAAACTCTGGCATGAGAAATAAAAGCTCCCCCGGCCTCTCATTTGGATTGATCAAGGCTCTGCTGCGGAGTATCAATCCGAGCTTCCTACATGTCATGTCAAATACAATCAATTATTCTAAAAGAGTCCACTCATAATAAGCTCCTGAGTCCTCGGAGAGCACAATCTGGAGGCGGTGCCAGTGATGTGGGCAGACTTCTGTGATCCACTGATTTAATTGCTTAAAATAAAAAAATAAAAAATCACATGATAATATTGAGGTGTGATTTATACAGTAGAAACGTGTCATTTTGTTTTCTGTCAATATTGAGACGGAGAGTAATCTCTCTGGGAGGACTTGCAGCAGTCTTTGCCCTTTGCAGAACGTACATAATGTATATATTTTTTTATAAAAGAGGTGATTATAGATGAAAGCTGGAGTCATTTTATATAAGCGTTTTCTGAAAACTCTGGCATTTTCCCAGTAAACCAGCGCCTTAACTGAGAGCGCAGGCAGACAATAGGGAGGATAACAAAAGCCATTTGTATTCAGGTGTTACTCTGAGTCCGATTTCAAATATCAATCCAGGGCGTAAGCGGCTATTCATCAACAACAGTCAGCCCGGACATTTGAAGTGAGAGATACTGTGGTCAGTCTGCAATGAATAATCCCATTATTACTCTCTGAGTGACATGTTTGTGATTACAGCAGTACAAAGAACAAAGACATTGGTTTACTGAGAGGTGGAGGAGAAAAAGAAAAGGGAAAAAAAAAAAAAAAATGCGGTCGGTCAAATGAGTCATTCTTCACTCGGCTCTCAACAAGTGGATGCATACATGTTTGGCACACATGGAAAAAAAACAACAACAACAACAAGCCTACAGGCCAGAGCAGAGAGGGTCTTAGAGGGTCTGTTATGGAGTGGGAGGCATTGTTTTGTTACGGTTAAGGTGCAGCTTTTGCAGGAGGAAAACAAATGCAGAGTACGCCGCCATTCTCAGTGATCAGATCGGGCTCGAGCAACGGTGGAGAGTTCGGTTTGTTTTGTTTTTCTCCACCCGAATCTGACCTTTTGAGCCTGAGAGCAGCGGAAGGATCCTTTTCTTGCCTTGAAGCTATCCTCTTGATGCATTTATGTAATATAAATAGACCGACTGAAGGTTCAATTGTGATTTTTAAATCGTATCATATTGTCTTGTATGTAGAAAAATGTGTCCTCCACGCATTTCCGTAAACCATATGAATACTGTAGAATATTCATTTCTTTTTATACATTGGACCTGTCTGGAAACTAAAGGGTCCCCTTGACACTTTCTGTAAACCCTTTGATCCAATTAATACACTATGGATGCTTTCTATGGTTTCTGCTACTTTAATACATCCAGTATCTCTTTCTGTGGTCACTTCCAAATCCAACAAGTCCTCCCAACTAAACGACAAAATCCACTCATCAATATAGCTAAAACGATGAACAATGTTCACATTACTTTGTGTTTCTTCTGAGCGACAACAGCCACAATCTGAATTTTCACAAGAGGTTCCTGTCATGTTGACAAGAGGTTGTCTTAAAGGGACAGCGTGTCAGATTTGGTAGCATCGGGCTACATTACGTTACATTACGGTCATTTATCAGACGCTTTTTTATCCAAAGCGACTTACAATTCAGTATCTATTTACACACCGTAGACGCAGCTACGGGAGACATTTTTGGGGTTAAGTGTCTTGCTCAAGGACACATTGACATGAGACTAGTAGAGCAGGAGCCGGGGATCGAACCGCCGACCCTGCTCTCCACTTAGCCTCGGTCACCCCTGACTTAGCCACGGTCACCCCTCCCCGCTCACTCCTACCTTTCCAAGACTGCGGTAATGTGAGCTCGCAGATGGCAAAACCTGTGGCAGCGCCGTCCACCTCGCTCAGAGGCCATGTTTTACCACAATAACACTACTTCAATGAAGTGAGACTCCGAGGCTCACTTCATTGCAGTTTCACAAGCATGTCAGAGAACAACGGTGGCCTTCAGGTTAACGTTAGAAACCAAAAGGCTCTTGCTAGAGCCAGTCTTGAGTTTGTCCGTTCTGGGCTCCTGTAGAAACATGGCGGTGCCATAGTTGGACAAAGAAGATGTCACTTACTGCTGTGCACCAATCAGTATCATATGAATCACAAGAAGACGGTAGCTGGTGGGTGGTTTGGTCACTGTCTTGCATCTGATTGGCTGAGTCTTAAACTCCTATTAAGCAACTCCTTTGCGACCAACATTTGTTTTACATTCTGATCTCTGTTGTCGTACGTTGTGCCTCCAGTATTCCGCTTTCACCTCCATTATCAGGGACCTTAATGGATCACAGACAACATGTCTTTGAGTCCACGATCTCACCGGCAAGAACACACCTTCTCAGTGATCAAATACAACCTTTTATGAGCCTGGTGGGAATTTAAGACGAATTACCCCGCCAAAAATAAATGAATCTACATCATGCTAGTTGGTCTCTCCCGAGTAAAGTTGGTTATAGTGACAAGCAAACCATGTCTGTTGAACGGCAGGAACAAATGGTGAGACTAATTAAAACACAACACAGCCTCCCCACTCTACTTGTACTTCTGCAGGACTGCGAGTTTCAACAGAATAGCTGAGGACAGAAGTGACAGCTGGTCCTGATCAAAACCGTATTCCCGACTCTCTTCCTGAGATCCCCCTAAAGACCGTCCCACTTCCAACAGCGAGTGAGCCAGGTACTCCTCTCCCCGCATCACCAGGCTGCATCGCTGAGTTCTGAGGCTGTGTTCAGATACACTTTGGACATAAAAAAAACATCATGAAATGAAATGCGGTGACTACGGGGATGTTTGCTATGCTGTTGTACCTCGCATCATTAGTCCAAAACAGTGTATATGAGCTGGAAAATTAGTCTATTTTTAACTGTTTTAAAGTCCGGGGAGAAAATGGAAGTAATCTTATCTCACATCACAAACTCAGAGGATATTGCTTTTTCAACTTCAGTGTCTAGTTTTAACATTGGCTATAAAAAGGCTCTGATGTCTCCTCACAAGGCTAGAACAAAATATACAGGACAAACTCCAAACCAAAAATAAAGTTCTTACATAATGGCTCATCTGCGCTGTAATACCGCAGCAGCGGTCTGAAAACTGATTTCCTTCTTCTTTTATTGTTCTTTGCTAGTTTTTGTGTATTTTTTTCCTTTTTGGATGAGCTGATGAGAACTCATTCAATTTGATCACAATTGCCCTCAATATTCAATGCTGTTGAAAAACCAGGCAGATGTGATGTGCTTGTTCCAGCTCTGCAGCAGCAAACGTACAGAGAAGAAATGTCAGTGTCATTTATTGATTTAGTTTGGAAGACAGAGCGAGAAGAGAGTGTTAGCAGTATGTTAAATAGAAAATGGCATCGACTGTGCTTTTTCTTTCTTTTTTTTGTATTACAGTTAACCTAAATATCCTGTGAAAGGTTTGACATTTATTAAATTAGTGCTGGGCGACGATTAACATTTTTATTCGCGACTAATCGCATGATTTTCTGGGATTAAATGCATTGTTATGCACAAAGTTCAATAATCAATTCAAAAGTAGTGTATTGCACACTTTTATTTTAAATTGTATTATATATGCAGTATATATTAGAAGTAATTCAACAAACGGCGGATACTTTAAGAGCCGCACAAAATAACTCTTATAATCTTCAAGTTTTGCGTCGGCCTGTAGTTTCCGTCGGCCATCTGTATGTTTGAGCCTCTAACCCTGGTCTGCATGGTTTGTGTGTTTTGTTAGTTTGTTTAGTGCAGTAGATCCAAAGTGGCACCAAGCCCAGGTTCAGGCGATCGAACCGGACTTCATATCAGCATTGCCAGAGGACAACTTCATGAATTTGCAAGCGTTGATGAAAACATGTTTCGTCGTTCTCTGGACCGAGGGCGGATCGGTCGCTGCAGTGACTCAACATCGCCTCTCTGGGAACAAGTGGTATTACAAGAAGACCTTGTTAGTTGGCAGAAGATATACCTGCAGCATAATACAGTGATATATTTGACAATAAGAACTGTTACTTCTTCATATTATTTTGTTCATAACTATGATTCTGGCCACGTTGCACCTTTTAAACAACAAATCATGTTTCCTTCGTTCTTAAATCTTAACAGTATGAACCATTTCTAAATGTGTATTTTTTTTTTTTCAAAGAAAAGCACAAACCGGCCAAATGTAATTGGAAGTCACACCTGAACACGTCGGAGTCAAAGGCTGAAATTTACATCCTGGAAATGTTGCAGATCCGACTCAGTTAAGCAGAACCAATTAATATGACAGTTTGAACATGATAGATTTCCTTGTCTGAGAAAAATGGCCGACACTTTAGGATGCATTCATTTCACTGAAGTTGACCGCAGAGGAAACTTCTTAAATTTTTTTTTTTTTACATAAATTCTCATCATCTGCTCATTTAGTACATGACATATTCATGAGATTTTAAGGCATATTTGCATTAAGTGGTTTCATGTGAGGTGATTGGCAGACGGCAGGTGTAAAATCATCAAGTTTAATCTCCAAAAATATGAGCTTTCCTGGCCGTTCCCAATCGCACACTGTGCGCCAAGCCTGCAGTGATGCAACATCTTGACAAGATGACAAGATGATTGAAGGGCATCAATTACTGCGCGGAATAAACAAGTGGCTGCAGAAGATAAAACCTGCTTTCCATCAGAGCAACGCCATATGGCTTGAAGCTATCATCAGAAACAAATGGAATAAAACCGGTCATTAAAGACACCAAATGAAACAGCATCTGTGTCTGATTTCAGCCTGTGTAACAGACAGCGAAACTGATTTTTGTTTAATTTTGATGATGATTTATTGTGGACTGTAGGATACCTGATTCTGCCCATATGTTGCCCTGAGGTCTGTTGAAAGGTTGTCCGTCTTTCCCTGTTTTTATATCCGAGAGGTTATTTTTTTTTTTTTGGCGGCACTATCTGTTTAAACACCTGAACATGAACCTTTCCAGGAAATAACCTATCACAGTTACTTTTCTCTCAGTTACTTTTTTCCCATTTCATTACGGAGCTGTAGGTCAATGTGACACCACAGAGAAGGAGGCTGCACAAACTCTTCATTGGTGTGCAGAAAGACATCGGTGCCTATAAAAAAAAAAAAAGAAAGAAAGACAGATCTTGATTCAAAGACGTCGGTGGTTTTCTCCTTTTTTTTTTTATAGAAATTAAAGGTAACTCACAAAAGATCAGGATGAAAAGTACAGCAGGCAAACATTTGTTACATTCGCCATTTCTCATATCTCAGAACAATTAGGTAATGTGTGCCATAAAGCTTGTGGTGAAATGTCAGCGCCGGTCTCTTGTCTGCTCAGAGAGCAGCAATGCTACAGCTGCCCCTACATATTTCATCAACCTTATGCTATTTACTCGTTTCACCAAGGGAAGCTACACTCTTCGTTGACTATTTGCATATCCTGATTTTTGTTCTTAAATGCTTTCAGACGATATGTAAAGCTATAGCAAGAGGAATACCGTATTTTTCGGACTATAAGGCGCACTTAAAATCCTTAAATTTTCTCAAAAATTGACAGTGCGCCTTATAATCCAGCGCGCCTTATGTATGGTCACTTGTTGTGCTTATTGATCGATTTTATGTGGTACAATGCGCTCAAAAATCTGCCGAAATGTGTAAGTACGACTTTGGTAAGCAACGAAGCCGCTCCGCTCAATGGATATTCGGAGCATTACGGTACGCTGTGTCACTACCTGATCGGCCCCGTAACAGGAATGTAATGTCTAAACTAAAAGTCAAAATCGATCAATAAGCACAACAACTAACCATCGGTCGCAACCGTCGTCCGAGCTTTCACGAAAGCTGGAATCATCACTGAACAGCCAAGTACCGATAACGGCAACGAGACTGACTCGGAAAATGACGAGAGGGATTCGGGCATTCTTGATGCCGAAATCGCACAGCTGTTTCACTCAGACACTGAAGATGAAGAATTCAATGGATTTGTGGAAGAGGAATGAATCGATAAGTGAGTGTATTTTTCTGTACCGGTATTTGTTGTTACAACTGAGTTGAATAAAGTTTGATTTACCGGACTGTGTTGTTTTGCTTAATGCGCCTTATAATCCGGTGCGGTTTATGTGTGAACATAGACACGTTAATTCACAGTGCGCCTTATAATCCGGTGCACCTTATAGTCCGAAAAATACGGTACGTGTAAATCAATTGTGCAAAATAGGCTGAAGGTCCGTTCACAAGCGTTCGCATGCGTTCACAAGCGTTCGGCTGCATAGTGCTGCACACAGGTCTCCTGGTGGAACGTTTGTTTGATTCCAACCGCCGCCTCACCCTCTCACCATGCACGGGATATTTCAGTCTTTATACGAAGGAGCGTCTTCTCTGAGCGTCTGATAATGACGCTCATGGGTTTACATTGTAGTTCTTTAAAAGCCGGGGCCGCTACAGGGGGCCGTCTGCTTCGGTATCAAACACTGAGGGACGTCAGAAAGCGTCTGAATTTGTCGCACTGGGAATGAAAATGGGCTGAAACCTCCACGATACACATAATTAAACAACTTAAACATCTGAACAAAGTGGATTATTAATAAGCTGTGTTTTTTTTATGTCCTATGTTGTCATGAACACATGATGACATAGAAATCTGTGAGATTTTAAATCACAATCTCCCCTTTTTTAAAAAGAAAATAATTTGACATCTATAATAAATTTAGTTAAAGTTGCTAGCTAAGATATACATGAATAGTTTTGCTGCATTTTGCTCTCGGTAACAGAGAAAAGCTTGCACCCCCACCATTCTTCAAGCTCAGCAGGAATCTCACAGGGATGAATGGTGTGGGAGTCTCCTACTTTGTCATGAATTAAAATGAGAAAGGACATGAAGATGACAAAGACACATTTCATCCACAGGCCGGAAATATTCCTATAATGATCAGCGGAAAAAAGGGTTCGCTAACTTAGCCGACTTGAATCCACTTTGAATCCCCACTAAAATGGAATACATTAAGATTCCGTCTATATAGAGTCTCCAAGCCTTCGGTTTTTCTGTTTGAATTCCTCAGCGGATGAATGTCCGACCTCAACAGTGTTGAGAAGTGCCTCTAGCACGATGTAACTTACTTCCCTCCATCCTGAGCCAGAGAAGACGAGGTCAGGTTCTGATTAGATTGTGTGAAAAGCCAGTCTGGTAAAAAAAAAAAAAAAAAAAAAAAAAAAAAGAGAGAGGAAGTAAAAGAGCCTTGGATGACTCTGTAATGATCTGTTACCTCACTATTAATACCATAGGCCTATAACTACAGTGTGCCTCTTAATGCTCTTTTCAAGTGGAATTTTTTTTTTAACATTTTCTATTAGGGTTTCTTTTTGCAGCAGGTGGAGTCATAACTGAAGAAACACGTGATTTAAAGTGTAATTTCCTCTGCGGCACAAAGCCTTGTGACTCGCGTTTGACCCCTGGTTATAATGGACACATCTGCAGCACCGCATTGATATGGAACTGCATATTGAATGTGCATTGATCTCCCTATTTTAAATAGTGCTTTTAAAATGAGCTTTGAAAAAATAAATCTGAATGTGTACGTGAAGTGTTTGGTCAGCAATTTGCAGCCGCAACTGGTCAGCAGTTAAATGTGACAAACGGAAATGCTTCCCTCTCTTGAGGAGGGCTGTGTGAGACGCTTCAAGTGAGCCAGAGTGGCAGCCTGCTGCTGTCTTAGTGTGTGTGTGTGTGTGTGTGTGTGTGTTTGAGATTTTAGGTCACCATAATATTTATGATCCTGTCCTGATAGCTCTTTGTAAACACTGCGTATCATTTGAAACACGGTGTGAACCGCGTGTGATAAGTTCCTGTGTAGCATGTTGATGCTGTCAGTAAATTGTCAGACTGTTATTCCTGGTAATGGGATCCTCACTGAGGCTTCTGAATATTATCTGGGCTCCAGATACATGTGCAATTTATAGATACATATTTGGAATATCTCCCACTTACGTGTGCTTGAGGACATGTCATCTTTGCATTTGGAAATCCTCCACAATTTTTTTTATTTTTCCCTCAGCCCAAAGATCCCTCACGTATAAAAACACCTTAAATACCAATCAAACGTTGTCTCACAAGTTAAACTCTTTTCAGCTGCCGTGGCGGGTCATCTGGTCAGGTTGGCCCACCTCGGTTCTCGCTGTAAAATATTAATTTTGGTTGTAGCGATTGAGAGAAAAGGGATGAAAATAGGTCCTTGGGATACAATGGCGGAAGGCTAAAATGGGGGGAAGCTGACATCAGGCGACTGCTGTGCCGAGCTTCCTGAATTCAGGATCTTTCAGTAATTTTTTTGCCTATTTTGGTATTGAAATAATCTTTAAAGGTTCTCTAAATGACATTCAGAGCATTACTGTAGCACCAAGCCACTACTTCAGTGTAAGGATACAGTGGACTAATGTCTACCTGCAGCAGAGAATAAAGTCACTTTCTCTCTCTGTGTGTTGTTATCCGAGCATCTCTGTACTTTGTTCACATAGCCGGGTGAACCGTGCGCGCTCTTAGTACATGCTAGTGCACGTGAGTGTGCAGCTGTGCACTGCGCTCGTCGTGGGACGGTAGCACCAACCCTCCTGCCCCCCCCCCTCAGGTAAACGCTGTTAGCTCGGTCAGCGCTGTTGTTGTTGTTTGCACTGTTAGCAACGTTAGCCAGCATCGCTAGGTTAAGAGAGCCATGTAGAGGCAATAGATTTGACTTTTTTGTATTGAACACCTTTTGAATGAAACTCATCCGACACATTACAAATCTATCCTTCCCAAATAACAACATCAACAACAAAACTCCCCATCCCCATTCTTCCGTATGCCTCGTCTCTGGCTGTTCTTCCTGTTTATCGATTGTGCTGAGAATGCTGCTGAGCATCACTATGTATTTTTTTTTTTATTAACAATACACCCTTGGATCCTCGGTGCAGGTGAGCGCACTAAGGTTTTACGCACGCGTGCACACTGGTACGTGTTTAGATGAGGGATAATTCACTTTTTTTGACGAGTGTCTCATCAGAACAGCTGGAACTGTCCAGAGGGAGCTCTTATTTAAAGCGCAGCCACAATGTGAGCTGCTGAAAATAATTCACAAGTGAAAGGTTTGAGAAATATAGCTTCTGGACAAGGATTTATGGCAATTCAAAAGCAAAGTGTGAACAAAACAACTGAGCCGCTAAATGTCAATTAACTAAAAAGACATCCTTCATGTGCCAGTGTGTCGTGGCTGAAATGTCTGGTGTATCTAAAGTGGGAAACATTTTTTGACATTATGATGCTTTGATTCTGAAAAATCACGTCCAAGACAATAACTTGTAGCGTAAAGTAAATGTGGCAAATAAACGAGTGTTGCTTGAAATCGTTCACAGCTACGGGAGATTGATTTCGACATTTGTTAGAAACAGCAGTACAGATACAATCAGGTCTTTTGTCAAAACACATCATATAGAGATATTTTAAAAGTGCATAATTTCATGTCCCTGTGATCTAAATTTGTGTCAGGCTTAAAAGGAGGCGGAGATGTTTGCACTGTAACATCTGGATGCTTGGAAATCGGCTGCTAAGAATGTTATAATCATGCAGACAAGGCCTAAGCTGCTCCATTACGGGCTAAGCTGACCTATCAGTGGGGCTTTTGCTAATCCAAATTGTGCTTTAGCAGGCAGAGATTGCTCAATTCAGAAGGTCTGCTGGGAGAAGAGAGAGAGAGAAAAAAAAAAAAAGCTGAAAAATAGTACACCTGCCATGTGAGCCGCTATCATTTATGAGATATTTATCTCTCAGTGTCATATGTGCACAAACGCTTAGCTATTTTTATTTTTTTTTTCAGTTAGAAAAGCTCATTTTCATGTTGGATTTTCTATTTGCCTAACGTATGAATGCCAGCTATGACCAGTCCGCAGTCCCTTAAGCGTGCTTTCATTTGACACGAGCTTAACGGCCCCGGCTGCCGTACTTACATCACACTCAAATGTGATGAGTGACAGTTATATTTTCTACTGCAGACAGGGGCCAGCACAGAGAAAAAGTTCTTTTTATGGAGGATTTACCATTTACTTTTACTGTAGAAGCACATGAGTGTCTTCTCTGCTGAAAAGCTCTCAGGGTGCTTCTGGTTTTAGGGTCATTTTCTTTTCTTTTAGAGAGTGCAGAGTTTGGCATCCTTAGATTCTTTTACTCCATACTTTTACCGTGACTATGTTTCCGAAGGCCAGACAGGTTAGTCGTTTAATTCAGGAGCAGGTTTGACTACAGCTAATATATCCGCAGCCCACAGTTGGCTGACATGACATGACACCGGGGAAATTCATTTGCCACAGCCATATGTGATGGTTGGTTATCTAATCACTGTAAGATTTAATCTAAAAACTCAATCGTAACGGGCTGCTTCTCCTCCTGGAGTTTAATACCTGCTGAGGGATTAGAGACATACGAAAAGGACCTCGCATGAAGAAAAAAAATCGAGTCAATGAAATGTCCCTTCAGTTGCGTATTCTCAGTATCATGGAACGGCCAGCACCTTCACAATTCATCCATTCCGTACACCCTGCCTGATCTATACTGCACATGTGCAAAACGCACTATTTTTTCCCCTGATTAATGCTTCATTTAGGAAAGCAAGTCCATGTTGAAATCAGCAGAAGAGCTAGCTAGCTAGAGTTAGCCGTTAGCTCCGTTATTTAGCCAAGTTGCTAACGGCTAACGTCAAGTAAGGTTACTCACATTATCATGCGTTCCAGCTTTATTTAGTAGACTATTGGGCGAAGAAAATTATAGTTTTGTAAGGATGTGTTCTTGCCAAGAAACTTGAACATATACAGGTGTTTTAACTGCAACTGTTGTTCTATTTAACTCACTGGTGTACAGATTGGTACAAGTTCAGGTATCGGTATCGGGGAAAGGAAACATTTTTTTAGCGGAACAGCTCTACTTGTAACAATAATATTGGCAGAATGTACCCACCAAAGGTCTCACATGACTGCACAGAAAGCCTCTGCAGGACCTCTCACCTGTTTAATACGTCTTCAGCATTATTTCTGCTGGTTACGGCCCCAAAACGACAGAGAGATATAGCCTTTATCGCTGAGGAAATGAACAGACAAACACCTCGGCTATGAAATGGCTTTTGCAAGTCACTGAACATCTCGCATGGTTTTCAATACTCAAGATGGGAGGAGATATGAGGATGTAATCCTTGAATGGATCCTGGTGTAGCCCTCAGCCTTTTTTTTTTTTTGAGCAGCTTCTTTGAGCACTTCCAGTAAACCCCCGCACACACCCTTAATCTCCCCGGCAGAGCGAGTTTGACACGAGAAGTGAATCTGCCGTGAACACACGTCGCACAAATGCAGGATAATGTTTTAGAGATACACAGATTAACTTGTGTAATCCAGGCTGCCAACGGGAGAGTTTAAAGAGAAATGTGTCAAATGTTTATAGATAGAATAAACCAAATATTAAACCATAATCTCCAAAGGCTTTTATCTATTGTTGTCCCCACATGTTCTGCTTCCCCCATATTCTGGGAGTATAGCGAAGATCACATGCAATTCAATTAAGACGCAATCACGTAAATAAAACGTATTCTACTAAAATGAATCTTCAAACTGCAGAGCGAACATCTTTTTAAATTCTAATTGTCACGCAAACGATTTAAAGTAAATTCCAGTTTAAATTTGCTCAAAATGTCAAAGATAAAAGAGAACTCAGAAACTGAAACTCAATTCAGGGAATTAACTTAAATTGCCCAAATGGTTTTTCCAAGTAATTTCATGGAATGACTGAGTACTTCAGTGTCACACAGCAATTTGCAGTTTAATTTAAAAGACAAGAGTGTTGAACACAAAAAAAAAAAGATGTCTGCTGCCCTGAACTCATAAACGGACGTTATTCTGCTGGGAGATGTGCAGCCACTCCACTGCGGTGTCAACTGGACAAGTGCAAAGTGATACAAATTGTAGTGTAGATGGAGCACAGCACAACCTTAATAAATAGTGACCTCTTGTTACAGACATTTTAAATGTTCTCTGATGTCGTGCCATATTTTTTTTACATGGAAAACAATGTTCATTTAAATAATGAATGTGCATTCGTGGGATTTACATAATAACATGGTTTTGGTATTCTGCATAGACCATTCGGGATGGTCCATGGAGGGGCAAAAGGATACATTCCTAAAATACATCCAGCGATTAACTCCTTAAGCTCAAGCCGTCACACTTGAACGCTCCCACCAAACTGCTTCGGGCATCACGAGGTCACATTTCCTCTCACAACAAGTCCCGAGAAATAAAACAGAAAACGACCGCTGTGATGGTTTTGTCTGAAGGCTGCACTGAGAGACGAGACCAGACACAATCCTGGTCCACATGATAGCATGTTGTGCCACTTGAGACAATTTACTGGCTTAGAAATGGCTTCTTTTAACAAATGTGGGGCCATTATTTCTTTATAGTCGGGAGGCATTCTGAAGCCCAGATAAGCAGCTCTGGGCCGCACCGTATACGGTGTGCATATAGCGCCATGGAAACCGTTTACATTCAGGTACGCCCCGTCTCCTAAATGCACCAAACGGCATTGTGAATTAGGTTGCAGAGAAAACCTATCCTGTAGTGGATTACGTTTCTCACCGTTTAAGTCTTTTTAAGCCAAACCGTGCTGTTTTTATGTATTTACTAAACCTTACAAAGTCGGGGGTTTTTTTGCGTTTTTATTTTGTTTTGCTTGTTGGAAACAATGCGTATGTAACTGAGCAGCTTAGTCGTATGGAAACATAATTTCGTAGGAAACAAAAAGGTTGTTGAGGTAACATAAGGTTGATGCTGAGAAGATCACGCAGCATCCCACTGCTGCTGCTGCATCACTTCTTGCACCTCAGCAGGCTTAAACAGAGCCACCGGTTGCCTCGATGCACATCAACCAAACACTATCTCCCCACCAGTCTCCTCTCTCTTTGTGGAATGAAATATTAACTCTGAACAAATGCAGTCATTCCAGCGGGACTCGTGGTAATGGCATGTCAGCGTGACATCATCGCCCACCAAAATTTGTGCCACAGCTCGGCCGTTCATTTGGCCCCGCATCTCTGCCAAAGAATAGTTGCTGACTGGATAATGCACCGAGAGACATACTGTGTACCACACCGTCCCGACGCACTCGCTTGTTAACTGATAAATGCATATTTTCAAAGCATGTGATGTGTGTGGACTCTATGGTCTGTTGAGCCCAAGTTCCCGATGTCCTTGCACCGTGTTTTGTTCGAGTTTACCGTGTTGAAATGTAATTTAAATGTTTCTCTCTGCACTAGCTACCAAACACATTCATGTACATTTATGGTATCTGATTACTGCCTGCAGCCAGAGGGGGGGGGGGGGGGGGGAGAGAATGGCTCTTGATTTAATCTTCCGACGGAGTAAATCTCTGAAGTCTACCTGGTTAGAACCTGCTAAATTATAACGCTGGATGAGCTTCATTACTGCAATAGCTCTCTATATGTTGACAGCTGCATATTGCTGACCATGAAAATCCCTTATCGATAACCAACACTTAAAGCAGGCACGCCTCCACCACAGAGGATACATAAGTTAGAGTGAATTACCCTTAAGGGCTGAGTAGCATGTTTTAATTACTCTGCTATCTCAAGCTGTCTGCATTTCACATCAGTATTCAATTAAGCGCAGCGATCAGATGATTTGGGGGAGCAAACTGCATTGCGGCTGTTTTTAGTGCTTCTCCCACTGTAACGCATGCGAACCTTTCACCAAAGCTTTATTACTCAGACGGGCATGTTTTTATTTATGTTTTCAATAATAGCGTTAACGTGACTTTTTAATCTTTCGAACGGAGGATGTTTTGTAACGCTCTATGGACGTGATATATCGTTTTGATGCAAGATATTTATCATTCGTACTTAGAATTTGATATATAATGGACGTGGTTACTGATGTAATGTCACAAACTGATATATATATGTATATATATATACATATATATATATGCCTCGTCAATACATTAGTCACCTACTAAAGTTAAATCCGTGTGCTGCTCTATTCTTTGGACCTCATCTCCGGAGTCTCTCCTGCAGAACTTTTAGCTGTTTTATTTCTGTTCCGGTTTTTCGCCAGCGAGTTCTGCGTCGTCATTAACCGCTGTGAGCTCTTTACTGACTTATCACCCAAAAAGAACAAAACTTTGAAGCTGACCAATCGTTGAACTCCCCATGTCACTTTGCAGCGGACGTGGACCCTAACGAACCCTAAAACATTGAATCAAGAAATGCTCCGGTCATTTGAAGAATATCATTTCACTACCAGTCATGAATCGAATTGGACGCCAGGGTGTGTCTACTGTAAATTAATTTCCTAATGACGCTTGCAAATACAAGGACTATATTCTCCTGAAGGCAGCGATAGCATAGAGGGCTTCTGAACGGCTCATGCTTTAGTCAACAGCTTATAAAAGCAGTGAACAAGAGCGCGCTTTGTAGCTCCCTGTTGCAGACGTGTCTTGTAATCTTAGAACAGAAGTTCAGATATCATTCCCAACACAAAGTGACTTCATATGCTCTTCAATAAGGATCTGTTTAGGCAATACATGTGCAGGGGAAGCTCAAAACAACTTCGCCAAAGGCCCTCTCCAGTGACTTTTTCAGCTCACTCAAATGCCAGAATTGTGTTAAAGGGAAACTTGAAGTGATATATGATTATTACCACCAGTCAGTGTAAACGGGACACGGGTGAGCAGGTATCTATTTCATTTCGTATGTTTCTCGTATGAAATACATACGAAATTATGAAAAAAAAATTCCAAGTGTTGCCAGTTAAAAATGTGCTTCTTGTACTTGTATTATTTTGAGAATACTGGTATGCATTGTACAGTTTGTAAGTATTTCCTGAACCACATGATATGACAATAATGCCTTTCATTAAATGATGAATGTTAGATTCTCTGAACATAAAAAATGCTCTGGTAAGTTAAGCACAATCCCTTCACACACACACACACACATATACACACACACACACACACACACACACACATACACACACACACACACACACACACACACACACACACACACACACCGATGGCACAGCCTTCGGGAGCAATTTGGGGTCAGTATCTCGCCGGAGGGCACTTCGACATGCCAGGGATGAACCGAGGATCAAACTGACAATCTGGCTCCATCCAACACTTTCGCGATGAACCAGATCAGCGACTGTGAGTCAGACCTTTATCGGCCAACATCAGTGGTGGACCTCACTAATGCTGTTGTAGCTGATTGGGAGCAAATCCCTGCAGCCAGGTCCCAAAACCGCAACAGGCCCCGATAGCAGCAGATCGACACCCACGGGTTTGGAATGACAAAACAATGACGTATGGGTGCAGAGTGTCCACATACTTTTGGCCTTGTGTCTTTAAAAATAGAAGAGCCACAGGTTTTGAAACATATTCCACGATGTCCTTCATGCCATTATTACGTTTTAGTAGATTTGGACTTACTTTGTTCATTTCTGTCACTTCCTGTTGTTTCTCTGAGCAGATGTTTGTAATAATTAATATCACACGCCACAGTCATCATTCACACAGCGAGAGATGTGCCTCATGGTTTCAACTGGAAATGTCAAACTGTTGGCCTCCCACCACTTGTATCTTGAGGAAATTATGAAGCTAAGCGTGGTTTCATCAGGGATAATCTCAGATGAGCTGAAGTGGGTATAACGCTATGAATGTTATTAATGGACAGTTGTTTTTTTTTTATATCGGAGCATTGCGGTTAAAAGCCTGACTGAAAGAATTTCCTCCTCAATTAATCCTCCGCTTCGGTTGTTCGCATGATCGCATTTCAAACGTACTCGTTTTCAAGTTAACCGGCACCGCTAATCTCTATAAAACCCAGATGAATGTCGTGTGCAAACCCTTTTGGCAATGCTCAAAAGAAAACAACAACATGTAATGTGTTGTCTGTTTTTACCACTGGTTAAAAGCTCAAGACGAGTTCTGCTGCTTGTTGGGGGGGGGGGGGGGGGTTGTGGAGGATGTTGAACGTGAGCCAAGAGAATTTCAGGACATGTTATGAGTAACAATATTATCACGAAGTCCACCTGATGATAGCCTCATTATAAACGGTCTCCACATTGACTTTTACCTCAGCGAGACAGAAGGCTATTAAAAGATGCTTTATTCTCCTTCTGGATGTTCATTATTTCTCAGAGCGAAAGGATGCTGACATCTCAAACAAAAAGCCTGAAGTGACCAGCCTCCGGCCTGTCAGGGGGAGTGAAGATAAGCCTCATATGCATTCATCCAATCGCTCCCCCCACCTTTATATTTTGTTCAAGGCGAGACACTACAGGCAACAAAAAAATAAATAAATGTTCATGCACTGAGCGATTTTGAGATATTATTCTCTTAACATGTTTTCTTTCTGACCAGTGGAAAGAAAACATCTCAAATACACATTTAGGTGACACTACTGGTGTTTTGCTACCATTAGATTAATGCCTTCATCGCATATTTAAACATAACATTTCAGAAAACTTTTAAGCACTAAAAATAAATACGTTTTTTTCCTCAGAATTTTCACTGCAGTAGCACTAACATACACCAAACTTTCCAGATTCATTCCAAATTATATGAAATTCATAGATTGACTGATAACATTTTATTCAAAACAAAAGGTGAAAAAAATGAGACATCCCAAATTCCCGTTTGATTGAAACAAGAATTTTGAAACTGACTTTATTCAATGTTAAGATTTCTGTATGGAAATCTGTGCAAATTTGCTAAATATAATAAGACAAAAAATATCAGAAAACATACTTTCCTAAATGTAAGTAATCATTTCATGGTGACATCTACTGAAGTTTGTACCTATTCCCCTGGGCAGTGCCAGAAATGCATCATGATAATATCATTTCCATATACTTCTCTGCGCATTGCATCTCTTCAGCTGATCTTTGTCTTTTGCTGGCATGACGACGACGAGGAAACAAAGGTCTCTACACAGCTGCTCCAGACATTTCTGGGACAGAAGGATGGAGTCTGAGAGACAGACGTATATTATTGATAAAGATACGGTACAAGTCCCATTTGGACAGCTCCCGTATTCATAACGACTTAATGTGCAGCCTGTGACAAGCACAACCAATCTCATGACCACGTTGTCAGACATTCCCAATATAGCCTGTAATTATTCATGTTGCTTAAGTGCTCCAAAGCAGAGAAAGTGTTCTGTTTGACTTATTTACTAAGAGAAGCAGTCTGCCGGAAAGAAATGGGGCTTGTTTTCTTCTCAGTTCAGGTGGAACCCTTGTACGTCTTTTGAAACCTGAAGGCGCTGGCAAACCCGAGAGGTCTTTAAAAAGGGATGAGGTGTTGACGTGGGGAAAAACACTTCTCGGGTTTATGACAGTCTCTAATTGCTCGCAGGTAATTAAACTGTCTTAGTAGTGCGTTTGTATACCTTAAAGGTTAATTTTGTTATCTTAGACTGTGTTTTTTTTTTGATGTCTCTGTCATGCCAGTAATCAAATCCAGACACTTATCATGTTGTTTCGAGGAGTATTTAGCAACATAGTGCACCCATGATATTTCCCTGGTATTCACAGAGCAGATGTTCAGCGCAGTCTGATGGAGCACCACGGGCAAGTAAACAAGGCTGGTAAAACACTCCTATTTACAGACATCGCATTCAGATGCATTGGGTACCAAGACAACACCTCTGGAGAGGTTCTTCTCATAACAGCCACTTTCTCCATGCAGTGTGTTAAACTACAGCACCAATAGTGGAGGGCAACGATATTACTGATGCAAATTTTGCTGTTAACATGCACTTAATCGCCATGTACACGATAGCATGCTATCATGCTCGTGGGGTTGACCGTGGCTAAGTGGAGAGCAGGGCCGCCTTTCAATCAGAGGGTCGGCGGTTTGATCCCCGGCTCCTGCCTCTACTAGTCTCATGTCAATGTGTCCTTGAGCAAGACACTTAGCCCCAAGATTGCTCCCGTAGCTGCGTCTACGGTGTGTAGATAGACACTGAATTGTAAGTCGCTTTGGATAAAAAGCGTCTGCGAAATGACTGTAATGTAATGTAGTGTAATGTAATGCTAAAATATTGAAACTAACGCGTCTTGTACCTGCATGAGGGCAACAAGCTAAAAGAAAGCTAACGCTAGGCTACAAAGGAACTGGATCACAGTGGCCTGTAAACACAACGAGGCTGCAGCGCGCTAACGTCTTCAGCTAAAGTTAGACGGACACGTTGTTTAATCCATTCCTTGCACTTTTTTCCCCAAGTCCTCCACAAGACTTCTTTCACTTGCAGCGGGAGATGTTTTGTGATGTTGTGTTGACATGGCTCTCTCTCTCTCTCTCTCTCTCTCTCTCTCTCTCTCTCTCTCTCTCTCTCTCACACTGTGTGTTCAAGTGTGGGCTCCTTGGCCCCAGACAATCCTCCACCTCACGCTGCGAGCTGAGTGACAGAGTCACGTCTGGCTGTCATTTGTCCTGACCGTGACAGAGAAGCATATGGCTGCAGGCTGCACACACATTCCTCTGTGCCAGATCTGCCCGTGCTATGACATTGACGCTCTATCTCAGTTGGAATGGGCCCTGAAAGCCAGCGCTGTGTGTCTGTATACAGAAGTAGTTTTTCAGGCGGCTCCGAATATCTTGTCAAGACACATCATTGTTGTTCCTGTTGGCAGTTTTAACCAAAGCAGAAGCACAAACACACAATAGGAGCTCACACCGCTCGACTAGACCTCCCTGCCCCACGGCTGGCAGACTCATCAGCTGGTAGTTTGATGTGTTTTTTTTTTTTTTTCATGAAGGAACAGCAATCCCCCTCATGCAAACACATCCACAGTAGAATAGTCTCAAACATCCCAAAATATAGTTAGGTGGAAAACGTTCAAAGCGTATATATATCTCTGATCCTTCGTCTTCCAATGACTTGCATTGTGTCATTTTAAAACAAACGTTTCCTTACATTTGCATCACCTTTACAATAAACAATTTGCTTTAACGAAACGAGACTTTGCCAAGTGTATGTTAATGAAGTTGTTCTAGTGACCTCCAAATTTGATTTAAATTCAATACATCACTTGCCAAGACACTCTCGGTTGTTGGCACGGAAGTAGCACTAAGCTAGCTGTCACTGTTTTGTTTTCAATTAACATAAGCTGTCCTAAATATGCTGAACACTAGTCTTCTTCAATACCACCCCAGGGGCAATGCCTTAGAGAACAAAATAATTAACAGCTGTGCTGACACTTAAATCTGTGGCGTTTCACTGTTTTCATTATCTGTGCCATAATCATTTAGCTGTGTCATCTCTGCAGAGAGCGAATGATGAATTGTAAACATTAAACCATTTTGAAATGGCATTCGTCATTCAAAGACAAACAGCACGAATGTATGGTTGGACTTCAGAGACGCATGAACTGACGTAGACATGATGTCACGTGAACGAATGTCCCAAATCATAGACCAGAAATAGCGCAACATTTTAGGAAAAATACACTTAAACCCGTATTCGCTGTCTTGTTGAGAGTTACTGTAAGGTCCCAAAAGATCCGGGATCATATTGACCCAAAGCAGCGTCTAGCTGTCTGTCTTAGGTCAATTGCGATAGCTTTAGTAACTGCAAGCTATTTATTATTTTAGTCTCCTTTTAGCGGAACGCTCCGAGTGAATGTAAGTTCCCCTGGTAAGTAATGAAGCAGCATGTACTGTATGTCAAGGGATTCCATTATGAAAGGTAAAAACAGGCGTGAGATGGTATCCACTGTTGTGTTTGTGAGGGCAATGAGCGTATTTTACCAGATGAATAAATACACAATACCCCTGTTTTGTGTTAAATTAAATATATTACTTCCGCAACACAACTCATAGATTTGTCTTAATCGCGCTCCTCTTCCTGCTCTCAGTCTGCCATTTTCCATTCAGCGCAATGCATGATGGTATATATATATATATATATGTATATATATATATGTATATATATATATATATATATATATATGTATATATATATGTATATATATATATATATATATGTATATATATATGTATATATATATATATATATATATATATATATATATGTATTTACATGGCGCTTGGTTCGTGACCCTCATTGACCACTATTTTTCTCGATGCATTGTGGGAAACTTTGAGTCCACTATGTAGTCAACATTTGGACAGCACTAACAAAATAGTGAACTCTCTATAAAGTGACCTATATAGTCAGAAGTGAGTGATTTAGAACTCATTAACAGCGTGCTAAGAGCTGCGCACAACACAGCTAGTTGTTTCACATTTCACAGAGTCTCATAGTCATTAGAACAAGAGTCACCAGAGACTGATCAACAAACTCAGGAGTTCTATAGGGAATAGCTCTCCTTCACATAAAGAGATTGTCTGAAATAGCCTTCTGCATAACAATTGCACATCCAAGAGTATTTTTAAATCTGTCAAGACATAGAAAAAAAAAGAAAGAGAGACAGACAAGCGCTTAAGCTTTTGTCTTATAATCATGTTGCATATTGTCATCCTGCCTCCCTTGTATATCGAGGGGCCACAGAGGATAGAAGTCTTTATTCTGTTGAAGGTTGCCCCGCATCTCTCTTCTTCCTTAAGCTCGCATGCACCACTTGTACTTTAGACAAAATGCATTCCAACGTTAAACGACTGTCATTCTTTCTGCGTCGAGCTTTTTCCAAGGTTGCACCAACAGATGCAGAGGCTATTACCCGCAGAGGCATCAAGTGTTGCGATAGCCGTCTTAAGATCTTGAGAGTAAAAATCGGAAGAAAACGTCATTCAAAGCAGTTAAATGTCATCTAAAACACACGACGGATCAGGGCCTGATACTTCACCGCAGCCAATTAAAGATAAATATGCCACGGACCGATAAGGAGACGTAAGGTTATCGGGTCACTCGCGTTTCGTAGCAATTAGTCGGTTGTAGAGTCAGAGTTCTTGGTTGAAGGCTGAGCTGCTGAGCTGCGGCGCGAGGAGCTCTGCAGACCTGGCACATGACATCAGTTAGCTTGCGTCAAAGCCTCTGACCTTTGCAGCCTCCAAGATTGTCGAGTTTTACCGTACAGCGCTTCCGACGGATGTAGAGTGTACAGATCACAGAGAGGGCAGATCCCCTGACCCCGAGGCCACGTTTTACCCCCCTCGCTTGTTGATGCCCTTCGTGTTAACAACAAAGCGGCTTCATAAGGTCGGAAAATAAAGAAATGCCTTCTGTGACCTTTTGAATGTTCCACCGTTGCCATTGGAATTGACTTGTCGTTTCCAATTATTTGCCTTCCTGGTCTTCCAGCACACAAATAAAAGCCGGGAAAATTAAATCACACGAGCGGGGGGGCGATATTTAGCGCACGGCACCAGCAGCAACGTTAGCACAGCGGTTAATTCATTTGTAAAAAAGAACAAAACAACAACCTCACATCAATACGCCAACTATTCCGATGGATTAACATGCGAGCCAGGCAGCGCGTTCAGGTTTCACCCCGTGCTTGTTCGTTCCTCTGCACTCGATTAACCTTTTGCTCAAGTTTAAAATCTAACGCTAACGTTGCTAATATAGACAGCGACGCTGAATGAAATTTGTACAATTTGTACAGAGTGGAAAGGCCAATGCAACGTGAACCCTCTGTTCCTGCTCCGGCACCGTTCTGAAATAATGACTGCCACAGAAGCGATCACATATTTACACTTCTGTAACCCTCCACAATCAGCGGCGAGGAGGCTTCGCTTATTTCGCCGGGCGGTACTAATTGAAAGAAAAAAAAAAAAAGCCTTAATTGAATCAAACCTCACTTTTCTTTTTTTTTTTGGGCAGAGACCGCACATGGAGAGATTGCTTTTTGTGGAGAGAAACGGGAAAAGCAATGGCCAGAGTGACGGCCCACGATGGAAATAAAAAAATCTATCAATTTGCCATTGATTCCCTGGTGGCGCAGGACAAAAAAAATAAGAAAAGCTGAGTGGATGGTTTAAACTGCGGGGACGCTGCCTTTAGATTCAAACTGATTACATAATAAGTAGCAAATGCATGTTGAATAAAGAGAATGAAACCGTGATTGATGACGTAGGAAGTGACGGATATCTAAATGAAGCGTCAGGATTCATTTGACAGCTCTGTTGACTTGCACACATTGCTTTATTTTCTCAGCGAGTAACAAAAACTATTATTGCTGAAGATGAAACACGTCACGTTTGTCTGAACATTTTGTTCACGATCGTCTTTTGCATCGGCTCCCTTTTTTTTTTTTCCTGAAGGCCTCGATGCTCCAAAGGCTATGCTGTCATAAAACCCGATGTCCCCGGTGCAATATCAGAGTTTATGTACTGTAGTACCTGCAACTAAACAAAGAATGCAACATTAATCTCCGGTCTGCAGCATTCAGTGCGTCACATGCTGAATTATGATTGAGGCCTTTTTGTCAGTTTTGTGAGGTTAATCAGTCAGCCATGTTAAAGCGCAGACTCCCGCTTGAACCTGGAGGATCTGATGCCATGCAATGCCGTACGCTAACCGGCATGGCCCTCTGGAGAAAAGGAGAGTCGGGGAAAAAAAAAACACAACAAAACAATATCATAAAATATGGATGTTTGTCTTCTCTTGTAAAACAGTGGATTTGACCAAGTAATGGGAATGTTCAAACAGCGATTGAGACACAAAGATTATTCAAGCGAAACAACGCTGCCCCTTGAGAGGATATGATCGCGGTGGAAAATAGTGCATATCTTAAACATTACAGTTACACTTCAGCAGTGGGGGGGGGGGGGGTAGTGGTGTTCTTACAGGGTTGTTGGGCGTCTGACGAGGTTTGTCTACAGCTGTTGCATTTCAACTTGTGATTCCTTTGATGTTTCATTCCGACGTCCAACGTTCATCACGTCTCGCTTCTTAAAAATCGTCTTTCAGTCCTTGAGCTGATCTCCGTCAGACGTGTGCTTTTTGTCTGACGGCCCTCTTTCCTGTTTCCCACTAATTGGCACTAGTGAATAATCCACTGCACCGATGACACTAATGTGATGTGTATGTATATTGATTTTTTCCACTTACTGCGATGACACTAAAAGGGTTTTGAATATCTGAATATCGAGAAGACGGCGCAGTTCAGCTGTACAGTGAAACAAAAAGCGCGGTGAAGAAGTGCGTCTCAACCATGACGGCGTTCACTTCGAAGTGCGAGACCAGCGGGGTCAAATGTCAGCGACATTAACATGGGTGTATCTGCTATCAGTTATTGCGACCATCTTTCTTCTTTATGAGAAGTTTGTCCTCCATGTTTCAATCCAAATACACAATAACAACTCACGCATCAAGACTATGTATAAAACAAAAATCCCTCCTTTTATGTTTAAACGCTGAACATCAACGTAGAACAGCCTCTTCTTTTTTTTTTTGCGTTTCTTACATTTCTTTTAACCTCCAAAGGAAGACCCAACCTCTGAAGCCCTGTGTGGAGTGTGGAGCCGCGGGGGTTTATTCACTCCTCTCGTCCATCATCTACATGTCAGAAACACTTTTCAACTCTTATCACTCCATCTGAGGGAAGGAGAAATGAAATGGCACGGCGAAATGAATGGAGGAAAAAAAAAAGAAAAAAAAGAAATGTGCCTGATAATGACAGCCATGACAGCCACTATAAAAGGCACAGCACTGACATGTCTACTGACACACACACACACACACACACACACACGTAGATATTAAGCAATATATGTAGACATCCTGTGTATTTAAACCCGTTCTAACCTCGTATCCCTCACCCAGGTCCAAGATAGATGTATTTCCAACCTGCACTGTGTGGTTACCGTGGTAACGCAAAGAACACTAAGGACAATACCGAGGCCATCTGTTTATTGGAGGAAGAAAAAGAAAAGCGGAATATAAAGAGAGAGAAAACAAAAAAGACGTTCAAAGACACGTGTGTCTCTGTGGCTGAAGTTCCTCGGCAGATGTGAGGTTCAAACACGGGCCAAAGTTTATTTTTAACTGTAGTGTTGAAATATAATAGTTGAGTTTTGAATGTATAACTGTGCATTTATAATGTTCAGGAGCTCTTCATTAGTGGCCTACTCTTAAGACAGTATGGAGCTTCACCCTATGTTATATGTAAATGTTGTGAATAAATGTGAAAAAAGGAAGACGATCCACATTGAGTCTACGTATTTACAGAGCAAACAAGAAGAAGCTTATTGTACCTTACTCTATAAGATCATGAGACCCTCAGCTGCTGCTCATTCTGGGAGGAAAGTATGAGAACATAAGCTATCGTGAAAAAACACCTTATCAGTTTATTATAAATAACTAAACTTCATGTCATGAATTAGAACGTTTTAGTGGAGCAATTGTTCCGTTCTCCGTTTAGAGTCTCGCCGCTTATACTGGAAACATAACGAATGAACATTGAGCAAAAAAAACAAAAAAACAATGTTTCAATAGAAATATAGAACACATTAGCTCTGTGAAATGAGAGAATTGTGCAGCTGTTTTTGTGAAAAGAATTTCACTTTTTCATTCGCTGTAATAAAGATGGCAGTAATGACCCACCGGACTTGAGCAACAGCAGATTAATAAGCTATAACATTCAGTAAGGTAAATAAATAATACAGACAGTACAAATACAATAGCCTAACCGAGTTATTCCTGCTAATGAGAAGCGCCGGTCAATATGATGCATTATTTGTTTATTTGTACAGGACCACTAACAGAATATGCATTGATCCGACTGAAGCCACATATCACAGCACGCATATAGCCTCAAGCTGATCTGCGGTCCCTATTGCCCTTAATTGCTAACTGCTGCCTAAATGCTAACACTATGAATTTTTCAGCAACCGTTAATGAGCGATAGCTTAGCGAAGGCGTTTCATGGATTGCTGTTGAATTATGAACCTTCGTGAGTTTATTTACAGATGTGGCTGTGAAGGATAATGCACATCGAGGAGTTGAGGACGTCTCTTTACTTTTTCTCAGGGAATGGTTTTATTTCAATGGCCGAGATGGGAAATGCTATGATTTCCTTTTATTATGGGAATAATCTCGTCTCCCTATGAAAGAAATGAGCGTGTCGTGCAGCTGAGTCATGAAATGATTGCAGACAGTGACTGTGGGTATATACAGAGTTATCCATCTTAGATTTGACTTTTGTCTCTGGACAGATAGCAGAAGAAATATTACAAAGACAGACATTCCTGTATCTTTTACAACAGGATTTGTTTGACGCTGTTATATTATTAGGGCACCCCTAAACATGTATGGGAGTGGCGGTTAATGCCGCTGATACACAACCAGAAGAGATGTATAGACTTTAAAAAGCAGCCACAGCTTTAAAAAAAAAAAAAAAAAAAAAAAAAGGGCTGTAAATATCAACCATTACAAATGCAAAAATCTGGAAATTGTAGAGCAGCACTGAGCTGTGTGCTCCCTGGTAATCCTTTAAAACCCAACAAATTTCAGGGAATTTGGGAAACTAATGCCACGCTTGACCGCTCTGATGTGCCTATGCTGCTTTAGGAGAGCAGCGGAGTGAGCGCAGCCGGTTTTGACATCTAAATCGCTGTTTGTCAGCACGCCTGTGTGTGTGTGTGTGTGGGGAGGAGGAGGAGGAGGTTGTAAGCAGAATTTTGGAGAATGTCACACGTGATCGTCTTCGTTTCTTTTTGGCCTCGTGAGGAAGGATTGTTTTTATTCAGGAACGGAGCCGACAATGATCGTTATTAAAAAGGAACGACAGCAAAAACAGACCGACTAATTGAGCGTGTTAAGTGTCCTCAAACCAAATGAGGTATGACTAAATGCATCCTTGGAAATATGAAGCCGTGTTGGGTTTGGGAAAACAAAGACTCGTTGCATTCTTTACCAAAAACACAGGCTGTTGTTGTCCTGCCAGATATGCAAAATCAGCAATTTGCAGAAAACTGAACAACCAATTTCTTAATGTGCCGTGACGATGATGGAAATCCTAAATATTTTTCATTGCACTGTGATCGTCTGAAGCGCCGAAGGCACAGGAAATACAGATGAAAATACCATCACTAATTTACAGCGCCGATGTCAAACATCTGTGTCTCACATGCACTTTTTCCTTCAGATTTCCGTATCGCAAAAAATACCGGTCTTTATGCGTGTGTGTGTTCTAGAAGTTTTACTTCTCGGTGACAATGAAAGACAGTAAAAATAGACACCGATGATCAAAGGCACATCTGGGACCGGTGAGAAGGAAAATAATTCATCGGCAGCCCGAGAGAAAGTGGGTCTGCTGCTCGCGTCTGTCTAAAAGCAAAAAAGTGGAGACTGCGGAGCAGCTCCTCTCCTCTGAGAGCCAGGTGCTGAAAATCACCTGAGGTCACCGACTCCCTCCTCCCACGCGGGCTTCCATGCCCTCTGCAGGCGCTATCGATGTTTAAAAGCTTTATGAGCGGGGAGAGACTGAGGGGGTTTGTCATATAAAACTAAAAGCTACAGAGGAAAAAAAAAAAAAAAAAAAAAAACTATTAGAGAGAGGATCGGGTGGGAGGGAGGGGGGGGGGAGGTAAAGCAGGGTTCGGGGAATAGAAAGTGGAAAGAGAAGAGGTGGTCATTTTTGTTTACTTCCCAGCCTACAGTAGATCTCTGAAGCCTTCTTCTAAATCCTTAAAGCCAGGTTGGTTGAAGCTTTTTTTTTTATATTTGTTGAAATTATCTATACATCCCGACAGCAAATCAATAAATCAAATGCTCTAACAAAAGAAAATAAATCGAGCATCTGTGGCTGTCGCAGGACTGAAAGGAGCTTCTCCGATCACGCCATTGCTGGATGAGACGATTGGACGGCCTTCCTGTCCGTCTACCTTGCGTACAATCAGCCATGTTTGTTGCTTAAGATCATTGTGATTCATTTTGGGGGCGTGGCTTTGGAGGGAGGCCATGAAGAGAACGGACTGTCAGCGTTGCTGACTTGGCGACTTTCTCGCCATGATTTAACAACTTTTGGAGTTCGTGCTGCTAGCTACTGTCATTGGAAAAGAGTTGGCAAGACTGGGCTGGGTTTTTTTTTTCGGTCGGATATTTTTCGGAATACTGCTTACTCTGGCTGGTTTCTCCAATAGTGCCGACCCCAGCTTTAAGCGGGTGACTCATTTTGGACCGTTTGTGTAAATACGGATCGGAAACAAATTGGTTATTACCCCTCAAAGGACACAAGTATGAGAAGAAGAAAAGACGTCGACGGGGAAACAAAACATGTAACAATAACACTAACTGTCTGCTAAACAGCGGACAAAGAAGGCTAATTTTATTTAAACACCAACAGAGCCAGAAGGAGCATTGCCTCGCAGCGTTCAACTGATATCATTAAATGCTCCGTCGCTACATACACAGCAGGTTTAATTACTCCCCAAAGCTGTAGATGAAGAGCGCACCGCTTTAAAAAAAAAAAAAAAGGAGGATGATGCTCAGCTTTGGTGTTGGGCCCAGACACACAGTACACAGTACATAACACAGCACGGTGGTCTGTGTGTGTGTGTGTGTGTGTGTGTGTGTGTGTGTGCGCGCGCTTCATACGGAGAGGCCCTTTTAGCATGACTGAGATCCAGAAACCTGCGGTGTAAATTACAACAACCACAGCCGTCAGCTAGAAGTTGGTCGGGTGAGAAAGCCATTACTGGAAATGTTACAAGTCATTACTACGTGCGAGGGTAATCTTGGTGGTGAGCAGCATGTGTGTGTGTGTGTGTGTGTGTGTGTGTGTTTCAGATTTAGTGTTTCAGATTTAGGAAAGCAATACGGAAAAGAAGGGTCGGAGTTCTCCGTATGTGAGTCTGAGTCTGAATCCCAACCTGTTTGACAGACGACCTTTTTACCTCCCGTCTCCCTTCAGACGAAAGCGTCGAGGAAATACTTAACAACATTTTTATTTTATTTTTTTTGATCAAGCACGAAGTTGAATATCAGTCACTCAGCGAGACTTGGAGCTGATGAACTTTTGTCCCGCCGCATGACGTTACGGTCCACTCCCCCGCACATTTCATTCAGATCACTGAACGCTGTGTCAGGCATGCATTTAAATTCTTCAAGGATGTTCTGCCCTCCTCCGTTTGACTAAGAGGGTTATTCTGAAAAGAATATGTATTTGCTAACCGCAAATAGTTTTTAGTTTGATTTCTGGTTGGCTTTGAGATCTTCATCTCTGAGATGTTTCGCTTCCACACAAACACAAGGGGAAGAACCTCAACGTCAACAGTCTTTCTGCGGTACAAAATAGTTCCAATTCACAAAAGTAACACGGTATGGACTTCATGCAAGAACATTTTCCTCTTCTTATCCAAACGTCCTCTTACTATTTTTTGGTTAATGAACATGAAGAACGGCACCTTTGCACACATGAGTGGCATTCACTGCAATGCTAGAGGGTCAAATAATAGAAGATATTCACAACGATATCGTAGCATTACACGCTAGCATCAACGGACACTTTTATGTAGTCGTGATATCGTTACCATGTACAGTGAATCCATTCATTTCATCAGGGGGTTTTTCAAACTCAAAATTGCTTAAACGTATTGAAATATAAAATCACACGGCGGTAACTTTATGCTTGGATAACGGCAAACTAATTGCACATGACAATTAGTCACACGGCAAGTCTGGGCCGCTCGTAAATTGGGTTCATATCAAAGAGAACATTTGAAATATGACAAAATTGGTGATTGCGGCAAGTTCTCCGAAATGACTCGCACAAGTGGTTCTTGTAAGAGGCCCATTGATGTTGGTCTTTTTCTTCTTCTTTTTTTACTCTGAGCACCATAAAATAAATTACACTTCTATTATATTGGTGGCTATCTACAACCATGTGCATGACTAGACACCCGAGAGGTTGTAAGACAATACGTTTTATTTTGGGGTGAAGAATGAAGCTTGCCTGAGCTTTACATAACAGTCAGATGGTACATTAATTAATGCTGACTTCATCCGTATTCAGCAAATCTGGAAACAGTTGAATTGACAACTGAAACATACGTTCTAGATCTATGAAAAATGCAAGTTGAGAGGCTTTGTATTGATAAATGCAGTGTTTTCATTTCCATAGCAGCTCCCTGCATATATTATATGACTTGTATGTCGAGTGCTCGTATTCAGTGGACATTTAAATAGCATGTCATCAACGGCAGCATCATTACTGCAGGCTGAAAGCTTTGGGAGCAGTACTCAGCCATGTGACAACACTGTCAGAACTTAACGGGGGGAAAAAAATCAAAAATAAACGGAAAAATTTGCACATAAAAAAAAAAAAATCCAAAAAAATTCTACTGGGCGGGACAGAACGCCGGCTCCCGCTGCGTTTTCATGTACATTTCAAGTTGTCAGTGTTAGCCACGTCACACCCCCCCCCCCCCCCCCGCCCCCCGAGCACGGCACACTGAAAGCAGCCCACTGTGCCGCAGACGAGACGAGATGTGTCCCGTTGAGTGTCCTGGCTGCACACTCCGTCTCTTTTGGTGTGCCTCTGACCTTCTAACGATCCAGGACGGCAACCTTTTCTAAAACTGCAACTCAAGTCACAGTCTTAAGGAGGGCGATATGAACGGTTGAAGACTACGGCGCAGAGAGACCTCGTTGCGTCGCACCTTTGCGAAGCTGATAACAAAATCCCTCTGACATTAGGGAGGTAGCTGCGCTCCCATTTTAATTACCAGAGGAAACTGCAAGCCAAACGGCATTACTATAGCCTCCAGATTCTTTGATGGTATTTGTCTTTTTTTTTTTTTTTGGAAAAGATAGGAAAAACTGTCAAGTAGGGTAACCCCTCTCTAAACCGGCACATAGATTTCCAGCTAATCCGGGCGGGAGAGGCAGACAGAATGGATAAACACTGAATAGAACTGAGCAAACAAACAATCTTAGCTGCTGCTGAAAGCATGTCTTAAAGTAAACAAGCCTGTCAAAGGGATGTTCTTAAATTGTCATACCTCGAAACAGAGGATGTACGACAGTGGTTTTACTTCAGACCGGGGGGGGGGGGGGGGGTTAAACTGCAAGCTGCTTTTATTTATTTAGTGCGCTGTTTTAGTTGTTTTAAGACATTTTTAGAGAGGACTCTTCTCCGACTGGCTGAAAATATCCCTTGAATAAGATGGGGGGGGGGGGGAGGAAAAGATAGGGATGCTGTGTTATGCCATTGTAAGCAATAAGCCCGGGGTAAAGACGCTAAAAGCTAAGGTCTTGCTCAAAGCTCCAGTATGCTCAATGGCATGGAAACTCTTAGGGTCAGTGCTGGTCTTTCTTTGTGTTTGTGTTGGTAATGGTGGAGCATCTCGACCGATACGTGCTCGAGAAATTAATGAGGTCACAAGATCTAAGTGCTTTTTTTTTTTTTTACTTCTCTGAAGAGAAACAGTTTTTAGGATCTCATATTAAAAGGAAAAGGCGTCTTTTTACATGTTATATGTCCACATATGGTTTTTACGGTGCATTTTCATTTACATTCTTGTTTTTAATATATATTTTTTCAGCATGTGAGAACATGATTGTACCAAAATATCTCCATCAAAGCACATATCTGTATGGTTTGCATTTCCTTCAACCATAAAAACATTGCCTCCAATTTCATGTAGCAGAAATTCATACTTGAATATACTAAAACAAAAGAAATCAAGTTTCGATGTAACTCCATGAAACGTGTCCTCATCCATTGATTTAAAGAATAACAGGTTCACTTTATTTAAATGTCCTCTGCTTCCTGTGTAGACATTGTATCACACGTTTTGAGCTTTCATGGTTCAGAGCAAGCGGCAACCTTCGTGTCTGAAACATGAAGCCAGCGCTGAAGTGCGGTAAACTGTAGTTCCTCCAATGGCCACTTGAGGCATGGCTCCATAAGTGAGTCAACATAGACATTAAAATTGCCAACTTTACAGCAGAAATAAACATGTTTACAGTCTGGTACATTTTATGCAACTCACCTCAGGTATACATGATTAAAGGCGGGGCTACTTTGAGTGACAGGTGTCTGCCAACGCGTCGCTGCAAACAGCTTTGTTCAGCACAGCTAGCTTTAGCGGCTAACGGTACCTTTCCTCTCCGGCTCCTCCCTCTCTTCCAAACATGGTCACTTCTGGTTTATTGGAATATCACCCAGATGTACACCACTGCATCAGGACCACACTCTCGCACAATGCGTCTCCATTTCTCTGGTTTCTTTTAGCGGCAGTGATCGAGCGAGGAAAGAGGCGTCGAGATAAACGGATACAATCATTTAATTATTCTGGTTTCATAGAGAAAGCGCTGTTCAAACACTCGCGCTAGCTAACCTTTAGAGCTGTCTGGAGTTTTAAGCGGCGCGGTGAGGTGAGGTGATGAACGAGTCACAGTGAGGATCCTATTTTTCTCCTTGATCAATGTTATCTGTTATCCTTGTTTCTGCCGTGGTTTGTGCTCTCTCTGTTCATGACCACTTGCAGTAAGTCTCACTTGAGATAGTGTCAGCAGAAGGGTGTACTGAGCTCTTTAACGTCCCCCCCCCCCCCCCCGTTCTTGAGACACTCTTTGTCTCTCATCAAGTATCCAACCAGACACGGAGAAGCACTCTATCGCTGGTCATCACGCACCACCCTTAACGATCACACCCTGAGCACTCTGCAGGATTCAAACAGCGGGAGCTGAGTGACACGGTGGCGTCTTCAAAAAAGAAATAATATACAAAAGCAGAAATAGAAACCCTTTTAGTTTCAAAATTCATATATGCATATTCCTCTCATAACAGGTTTCCACTGCAGTAAACAACACCCTCAAACCTTGACTAAACTGTGTGATTTTCAGAAAACTGAAACAAAATATGTCCCAGGAGAGGAGGGAAAAAAGGGGAGTGTGCTCATTTGATTTACTGCAGAGACTGCAAAGGAGAAAACTTGAAAGACACAAGTTTACTAGAGTGAAGCAAGGCTTCCCCCGGCACACAGTAAATTATCTTTTTCACTTTGAAAGTTAGAAGCAGAACTAGAACTAGGAAAACAGCCTTTGGGAGGGGAGAAGATGGACATCTGTGAAAAGTAACACTTTTCTCTCTGAGAACCCCCCCCCCCCCCCCCGCTGTAGATGTTTCCATGTTCTGAGATTCCTCAGCACAACCCCGTGATCACCGCTTGTTTTACAGTTCTTGTTGTTGACCTTTTTGTTATTACTCATTCATCCAGTTACTTTTCATCAATACGACACTCGCAAACCGACATATCTCGTCAACATTTTTTTAAATGGATTTTCCAAGGACTAGCTGCTTTATATGTTGTGGCATTTAGCGAGCTTGAAAGCCCATCGCTACGTCCCACAGGTCTGTCGTTAGATGCAGTGAGAAACTCTTTAAGTAAAGGGGTCTGCAACGAAAGTGTGCACCCGACGCCATTTATGGTGCAAATGCTCGCAACTACAATTTTTCTTGTAGGGTATTTTAAATGGGCCTGGTTTTTGTAATTGGACAGCACACATGTGGTGGACAGTGAGCGACGTTGAGGAGTTTATCTTATCCGGAGAATTATCTGAAGATAAAAAAGTAACATTTACAATAAAAGAGCAGATTTATGTTCTCCGTAAATGTCTTGTTATAAAGTAGCGGTTCTGTAATATCCCTTCCGCAGCTGATAAAGAGGTGAAGAGGCCTTTCCCGGGATGAATTAAGATCCCTCTCTTTCTGCTCATGACACGTGGTGATGGGGCGAACGTTCTCCACATTTTACACTTTTACACGGACTGTGGTTTACCGATAGGTCCTCCAGAAGTAAGAGGTATTTAAAGAAGGGGAAGCAGCCGAGCATTTAGGCAGAGCAAATGTCTTTATCCCTTGTGACAGCGGTGAACATTGTATACAGAGAGCGGAAGGATAAGGAAGTGAATGCTCCTTCTTTTCCATCTCAGGCGAATTCAAACTGAATCAATTTGAGCTGGTGCAGCTACCAACACAGTCACCTACTTTTTATATCAGGTACATATTTCTGAGATATTTGAACACAAAATAACAGTCATTTTTAACCTTTTACTCTCCTTAGTTATTTTCATTTTTCACTTGCAGACCAATAGTTTACTAACAATGCATCAATTTGTCTTTGTTCAGTTTTATTCAAAGGAAGAACATAATATTTGTGGTCTTTTCCATGGTGGCAGGATGAAAGAAAGTATTCATATTTATTGTATATCTTGTAAAAACATCTTGTCAATAATATATCACGTAGTCATATCTTATGCATATTCATGTTATGTTCTCTGTAATATTGTGACATTGTATTATAATATAGGTGGAGGCCTCAAATAAGCACAGTTGGCTTTTTGCCTTTTATTGTTTAAATTGTGTAAAATAAATAAACTAAACTAAGTACATTTACTCAAGTACAGTACTTTTTTAGGTAGTTGTACATTTTGTGATATTGTTCTATGAGAATTATTGTACTTTTTACCCTACTGCATTTATTTGATATCTATACTATATATCTAATATTAGTTACTCATTAAGATTTCCCATACAAACGCATTGTTAAAAATCAAATCTGTGGTTGCCCAACCTTTTCAACTTGTGACCTTTCACAATAAAGCATATGTCTCCTTTGACAGCTCTTACATCATGTTTTTGCAATTTGGATTTTTTTTTAAATCCATACTTGTGTGGAGGGGAATTTATTTTTAAGAACGAAGGTGTGTGGCCGAGGTATAAGGCAACAACACCACTTAGTTAGGTTTAGGTAACTTGACTACCGACTGACTAACTACGTGATTATTGATTGAGATTGAGTGACAATCTAGTCATTCGTTTGACGCAAGCAGGTAAAGAGAAATACAAGCGTGAGTGAAACTGAGCGCGTGTTTCCTTTAAAGGATCTGAGCACGTCTTCCACCTCTGGTCTTTCCAGTGTTTCTAATGATTCATACTGTGTCTCAGGTATTGCCTTACGCTTTACTTGACTTAATAAGCAACATGTGCACATATGTATTCTAGTTGATAAGATATATTGAAGAGATTTACATTAATATTATGCAAATGCGATATATATATACATATTCAGGAAGTGTAAATGTGGCTCCACAAACGAAATGAAATGACTGCAGTTACAAATCTGGGTTCACTGGCCAGATTGTAAAAAAAAAAAAAATCCAGATGTACAGATGTAGAACAAGAACGAATGCTTTTATAAAGTAGTTTACTTTTGACCGGATAGTAATCAGAGTATTCACCTCTGTTTGCTGTCTCAATGGTCGACTGAGAGCCGGTGAGGCTCAAGTAAACAGCGGTCCGGAGCGCCGGCCTGCTTCTCCTATTGAGAGCTCGGTTAAGGGCACTTGGTCATTTGGAAGGGGGGAAAAAAAAAAGCAGAGCTAGTTCATTTTTGAACATATCTCTTCATTTATTTATTGTCTGCACGCTCGGTCCCTTTTGTGTCGTCCATCCCGAGCCTGAAAGGAGCGTCCTCGTCCACCGCCATCGGGAGCCGCTCATGCAGCGTAATGCTAAGAGGCTGCAGCGAGAGCGAAAGAGACTGTCCACGGTGAGACACAGGATTTCTGCTCTAACTAATCTAAATAATCTCCTCTCTTGTTTTTGTTTTTTTCAACCGCACAACAGATGCCCAAAACTATTAGCTGAATTAGACTAAAAGCCCGTGTTTTCGGCCCGATTCCCTCACATGTTGAACGTGTCTGAAATGTATCTGGGGAGTAAATCAGAATCCATTTGATGTCAACGTGCTTTGGAGGACAGTCTGACAGGGATGGAGAAATACGGTAATTGTGATCTTGGAACTTGTCACGTAATAATAGAAAGACAATATGCTGTAGCTACACACAAACCAGCAGCATAATAGTGAGCTACATATATGACGGTCTCACCTGACAGTCATCATAACCTTATCTTTTCATTCATTAATCACCTTTACATGTTTTCTATTATTCTATTAAAATGTGACACCTGAACAATTAACTGCATTACAGAACTGACAGCATATGGCCATCGAGAGGAAGACGCGTGTCAAAAAACCAGCCGATCTCGCTGGTGTGACTGCGTGTTGTGTTCGGCTGTAGTGAATTGTCACAGAATACCAACATGTGTGCCTTCCACACCGGATGAGAACAAAAGACAAAAGGAATAACAGAGCTGCTTGTCTCTGATATTGGATATTACACTCTATGCCCACAGAATAGCTGATGAGCTCCATCCAGCTCCATGCTAATGGTTATCAGGGTGATTTCATTCCCCCGGCCTTTTTTGTGTGTAATTATTGATCGTCCCAAGAAAGGCGGGGTGTACAAAGCCCAGTAAACAGCATGGTAATTAGTGTTTTTACACCTTTTGGAAGGGTATGTCCTGTGTTTGTATGCGTGGAAGCAGAATGTAAGAATTCTCTTCACACACTGAGACAACTGGGAGTGGACCTGAAGATGCATTTGATCTCCCCTCTTCAACATGCTAACGATTAGAAATCACCATTGGAAAATACTCAGGTTTTCAATTAAAGCCAGTAAGGTCAATAATCTGCTGAGAATCAGAGTTTTCAATGATAACGGCAGCGGCTGCATTGGAATAAATCGTCTTTGTGAGCCTCGTTATGCCCGAAAAGGAATCCTTGTAACATGTTATTCCAATATGGCGACATTACTCTCATTATCATGATTTATCTGACGCTCCGGAAGAAAATACAATGTGCGGATCCTTCGCCTCCCAGAGGATAAACGGCACCAATTGAGCATAATCTAGAAGGTAGGCTTTCATATTCATAAGGTGTCTCTCAGCTGGAGGACCCAGAGGTGGTTCATGGTATAAGCGACACAGGAAATGCCTTAGGCACCAGTGTTTGCGTGGGGGGTGGGGGTGTGTGTGTGTGTGTGTGTGTGTGTGGGGGGGGGGGGGGTGCTTCTCAGACTCATAACTCAGTCAAATGTGAATACACAGACGATGTCATGCTGGAGTCGGCGTGTGGATAACCATCCATAATCCACGTGGTAATAAATGCGCTTCTCATGACTTTAGATCTATTCTCATAATCTTCATGATTAGACGTTCCCTTCAGCCTGGTGTGCTGCTGATTATTTTCATCTTTCATCAGTCCGATGATTATTTGCTCAAGTCGATAAAATAGCGAAGATACACGTTTTAGTTTATGTCAAAGACGACGTCGGCAAATGTTTTCTGTTGTTTGTCACAAAGAGTGGATTGCATACATCGCCATCACTTGAAATCCGCCGACATCTCAAAGGTCCGATTCACAAAAGATATTGTTCTGATATTCAAGCGTAAACGCGCTCATAAATTCTCCCTATGTGTGATTTCAGGCCTTTTTGTTCCCTGTCTTCTTCCCCATCACTGATGGCTGAAGAGCTGTGAAAGCGTCCGACCGCTGCGGCGGAGCTGCTGAATGTTGCCAAATATCATTCGCTGTTCGCAACGCTGCTGGCGCTAAACTGGAAGAACGAGTACAATTGTGATGGAACTGGCAGTGACAAAAAAAAATGGGCGGGGGTGGCGTAAAGTGAATAAATTGTGGGACGGACAGTATGTCACATCTTATTTATCTAAATCACAGCTTGTATGTGCTTAGAGAAATGAGCCCCATCTTTTGAAACATTAAAAATGTTTATGTAGTTAAAAAACATTTTTTTAAAAAAGTTCTTACGTCAAATAACTGCCCTTTTCTTTAGGGGGCAGAACAACGTCTGGTTTCATCTCTATTAGACTGATTTAACAGCTCCCATTCCTCCGGTGCTAAACACTGATTACCGAACACTGTGGGTGGGATGCACAAGTGTAGCTTTTGCACCAGCGGAGCATTAACTCACCATCATGGCGACGTGAGATTATTACCATGTGGCTGCTGCTCATGGAACTGGAAGTATGACTTTCTACTTCCATCATTGGAAGCCGCCACTTATCGACTGGAAACCATTTTTTTTTTTTTTTTTTTTTTTAATAAAACATTTTTTTAAAAGCACGTTTCATGCAGAGTGAAATGGAAAAGCTGATTTTTGTGCAGCTTGGTGAAGCGTCACCTCTGCCGGCACGGCTGTGGTGACCTGTGTTGGGCCGTAAGAACACAACGGACTCGCTTGAAACGCGACACACCATTACTAGACATTTGTTGTGGATCAGTCACTCCAAAATGTCAACGCGGTTACAGGCTGCCACTTTTCTTCTCGCTGCGGTCCTGGCGGCGAGGCGACGCGGGGTCACTATTAGAAAGCCCTTGCAGCTCTACATGTGCATGCATCATTCATGGGCTGGCAACCACACAATAACACACACACACACACACACACACACACACACAGAGGCAGACACACCAGATATGATTCCAGGAAAACAAGAACATTATCACAGTCTGTATGTTTGGAATTGAAGGAACTCTACAGACTCTCTATTAGATTTCTGAAACATTCTGGCATTAATTTGATCCGTCAGCCTCGTGTTACAGTCTGTCCTGGACCTTCAAAGTAAGTGCAGTTCCTCAATCCAACAAAAAAAAAAAAACGTTGGCTGTCTAAAATCTGTGCCAGGTTTCAGAAGTAATATGCACTCACACCAATCAAACCTCTCATCGTCAACACAGGTGGTAGAAACTCTAACAGGTTTTGCAGGAATGACTGGTGGACTGTTCTTTGGTTAATTCACAGCTAAGCATTAATAAAACACGTGACTATGCATTTTTGGGGCTATAAAAATTTTTGAATTTCTGGAAGACTGGATTGTAAGTTGGTGTTCGTGAAGAAACAGACTGAGCAACAACTAATGAGAACAGATCCAAACGCTCGTGTGTCCCGCTCAGTTTCAGGAAAACTCGTTTTCTTGAATGTGCTCCAACATGGCAGAGATACAGAGTCCGAAAATCATGAAGAAAATAAATAAATATATATATATATATTTTTATATTGCCAGTGTTTACTTTCACAGCTGCATCTACAAGATGTTTTATGTGTGTTTATTCAATGCCGACACATTTAGGAGGAAATTTTAATGGATTTAGTTTTATGGACTTGCTGTTGGGTTTGGGTTCTTAACAAACACCACCTGCAATGGCATATGCTGCCCCCCCCCCCCCCCCCCCCCCCCCCACACCGTCCTCCTGCTCGAATAAATCAAGTGCAATGATCTCAAAATAAATCCAAAATGAGCACACAACTTTTACTGCACGACTAATGACAAAAAAAATAATAGGTCAACCCAAAAAGCGTTAAATGATCATAGCTGCGTGTGACGGATGAGTAGCCTTTGGACATTTTTTATTTTTTTTTGTTCTCTTTACATTTTTTTTTATTTAACTTTTGAACTTCATCTCCTATTGAGGCTGTTAATAAATAGCGCGCCCCCCCCCCCCAGCTGAACGCCCCCCTTCACAAACTGCTCAAACTGACGTGAGTTTCCTGTGAAGTAGGCTGACACTGTTCCGATGTAAAAGTTTCCGAGCCAACTGTTAAATCTTTCAGCGATATTTGCAAATCCTCTTGAGCGGGAACACACAAACCTACTCTTCTCTGTGTACCTGATGCATTATTGAACTACCTTCTAATGACACTAAATGCTCTGAAAATTGAATAAACCTCAAGGAGGCATCAACTAATTAAAACAACTTTTTTCATTTATGCACATGTATGGAGCCGGCGCAGGAGTGCACAGCGGCCCCCGCGGCCCGCGGTGGGTGCCGAGCTCCCTGATGGACGGACGGCCCCTCGGCTCGGCTGTCTCCCCCGCCGGCACCTCGATGACCCGATTGATTACAGCCACTGCCAGTCTTCCTGAGAACTGCCAATACCCAACGCCTTTGCCAAAATAAAGGCATCCAGCGCGTATCTATTACAAAGCTGAGGCGCTCTGCGACTGGAGTGCACTCTCATCCCCAGTGGATGCCTGAAATTTCATGTGCTCCGGGGGGGCTGCATCTTCATCTGGAATGGGCCTCATTTTAAGAAAGATTAAAGCATTCAACGGCTTGATGCTACTTTTGGAGAAGTTGAAAGAAAGCACGATAAGCTACAGACACGAGACGATAAGGAGCTATCCGAAGAACGTAGAAGGAAAAAAAAAAAAATCACTTTGGCTCTACAAGGTAGAGGATAATTACTCCACTCCCCCCCCCCCCCCCCCCCCCTCTCCTCCTTTTATCCACTGTGGTGTTAGATGTTGCCTCTGACAGGTAATGGAGTCCAATACATCATAAAAGGAACGCTTAAAGTTCTACCTGTAAAAGAACTTTGTGAGTGTTGTATAAAAGCTGAAAAACACACTTCATTTAAAAAAAAAAAAAAAAAAAGGACAAATGTGGGGAGTGGTGATTGCGTGCTAAAAGTGAGACAATTACAGCGTCCCTGTCTTTTCTACACTAACAGCTGCATAATCACATGTAAGTTAGTTGTTTTTTTTTGGGGGGGGGGGGGGCTGATGTCACTCACCTCTGTGTGGATGGCATGCTGAAATCATTGAGAGGCAATTTGACTCTCAAATCACTTATTCTGCCAATTTTGAAAAACACAGATGTATGCAGAATGATAAAGAGTTTGTGGTTTTTAATGCTTTCAAACGCTCCTGAAGGTTGAAGCACATTTGGGTTGTGATTACACCGCTGGAAACATCCTGATCGCTAAATAATGCAAATGTTGTATTAGCAGATTTGCTTAGTTCCCTCGACGTTTTACTGTTGAGGCAAGACACTGCAGGAAAATACATGTTTGGTTTTGTTCGTGCTTTCTTACATTTCACATAACTTGTAATACAAAAAAAATTATAATTATCTTAATATAAGTAATCATCAGAGGACGTTTCATGGAGATATCTATTAGTCGATCAGGAGCACTACATCAGACCTTCCACCTTCATTTCATATTCTGAAGATCTTTTCAGAGGGTTTTTGTTCATACATCATTCATAGCCTAAATTCTAACATTTTAATCCTAAAACATGGCTATACCCTTGATAGTATTTACTGATTTATGGTGTGATATCTAAACTTAATCTAAATCTTAATCTAATCTAATCTTGACTCTGATATGTTTCACAAAATGAGACAATAATGTTGAACGTGGCTTCTTCCAATATTCAGATTTCTGTTCTGGAAATGCAAACTGCCACATATTTGATAAGAAAATAACTTATTTGCATATGTAAACATAACATTTCAGAAAACGTGCAATACAAAAAATTATTCTTTTACTGCAAGTAATCAACTTAGGAAGTTTCATGGTGATATCTATTAGTTAAATTTTGGACCCCATTCACCCGCAGTGTCTCCCGTTAGGCGGAAGGAGTCCGAGGTTCATCTGCTTTTAAAAGGGAAAGAGGGCAAACAGCTGCTCTGACAAACGCAGACACCATCATCTCTTTTCAGCTTCTCTCCTGCACTACCGCCCGGTGATCACTTATCAGCCGGCAAATCAGCCCAGTCGTTGACCTCGTGCCCTCCGGCACTCATTAGTGCGGCGTGTGACGGCGATGGAAGGCTGGGGCTTGTCCCGGAGTACGCCGCTCACAAGGGACATACATGGGACACTACTGGTGGGTGTCCAGATTAGCGTGCACCACGGAGAGCTCTCTGGTGCGCTCTGCCCCGGGCGAGCTTTTTGCCTTGCTTTCCTTCTCCTCCCCCTCACCGAAAAAAAAAACCAACCTGATTCCACCTTTCTCTCGTTCCGTGAATTCTGTTCTTCTTGCCCTGGATATCAGAGGGAGAGCTGAGTGATGTCACGCTGCTCAAGTGAGCACTCAAGGCATTCTGGGTGCAACGTGCCGAGTGCACCGACATGAGAGGAAGGATCAGCTCGCTCTTGGACGGTGTGGTTTCTTTGGAGAGCCCCGGGGTCACCGTGAACGCATTCTGACACGACACTTCATAAGATCTTTTTTTTTTTTCCGTTTGTTTACGAAAGCCAGGCGAAGTGCGTCAATGTCTAGCTTGTTGCGTGCATAGTCTTTTCAAAATAAAACTACTTGGTCAAGCTTAGGAAAAGATCATGAAATACTTAAGTTCGGTTTTCGGCAATGAAACCACTTGGTGAGGTTTCAGGAAAAGACGTTGGCGTTGGGTTTGAATAACAACGGAAGTGCCGTTTATGAAGTATGCAAGGGACTCGACAAATAAATCAAGGTTGACACAATGACAGCAGTAGCTTTGCATATAGTGACATCCAATAGAGCGGGCTACTTGTGAAGCCTTTAATGTCACATTTTTGTGCCCGTATGACTGTGATTTTTAAATCCTGTTTGGGTTTATAGAGTTGTATCAGAGTATTACTGCTTTATCTCACTTACAGCCCTTCATATTAGAATTCTATGACATGACATCCAGGACATCTACCGCAAAATATGAAGGCAAGCATTTACTTTAAAGTATTTACTGCACATTTATAGTATTACAATCTAATAGCAAGCAAACAAATGAGGGAATTTATTGGTCGTACAGCATCCTTCACTTGCTTTAAACATCAGCTTCAATATTGAAACTTGTGACAATAAAAGCCCCATGTGTTGAGTGAGTCTTTTATTTCTTTTTTTTACTCATCGGGAGGTTTATTTTCAGATCCACTTATCCGTCCGCGCAGTTCCACCTGGATTTTCAACGTTGACACGGCTGTCAGTGCAGTCGCTGATGCAGTCGCTGATGCAGGCGCCTGTGGTGCAGGCGGCTGATGCAGGCGCTGCGATTCCTTAAATAACTGCGACGTTAACGTGTTAATATCACTGCGTGTGTCAGAAAATACGTAAAGAAATTGCAGAGAAAGAAAAAGACTGGAGTGTGTGGGATGTGTGGCTAATTTCATTCTTTAGTATAGGCGGGTGTGAGCGCTGTGGAATAGTGTTCACCCACATACTGTATTGTCCAGATTAAAGCTGGTTGGACAGAAGCTCCCATGGTATTTAATCAGCTTCCCCAGACCATTACCCCAGTATGGGGGAGTGCAAACAGCCAGTATTGTCTTTTCTCTAATTCTATGCTATCTCTTATTAAACCAGCATGACAAGAGCAGACGTGTGGGCAGTGGTGGTGTGTGTGTGTGTGTGTGTGTGCGCGCGCATGTGTGTGTGTGTGTGTGTGTGTGTGTGTGTGTGGGCATCAGAAGGGTGTACTTTTGCAAAGCTTTAAGCACTGACAAGAGCAAAAGGAGGGTCCACAGAGAGAAGGTAAATAAAGGAATATCTCAACCTCTAACAAGGCTTTTAATTGGCTATTCAAAGATATAATTACAGACTTTGAGTAACAATTACTCCAAATATATGACCTCCAAATGCTGCTAACAGTAACTGAATTGTCATTGCAGCTCTATAGCTGTGGTGTCCTTAGAAATAAATTATTCATTAATTAAATTAAATGATAAAAGGAGGGAAACAGGATTTTTCACCCCTTTGACTTTGCTTCCAGTTGCTGGTTAAACACCGACGACCTAACCTACCTTCAGACCGGTTTGCTCAGAGAAAGCCTGGATGTTTTCTTTATTGTATCACACCACACATTATAAAAAAAAAAAAAAAAAAAAAAAAAGCGAGAGAGATATGCAATGTTTGTGAAGTTTTACTTCAGAGGGGAGCCGGCCTCTCTGAAAGGGAAATCACTAACTAAAATACTTGACGCAGTCTCTTACCAAAAAAGGCATTAAACATCATTATGTGCCACTTTAGGAGCTGATGTAAATCGAGGCACACAATTGAGCACTAAAGTTCAAGTGCTGGAATTGTCATTTTAAGTACAGTTGAAAGTGACAAAATGTCTAGAATGAAGCGAGCGCCACCAAAAGATCCATCATGATCTGACTGAGCTGATCCATGTTTGTTTTTATACCTTCTCTAATGAATCGGATAGCAGATGTTAATCTAGGCATGACATGATTGGATTTACATCAATTAGAATAGTGATGAACATTAAGCTGGAAGTCTATTAGATTTTTTTTAACCCAAAATATTCTAGCTCTTCTTTTGTTGCCAATCAAAAACAAACTATATGAGCTCCGGGGAGAAAAGTCAGAGGCCAAGTCAGAAAATCTCCCTCAGCAGATCAGAAGTGTGAGGCTTTGTCCGGCGGAAGACGGGCCGGGCCCGTGGACACGGGACCGGGGCAGACTCAGCGCTTTCCTTCTGTGTTGGGTTAATGCAGTTGTGCCACTAAACCCGTCGGTGCCTGTAACAGCGGGGGCAAATTTACAGCTGCAAGCTCTAAAATGCTATTACTGGAGCTACAGTCAACCACCATGCGGAGATAGCTACGGAATACAGAGACGTTCATTGGACACCATTTCACCGGTTGTAACAGAAAACGTTACATTTTGTCAATTCAAAAAAAAAATCAATTATGTAATTTGGCTTTGTTGCAATGACTTTAAACTTTGTAGAGTTTCACAATAGAGTGCTGTAGGAATGAGTCCTTAAAACCTGAACATGACTCAGCATTTTTGTGCTTCCAGTTCCCTCGTCTCAAAGTCACTGGGTTTTTGGTTCGATGCCTTTAAATAGGATCTGTGGTGAACACAAGCATAAGAGATTTTTTTTTGTTTTGTTTTGTTTGACGACATAAAATACGCAGATAAATATCCCACTCATTCATTTTTAAGCTTTTACGTAAACGAGGCCGTTTCTTAAAAAGTTGCTAAATGAGACGACCGAACGTCATCAAATGTCTTTGATTATATTTACGCTTTAAAAATTCCTAAAAGTGGAGTTCATTTGTGGAGATGATCTTGCTGAACAAAACATGTAAATAGCATAATCATTTTTTGTCAAGGAGCTTATTTTCTGCAATAATCCAATGGAGAAATCCCTTTGACTACTTGTCGAGGGAACCAGTGCAACGCTAACTTCCAGGTTGGCCTACATCCCTGCAACACTTTATCATGGCGTGATTATCATGTGTGTTCGGCCCGGCACAAGCTTCTGTTACACACGGAGACAGTCGGGCTCACAGACTATAGACTTCTGTGTTGTGACGTGTCTTTGTTCTGAAAGATGAGACGGTTTTAAAGCTATGTCACGCTTTCATCTCAGACTGACTGACTTCACAGGCTGGTCTCCACAAATACAGCTGCAATTTAAATGAAGTGTTTTTATTGTGTGGATTCATCTCCAAGTCCAAGACGAACGCGCCAAGATATCATTATGATGCAGACAGAAGCTACAGCAAGAGGACACCATACCCAAGAGCATTTTTTTCCCTCCCAAAACCATTTCTTTTTGTATCCATTATGTTTCTGATTCAGAGGCCCTCAGAGGGGAAGACAAAGAAGATTTACTTTGTGCAATGCGATGTAGGCCGTAAGCCATAAAGCGAGGGTCAAGCCCCTCAGGATGTTCTCTGACCAACTCTGGAAGCAAATCAGAGAAAACCACCAAACCCAGACTTGCTCTGCTAAGTCAGTGCATACAGTAGTGAAACAAACAAATTCACAAGTGAACACAACATTTTTATGATTTTCTATTATGTAAAATATAAATTCCCTTTTTGGTGCCTCTCTCCTCTGTAATCTGGAGTTTGTAGTTTATTTTTTGTCCAAAATAAAACAAAACAAATATGTATTTAACTAGCTTTTTCTTACTGGAAGACCTGGGTTGTATTGGATGATGAGTGAGCAACATAATTGTAAAAAAAAAGCTTGATTAAACCATCTAAACCTCCACTAATACAATATGTTTTGTGTAAATGACTCTTAAGAGGTTCTGTTCGCGTAAGGTGAATATTTTCTACAAACCTTTATTACCTAAATTAAGCTAGCTTTTATTTAGTAAGTGCCCTTTCTGTGTTTTGGGTCCTTTATTTTGAAGTTCTTCTGGCGAAACCGGAAGCAGATCCAACTCTCGTCAGAGTATAGTAGCTTGACTTCGGATTTGGATAAGTAAAGATAATTGACGGTGCAGACGAAAAGTGTTATAAAATATTCCTCTGCTATCAGTTTATTAACTAACGGTTAAGCACCTAGCTGGAACGGGAACAAGGTATTGTGTGTTTATTGTGTGTTTGATGTATTTCTGTTTCAACTAGATGCTAACGTTAGCTTAGCAGGGATAGCTAAATGACTAAGCTGTAATTTTAAGCTAATGCTAGATTCCGTTTTTTTTACATGATGCTTTTGAAAAGTATATATGAGAGAACATGTTGAATTAATGCTCCCATGTATATTGAAATGTAATTTAAGGAATGTTTAAACTCGTAAGAGCTCATTTATGTTTTCTATTCCGTAGCTCTTCGTGTTTTCTGGAGATTGGCTAAATGAGAACAAATAAATAAAGGCCTCTGGAAATATCAGTCGCTTCACCATTGTCCGGCTGGGGTCCGCTACATTTTGTAATACTTATTTTAGTTATTACCTCAGTAATAATTACAAGCTAATTATGATCACAAAACTAGGATTCATGCACATGTGTGTGTTGATAGGAACTCCAGATACCGACATGTCTGTGCACAATATGTCCTCTTTAAAGACTACAATGTAAGAAATTCCTGTGATTTTCGGCACATTTTGCATCGATGTGCGGCCCTATTTACCCGCCATCACCATCACAGAGCGGCAAATTACATGATCGTTCTTCAGCTGAGCAGCGAGACTCATTACTTCCCTTGATTCAAGGGTATTCTTTGGCTAATCTGTTGTGCAGTGTCGAGAGCTGTTTTTTTTTGATCAGCTCGATAGCTGAGCGGAAAAAAAAAAAAAAAAAGTCGCTTTACTGTTGCCATGGAAAACTGTGTTTCACACATTGATCATCTCACCGTTTCAAAAGACGATTTTTGCTCCAGTAAAGTTGCAACGCTACCGAATCAAAAGTAATCACAGTGATCAACGCTTTCATAAACCGGATGCCCTGCACAGAAAAAAAGAAACACGTGTCCTGACACTCGCCTTTGTTTCCAGCGTTGTTAATGTGTTTGAGCTGGGTGGAGGGTAACCGCCTTATTGACTACATATTTGTTAATCCCACAGTGAGCAACGGTTGCACACAGACATGTTTTGCAACTGGAGAGTGGAGCCAGTCAGCTCTGTGAACGGGTGAATTGCCTCCCGCCTCTGGCTCCGCCCCCCCGACACGGTCACTGTTAACGGGGACCAACGGGGCCGGACCTCCACCAGGAGGGCTGCAGTGGCCATTTACCACGGACAGGCATCACTTCAGCCACGATGAATGAGGACAACAGAGAAGGTGGATATTAACATATTTTCTCATTTCCATACTAACCGTTTGCATGAAAAAGTGGCCCAAGCACTTAACCGAACTGCAGTTGAAATCCAAGGTCACTGCTGCATTAACTCTGATCCTTCAAAAAGTCCAAATCGGTTTTTCAGAGCACACTACGTGATGTACAGCACAGTCACAGTGGAAGGGGGGGGTCAACGATGTGCGGGTGTTGTTGTGGGTAAGTGTTTCGGTGTTTGTTGCATTTCATAATTATTTAGTCGTGCTTCATTCTCAACAGGCCGAGTGTGTGTAAGCCCCTCGGGAAACTCAAATCCAAAAGTTTTTTTTTTTTTTCCTGCAACAGGCCCGATTTATCTGAGCTGTCGGACCGCAAAATAAAAAGGCATAAACCAATCATGTTGAACGTACATATTCAAAATGTGGACAACGACACGGAGGCTTCGTAGTTTGCACCAAGTCGGCAAATTGTATCACACCTTTCAACTTCGACAAAGGCAGCGCAGACCAAGCTCTGATCTGTCATCATGAAAGCACCAGATCAGTAACGTTTCACCAGAGGCTACTTCACTCAGAGCATTCAACTAAAAGGAAACGAGCTTACAGTAGCTAACAGTAGCTTACAGTAGCTAACACTAGCTTACAGTAGCTTACAGTAGCTTACAGTAGCTTACAGTAGCTTACAGTGGCTAACAGTAGCTTACACTAGCTCACAGTAGCTTACAGTAGCTAACACTAGCTTACAGTAGCTAACAGTAGCTTACAGTAGGTAACACTAGCTTACAGAAGCTAACAGTAGCTAACACTAGCTTACAGTAGCTTACAGTAACTAACACTAGCTTACAGTAGCTTACAGTAGCTAACACTAGCTTACAGTAGCTAACAGTAGCTTACAGTAGCTAACAGTAGCTTACAGTAGCTCCGGCTGTACGACACTCCGGCTCAGACGGACTGTCAGACGCTGCTCTGGGTCAGTAGGATCCCGGTAACTGTCGCAAATAATGAATAGTTTCTATGCATCTATATATGTGTGTGTGTGTGTGTGTGTGTGTGTGTGTGTGTGTGTGTTTGTGTCATTTTTAAATGGACTGTTACATTCTTCTTCTGAACTTTGCACTTTCTACAAAGAAGTGCAAAATGGTTGGCTTTATGTACCGCAGCTTGTTGTCCATTGTATTGCTTGCTGATCTGTTGCCTCTTGACATATAACGTGTGAGTCTAGAAGTATGTAGGAACTTTAGGTAAAGCTGCAAATGCATTGCTCTTCTTGGGATGAATAAAGATATCTGAATCTGAGAGTATTCCGCCGTAGGCTGTGTGCCAATACACCGAGTGAAATATTCCCCCAAAAATGACACAATATCTTCAAAATGATGACAGTGGGATTACATGCTAGTGTGAGTGTAGTCAGGAGAGAGAGAGGACGACATATTAATAGGGACGTAACGATGAAACTAAAGACAGTTGAAGTTCCTGTTTTGCTCCACGGTGTCACGGACAGATTTGTCCCCGTCTCCGCTTTGAACGGTGGCGTTTGACAGCTGGAGGGGGGGGGGTTAACAGACGCTAAGGCAGGACGGTAATTCCCATATCGGTACCGAGGCACAGTGTTTACATAACATTCTGAGGGGAGTTGAGAGTAACTGCGTGCAACCCGAAAAAAATCATACACTCCATAATTTCCACATTTACCGGGCGTTCAAACTGCTCACTTAATGAATGAGTCTTATAGTGTGTAAATAAAGCGTGTGTGTGTGAAACATACAGGCAGGGTTAAAAAAGTTCATCCACCGCTCATCAAGACGTTTGAACTGGAAGGACGCGCGACTGTGACTCCCATCGTGTCACGGCCGTCGCTACATCAGACTCTCGGAAACAGCTGATCATCGGGGGGGATTTTGACAAGCTGCAGTGTCTGTGCTCAGCTGAGAACGGCGTGATGAGCTTAAGTAAACACGCAGTCAGTCGGGGCAGCGTGATGAATGAAATAGTGCAGAATGTTTCCCCCCCGTCCCCCCCCGCACAGTTGGTCTCCTTCCTATCAATTAACCATCTTAACGCCAGCGCTTACCTAAGCCCTGTTGCTGTCCACATCCCTTTAAGTGTGAAGAGCCTGGGAGAGAATCCTCCTATTTGTTTCAAATATTCTGTGACGTCGCACCTTTGTCGAAACGCCAGGCTGTCAGAATTGAGGAACGGCCGGTCGCGGTCACGGCTGCTCGTGGAACGGCGGTTGCACAGCTGGAGTTATGTCCGACGTAAGGCGAAGTGACAGAAATGCTAATCAAGTATCAACACCCGACACCGGATTCCCATCGATGCACATCAGACTTTCAATGATTTATTAGTCAAAGTGAAAGCATGTGTCACTGTGTTGAGTGCTCATGGGTAAACACGGCTCCCGCCAAGGTGCACCACCACTTAGCGGCTCTCCCCCCCCTCCTCCTCTCCCTCTCCTCCTCCTCTCCCCCTCCTCCTCCTCCTCTCTCCCCCTCGAGCGCGAGCAGCACTCTCCACGTGTTCCCGCCGATAGCGCAGCCCAAGAGCAACTTTCAAAAAACAGGTAAGCCACACGCAATACATCTAAGCAAGTCACTTAAGAGTGTACTAAAGGGCTATTATAAGAGCAGAAGGTAGAGGGGCGGTGTGTGTGTGTGTGTGTGTGTGTGTGTGTGTCAGTGTCACTACTTCAAATAGGGCTCTTCTGCTGAGTAAGCCCTGCCGTCCTCCCCGTTCCCTCCCTTGTCCCCAGATCAGAGAGAGAGAGAGAGGACGGAGAGAGAGAACTGCAGCAGACCCCAATTATCAGACCGTCATTCACAATCTTAACATTCGCCGCTCACTACCGCTTTAATTTCAGTCCGGATATTCCTGCCAGAGCCTTGGGGGAGAACCAGGGGTGGAGAGGTTAAAGACTCCACAGAGCAACCAAGTTTTTTTTTTTGGGGCAAAAGAACCGAGGGGGGAACGAGTGATAGAAGAGAAGGAGTTCTGCGTTCTCCTGCTCACACTGGATGTTATTCGCGTCGCGGACAGAGGAGGGAAGTTGTCTGTTTGTTGCGTCTTCACTTTGGTGTTTCCAATTAATTCTGGATTTCTTTTTGTGAGTGGATCGCTGGAACAGGGCCCGGTTTGATGGATAAACAATGCTCCAGTGCATAATTTACTCGAGCGCGGAAGTGGAAACGCAGGATCCATTCACTCGCACTCTCCCAGTTGTGTTCTTAGCGTCTACTTAAGCTGACAGCAGGGTTGTAATGAGATTATTGTGATTGAACAACAGAAAAAAAACGAACTGATAATTGCACACTTTCCTTATGTCACTCAAAAAATCTACAATATCAACTAGGAGCGACTGAGAACTTTAAATATGTGACGTTACGCAATCGCAGCCTATGCAATAGAAATGATCACATATAGCGATAAATATTGGAATAGCTGCTTTCTGCATAATGTATGCATTAACATCTGAGAGAATGCCCGCCCCCGCCAACACGTTCCATTGGCTGTCTTGGAAATCAACACAAAGTCCCTGCTGCCTAGTTCTGATGCTATAGTGGGTTTGTTCATTTTTTAATAGCATGGGGAGGAAAAAATAGAATGGTGTTGATTATTCAGTGGAATCATTACAGCAGTATGGACCTCCAATATGGAAGATGCTGTCCGTCTGCCAGCACACACACACACACACACATACACACACACACACACACACACACACACATGCGCTAATTATTGATTCGGATATTTGCATTAAGTTCCTTCAGTAACTTTGTTTGGTTTTTAATCACCGTTAACAAGATTCCTTCTCACCATGTCTGTAATTAATGCAGAGTCTTTGATTACTTCAGAAGTGAAGAGGTTGAAATTAATATTCTACTTCAGGCAAAAAAAATTCCACAACAGCATAATTATGTATGATGAAGTCTCTCCAGGAGCGGGGTCCTATGTATGTTTCTTCTCTCCTAGAATGATTCTTTTTGCAGTTATGTGAATATGGTTTCTGCTCTCTGGGCAGCGTGAGAGAAGAGCCTGGAGCAATGTGTGCTTTCATGTGAGGGGAGGATGCTGTGGGAGATTAATGGTTCATAAACAATATGGATGACTGTGTGAGCAAAGAACCGGTGTTCTGTGTATGTTTTTTTTTTTTTGTATCTTTATGCATTTTTTATTTCCTCTCAGACAATTCTGTAAAGCATGAGCCCAGATGGGAAGCTTAAAGAGACGCTAACGTCCCCGATGCATCGAGAAATGTGCAACCTGTAGACCTCAACTCCAGGGATTCCACATCTCCTTAAAAATCCTGCTAACACTTTATAATAACCATCATTAATACATGGTAAATTAATAGTTCATTCAATAACATTATAATTGTATCATTAGTTTGATAAGAGACATTCACCATTACATTCTGATCACATTGGTGCATTTTTTATAAAGTTTATTGTTGCACACACTAGAACACTGAAGTATTTGTTAATGATTAACAAATGATTTGCAAACTGCAGAAATCGTTTGTAAAACATGTATAACTGTAAAATAGATAGATGGACCAGAAACCAATTACTAACCATACAAAGTATTAACTAACCATCTAAATATTGTTTAGTGATGCTTTACGAATTATTTATTAACCATTCAACAATTTGTCATCAGTTGTAACTTCATAAAAGTCATCCAAATAAAGTTTATTGATGGTTTACAAAGTGTTACAAATATCTGGTCGTTTATATTTACAGGAGGTTTAACAAACAATTTCATGAAAGTGTCACATATATGACATTAGGAGCATTTCTGTTGTCTTTCAACGGCTTTCAGCATGGCTGGGACAGCGGCTATCAGCTAACGATGCTAGAAGCTCTAACAGTGCAAACTAAGACGAGCATGGCGGCAAAGCTAACGGTGTTTACTTGAGGGGGAACCGGAGGGGGAACGCTACGCATGCACTAGCATGCGGCCGGCCCGGTTGGGTCAACAAAGTGAGGATAAGCTCAGATAACACACATAGAAAGAGAGTGACGTCATCCTCTGCTCAGGTAGACATTACTCCACTGTATCGTTACATATCTAACAGTAGTCTGGTGACACAGTAAGGCTCTGAATCCCCTTTATTCCAAACACTGCCGTTCTGGTCACGTACGACTTCTGAACCTCTTGCATCACTGAGACATTTCTCTAGTTAGTCTGGAGGCTCCATTAGCAGTTATTCCAGGATATAACGGGACACCGTTTCTTTAGCATCTGCACTACAAGAGGAGACATTTGGCATTATTCAAAGTTTCATCTCAAAAGACACACGAGGGTTTTGATGGCGCATTTGCACTTGAATGAAACAAAAAAAAGGGTCTTGCCGGTTGACGCCGATTATACGTGGGCCAAAATCAAGATAAACACATGCTGACAGCAATAATAACTCTTCTGTCTGACCACATCCGTATCATCGCATGATGAAACGCCATCCGATACGTGCGAGTAGAAAACAGGCAGATCTCTGGCACCGCATCGCCGGGTGACTCATTTGACCCCTTGCTTTCATTTCAAGCGGGTTAGTTGCACATAATGAGCTACAAATAAGCAAATGTGCTTTTATCAAGTAAGTTTATGTCACGAGATGTACGTCAAAGCTTTGATATAGTGCTTATGTTCCTCTCCTAACACAAAGGAAAGCTCTGGGTTTTTTTTTCCAGGAGAGAATTGTTCGTTGAGGAGTTTGCAGAGTGAGTGAACGTTACATGGTCTTATGAATCTCCCACAAATCAATTTGAGCCCCTCTGAGGGTTTCTAATGAAATGCAGATGTAAGCGTCCCACAGGGAGTGGTACCTTTTAATTAATTTGGACATGGGCCGCACGTTTTGGACTCGCGATTGAGGTGTAAACAAATGAGCGTTTGGCAATTTACCTCCTCTATGCAATAAAGATGTCCCCATAACACTCCCAAATAGCTGCGATATGCAAGTGAGGAAATTCACAGTGTGCCCCCTGATTTATTTGCTGTTATTAATGAGGCGGTGTTGAAGGAAGTGGTCTGTGGCTGCCAGCACAATATCTGACCTCTGAGAGTGCATTAAATCAAGGCATTAGGGAATGCAGTAATAAAGAGGCCGGCTAAGGCAACTGAACCTGCTCCAAAACAAACAAACCACAAGTCTAGCATAGGAGGATGCTGGACTCGCATCCAGAGGCTTCTCTCATACGCAGGAAGCCAACGTGGAAGTCCACCATCGTGTGTCGGTACAACGGCAGCAGCTGTTAACCAGTCATTCTCAAACGTTGTACGGTTACTCATCGTTTAACACGGAAACTCTCTCTCTTTTCCCTTTCTGGTGGTTCAGATTGAATAGAACTGCATGTTAAGGCCTTTCGTCACTCTATTCTTGGTGCATCAGTATTAGTTTTAAACGAGTCTACAGCCTGCTTGAAGCCGAGGTTGTTCTGAGACAATGCCGTGCTTTGAGCTGAACGTCGTCATTGACGACGGTACAATGACAACGCTAACATGCTGATGGCTATGTCCACCATCTTAATTTAGCCTGTTAGAAAACATGCACTATTAGCACTGAAGCTAAAAATACAGCTGAGGCTGATGGGAAGGTCATTCGACTTGAAAAGGTATTGGGTGACTCCTCTGGTTGCACAAAAAGAAGTCTGATTGTATAGAAGCCTATGAGACATGACTTATTACCTCAGTAGACATTCTAAACATATGTTTATGGTCTCCTGCTCTAGTTTCAAGTCTTTTTCGTTTAGAGTAAAATACACCATAAAGCAGGGCGTGTTTTAGGGCGTGGCCACCATGTGATCGACAGGTCGCCAACGTTAACCCTTTCACTGTGAAAGTGTGTGACGGTAAAATGCAACACTTTGGGTTCTGTCTGCTATGTCTTACTCAGCGTTTCGGCTCTACTTATGTTCCACAGTGTCGTGTCCCTTTTGGTTGCAAAAAAAAAAAACCAAGATGGCGACGGCCAAAATGCCAAACACAAGGCTTCAAAACCAGCGTCCACAAACCAACGGGTGACGTCACGGTGTTTATGTCCACTTCTTTTACACAGCACAGTGTGATTGAGACCAGTTCTGACGCATGTATCCAACTCTTTGCTCGTGTTGTTGTCACGGTAGTGTGTGAAGGCAGCAGGTTTTTAAGACAGCAGGTATGAGCACCGCTTCAGCTGTAAAATCTTAAGGGCTATGCGGGAACAATATTTTCGACAAAGAAGTCGGACCGTTGCTTATTCAAACGTCGGAATGTGGAACCGAGCCACCGTGCAAGAGCGTCCAATTAGTCTGTGCAGTGCATTGGCGAGGCAGAGGTAGCGTTAGTTCACTCTGTTCAGCTGTGATATCTTCAGTCGTTTCTGCACATGCACTCTACAAAATACCCCCTAGAAGAGGACTGTGCTCACTGAGAGCCACAAAGCATCAGTACTCACGCCAACCGTATAACAGCATTATGGTCAATACGCCACAAGTCTGGAACATTTGTATTTGGAAGCAGAGGCAGCAGTCTCTCAGAGGTCAGAGCGACGACAATCACAGTTGACAATAACAAGAAAGAAAGCTTCTTTAGAATATCCCCCAATATGTGTTTTTAAATATCATAACAGAGATCCAAACCTGGCAACCCTGTTAAGTTACCGTAATGTTCATTTGTACACAAATTTCCTCATAAAAAAACACAAAAATGGCCAAAAAAAAAAATTATTTTTCAGTTGTCAAGACTTCACAGTGACGTTGTGTTAATGTAGTCAACTGCCAACAGTGAGCAACGGCAACCATCTGCTCCACGACTCGTATGGCCAAGGCAGCGAGTAACCTCATTTACTTCCCCAGAGCCGTCGCTATACGCAGACGACAGCGTTTAGATGCAGCCTCCTCAGAGCCAAGCGGCCTCTTGACTCCTACCCACATCTACTCGTCAACTCACAACGTTTGCACAAGCCGTTACACTTTTATTGAGTCATAAACTCCGCCAATGCTCAATAACGCTCGTGTATATATATATACGCTGTATATTCTGAGAATTATTGAGTTTATAGGCTTCCGCAATCATTGGAGCTAATGCAAGAATATCTCTGTAATCTGTCTTTGTGAAACCTTCTGGAGCTATTGTGCCGTGTTCAACATTTCATGGAGTTTCAATTAATTTTGCTGGGGAAATGGTGAGAGGCTATAGTTTTGCATCACGTTTCCATGAAGATAAGAACAAGTTATTATTATAAAACTCTTATTTTTCTGTAAAAAAAACACAATGCTTTTTATTCCCGAAAACGTCTTCCGGTCACAGGTGTTCCACCACATGAGGTCGGTGTTTGAGGGATCATGTCCTGTGAAATATGTTCACAGCTCCAAGACCTGACATTCCTCTTTTGTAAACGCGTCAAAACCGCGGGAGGGCTGCATGATTACATTCATTTTCACCGCGTGATTTCTGTGCCTACTTTCACAAATTGACAGAACGTACAGTGGACATTGTTGTGCCTTTCAGATTTTGAGCTTTCACAAGTCTCTGGAAAAAGAAAAAGCAATGAAGTGATGGAGAAAAAGAGCTACGTCAAACTCTGTGGGTTAGCACTTACCCGGGGCGGGGGGGGGGGCACGGCCTCTGATGGCAGAATAATTTGCCACCGCTCCACGACATTCCTCTGTGTGTGTAAGAGTGGCGAAAGCCTCGAACAATTAAAGAAATTTTTTTTTTTTTTGACATTATTTTAAAAGAAAACGTTCGCTGAATTGCTGGAGAGCAATTAAGAGTGGATGGGTTTGGAAGTAGATGAGCGTTTAAGGCGGTAGTTCTCAATTGAAGCCCTCTGGACCTAAAGGCCTGATCGTCTTCACTTTGAACGGGTAATCAGGAAGTGGTTTACACCTGGGATGCCAGGTGTAGGCAATTACCTGCAATCAACTACCCGGCAGGATATAAGCGGTGTTCGGTGGCGAATGGTTATGAAACGAAAATAGTGGTGTTACAGGGTGAATGCTGTTAAGGTGTTTTAGAATGCCTTATTTTCATATTTTGAGTGTTTTTCAAGGAGTACAAGAAGAGTAAGAGAGTAGAATCTGTGCCAAACATCCTCTAAAACACTTCAATTGAGTCTCTTAACAATCATGGCAACGCTATATATGTGTATATATATATATATATATATATATATATATATATACATACACATATATATATATATATATATATATATGAGAGATCCATGCAAACACTAGAATATCCTAAAACGGAGACGTTTTTTTTTTTTTTTTTAAATAAGTAGCCGCCATCGTGCCGGTTTGTGACAATCCATCTCTTCAGACGAGACAATGCAGGACCATGAAATAACATGAAGAAACATATGCACATTACAACCGAGGCTAAATTACACCGTATATTATTAAACTCAAGGTGTGAAATTCCTTCCTCTGGCATTGCTCCGTTGCTTAACTAATTATCACGGCACATTAATTTTCTAAACCCTGAAGCCTTTGTTGAGTTTACCCAATGTGCAGCGCGTACGTGTTTATTCCTGTAAAAAAAAAAAAAAACGAGGTGTATTACAAAACAAATTTTTTAAAGAGAAACCAATTCGCTCTGAGCCCGAGACGACAGAGTCGGCAGCTTCTGGGACTTCGTTTTGCATTCTGCAGATTGCATCAGAAATTTGGAAAATGTTAATTGGAGACAATGTGTTAAGAGGCAGATATGGTCTGACATGTGGCCAACATAATAGTATTAAGGGTGAATTAATTATTGCAATACGCCGAGAGTGAACAACAGAATGCCATCCTCGATCCATAGAAATACATAATAGATGACGACGATAGCGGTGAATGCTAAACATTTAGCTGGACGAATATGTCGGAGTGCCCTTTTGGCTGACGCATTTTAATCAAAAGACACGGGTTGCCCTCTTCTCCTCCCCCCCCATCCCAACAGTGGACATGTTGACAAAAATCCTCAATTATTACAGAGCCCCAGCATGATGCTGATTAGAAAGCTTGTACGGAATAAGCTGGAGAGCCCCATTTCACCACCAAACCCTATATTCATTTAGTTCTGCAGATTTATACATCCAGCTATCTGGGCACGGGAAAAAAAAAAAAAAAATCCAGCATGACATGGGAGTGAATTCTGCCCTTTTCCAAAAGAGGTTAATCTCTCTTTCTTTCATGAAGAAAACCTCAATCTTCCAGTGACCGGCGTGTCTCGTACGACGCGGCGGCTCGAGCAATAAATTGAATTAAATAAACCCATTAGTTACAGCGGCTATACCTTCTCACCTCGGCCCCAGATGCACTTTCATGGTGAGTTGGTCCTTTTCACGGGAGACCAGAGAACACGGCTGAAGACGGCGATGGCGAAGTGACCTTGAGTCCAAAGACAAGACGCCGTGTCCTTGTTCATTACGCAAATCAATTAAGACGGCCGGTCCTGCTGCACAGCTGCGCCCGCTCTCTTCTGCAGGTGTTTTAAAAGTAAACGTGTGCTCATTCAAAAATCAATTCATACTTAGGATTCTGCCTCCTCCCGTCTGGTAGACATGAAACAAACCAGAGGTCGATTGGAGTAGAGAGCGACTATTGGGGGGGGGGGGGGGATTCTCCATGGGCGCACTTTAAATGCATGGAATGAGCAACGGAGCTTAGTTCAAACACCTTTCATGAAAAAAAAAAAAAAGGCCCAGTAAGAAGTCAAGGATCCTAATCCTGCAGCGGCCTCAAAGCAGCTGGTATGTTTTGTTTTTTTACAGTTTTGTCCCCGACAGACTCCTTAAGTTACATACTGAAGTTTAGATTGTGTTTTTTATGTCTATAATGATGCGTTTCAAAATATGCAAATATGACTTGCTGGCATGTCGCATAATATTTATATCCAAACAGCCCTGACAAACCTATTAAGTGGTGGATTACGTTTGCTTTTTGGTATATCAAAAATATGTTTCAAATGAATCCATAGGAGGTTTAAAAAAAAAAAAAACATGTTTCCCCGGAAACATAATTGAGAGTGTAGTTGTGTGGGGATGTCACTTCGTAGGAGACGGGCTCGATTCAGAATAACAAGCTTCGTGCTAAATGCTGCAGTAAGCTGTGAAGTTTCACCTGAGCAAGAGGTTTTGTTCTCTTCTAAACTCTTTCACACGTTGGTGACTCGATAGTCTGGAGCTCTAATGAACCATCAGACAACATTCAACCACCTAGTCACGTTCTGACGCGGAAGAACAAAAGATGGAGACATTCATCCTGTGTGAACACTGAGGAAAACAGGTTTTACTGGAAGGCAAAAATACATCCGAGTCCAGCAACGTATTAAAAACAACTGTTACTTTGGTTGGATGTGTTTGGTGAACGTTGGAGTTACAACAACAGAATGAAGAGAGGATGAGAAAGCACACTGAACTCTCCCCATTAGCCCCGGGGCGGCACTAACTCTGCATTATTTCATCTAAAAGAAAGATTCATGTTTTTCTCTCTCTGACTGAATCGCTATTCACCGCTGATCTTATTGTGCATTATGCATATAGGAGACAATATATCACACGTGTGGGAGGAGCCACGGGGGGGGGGGGAGGAGTCGGCTCCATGGTTGATTGCAGGTAACGCTTTTATTAAAGAGGCAGAACACGTCAACTAAATCTCTTAATGCCAATAATCCAAACTCTCCGGGAGAAACAATCACTTCCTGAAACGGCTATTAGCAATTAGCATAATCCCTAATAGCTTTCTTTTGCGTTTCATTGTCTTAATCCGCGTCTCGAGGGAGTTTGGCAACGCTTGTGTTCGGAGACTCCCAACGTGCCGAACGCATCGCCGGCGGAGGAGACGTCGCTTTTTTCAGGATTTCACTGAACCCAGCACCCGGCCGAATCCGGCCCGTCTTTCTCCGTATGTGTGTGTGTGTGTGTGTGTGTGTGTGTGTGTGTGTGTGTGTGTGTGTGTGTGTGTGTGTGTGTGTGTGTGTGTGTATGTATGTATGTATGTATGTATGTATGTATGTATGTATGTATGTATGTATGCATGCATGCATGCATGCATGCATGCATGCATGCGAGCGTGTCGAGTGCGAGTGTACACATCTGATACTTCGGCTCATACGTCGTTTCACAACGGTGCTAAAATTATTCCAACGGAAATACCCCATGGTGATTCGTGGGGAAAGAAAAGCGCATGAATAAGTAAACAACATAAAGCAATGAAGAAGCTTCAAAGGCGATGGGACGATCGCAGCAAACAAGATCCTTGAAGCCCAATGAATGTGTTTGTCTTTTGTTTGTGACAGTGACTCAGGGGTGTAAACAGAGGAATTAGCTCACACCTCCGGAGTCTCGACACATCACACAGCCGTAATTGAATTAAGTCTGTCAGGTTGCTGCCGAAACTGTAGATGCTGCAAACGGAAACGAAGACGCATTTCGGTCCACGAAGATCGCCTCTGTAAAATGCTCCGAACTTTTAATTTCATCAACAACAAACAACAACAAAAAATGGTGATTGCAGACAAAATGAGAATCCTGGAAAAAAAAAAGAATGAGCTGAAGTGGCATCTATGTTTAGCAGCCAGCGCTAGATGCTAATTCCTGTGCTTTCTCATTACGGACAAGGCTTTCCTGATGGGGGGGGGGGGAGAAAAAAAAAAGCCATATTGCTGCATATTTATTCAGCATAATGGTCATATGATAATGCTGCCTATTCTAGTGGGAGAAGCCAACATTTCCACCCCCCCCCCCCCCCCCCCCCCCACCCCCATCATCCCTCAGCATAACACACCTATCAGCTCACGGACACACATTTGACAAACACTCCCAGCAGCCCCAGTATCTTGGCTCCATGACCGTTTCTCTTTTGACTGAGCACATGCATCAGCTTGTGTCATGAGACCACATCCCTCGCAGCCAATAAGGAACACGGGCAGCGCAAGTGCTCCAGGAGATGTGGGGAAAGGGAAAATTGGAATCTTGACAATTGTGATTGACATGCGTATTTGTCCCAAGGTAGTCTCATTTGCCCGAGAATTTGAAGACGTCTGTGAAACCGGCATTCTGCCGAACGGAGCGATTGTTCCTGCAGACTCGAAAGCACATCAATTCTGTTTGCATGCAAATAATCATTTGGAAGAGATGAATCCCCCCCCCCGTTTTTGAGCATAAAAATGACTTTCAGCTGAGCTTATACTTTTATTTTGGGTCTGAAATAAATAATTCAACAACCTATGTCTTTCATTTTTTTTTTAGACAATCTGTCCATGTCGTGGAGCAGGAACACCAAAGTCCTCCCTTTTGGATCACTGCGGCGACGGAGGAGAAGGCTGCTCTCAATGTTATCCGGCTCTCTTGATGGACACGAAAATAAAGTGGATATGAGCCTTGATGGTGAACCATAACCCTAGGCCACTTCATAGCAATGGAAGAGGGGGGGGGGGGGGGGGAAGCTGTGAATTAAATTCAAACCATCAGTAAAATAGACTTCCACTTGAAAGCATCGGAGTGTAGCTCCAGCAGGACAGGAGGAAGAGATGAATGGCTGCGTGAGAGGAGGAACGCACATGAATTCTGAACAGGACCAAAGGCAGGATGAAATTGGCTATACCCATTAACTTCTCAAGAGGTATTTCTGCTTCTTCTTCTCTCCATATGCAAAAAGGATGGAGCCGTATTACTCCTTCCATAATTCCCGTGTTACAATACAGATCGCTACAATAAGATCAAACCAATTTGTAATCCTGGGATGGAATGGGGGGAAAAAAAAAGGGAAACGTCTATTCAGCCAAAATCAAACCAATGGAAAGAAAAAGAAAACCTCCTGAAAGGTAATTCAGCGCTGTGCTCTGTGTTGATTAGGATAGTATAGGATATATAAAAAAAAAAAATATGAATCCTGGAGAGTAGCGTTGCATTAGCCGTGCTAATTAGCTGCGCTGAAGCGTCGTTCGTACCGTCGAGAAATGATTGAAGCTATTGGTTTTCTTCCATTATCCACTCGTTGACAACGAGACGGCGTGGTTCGGCCTTGGTTAGATAGCTGATAGATGGCAACGCTGAATTAAATCATGAATTTTTGCAATATTTACAAGGCAAATACCCCTTGTATTGCTTGCTGCAAGTTGAATTAGAATATTGACACGACTCTCTCGTGTGTCGTCACACCCAGGGGGGAAAACTGACAAAAGGACGGATTGCAGCCGCTGATAGCGCCGGGATTTGCACATCGTTTTGTAAAAAAAAAAAAAATATTGCCTTAGAAATAATACATCTTTTCATATTTTCATCTATTATTTTTGGGTTTTTTTTGACATTTGAGACATTTTGATTTGTTTCTTTTATGTTTACTGGCCACAAAAAGAGCAAAAAAAAAAAGGGCTTGTGTCATTGTTTTACAGATTAAGATTGTATTACCCATTTCCAGTCTTTGTGCTAAGCTAAGCTAATCAACTGCTGGCAGCAGCTCTATGTGGTATTACCTCACGCACCTGATCTTGTCCTCTAACTCTCAGCAGGAAAGCAAATTGGAAGCCTGCATGTTGGATAATCACTGAGGAGTTTCTTGACGGTAAGAAATGGGAGCGATGACTTCATGATATCGCCGATTCAACATGCTGGACAGGAGCAACGCGCTCTCACTGTTTTGGATTTATACAACGCTGTATGTGTGGTAAAAGCAGGAGGAGAAAAAAGGAGGCTGTGGGGCTAAAAGGAGTCATTTTCTGCTGCGTCTAAAGAGATCCTCAAACAAGAAATAAGCATGATTGCTCCTGTGGTAACTTGAACCTCAGAGCTCCGTGATGCCGGCGACTTTAATCAAGTGGAAAGAGGGTGGGCAGTGAGAGACCGTACCGGAGCGGTCCACTCTCCCGACAGCGCAGGGGTATGCTGCTAATTAAAAAGTTTAATTCCACAACTGCAGCACTGGCACCGGAGCACTCAGAGGTGCGTCCTTGTGAGTCTTGGCGCCGTCTTATCGGGCGTAAGGCAGATTCTGCCACGTTTTGCCCGGGGGGGGGGGGGAAGGCGCGGCGGGACAGCGAGGCACTGCGGCAGCACGAAGGCCCAGCTGGAGGGGGATGGCATCCTGCCCTACTTGGGGGGGGGGGGGGGGGGGGATCTGGCCCACCTTGCTCTGTCTCCCAGAGTGGATTCACAGGCTCCCAGTCAGGTGGCAAGAGTCGGAGGGGCTAAGCTGCCCACGGAGCAGCTGAGAGAGGGAGAGCAGGGCTAAACAAGGGATAAACGAAAGGATTTTCGACTTTCTGCTGCTGGGCCCGGCAGTGGATCCATGTTTCTCCATTGACACGTTTTCCTGTCACCGGGTCCTTTTCTTATGACTGGAGGTTGCAGGTACACTAAAGCCTGCGCCCGCAGTACACACCGTTCCCTGTTCCCACCGCAGCCGAATCACACGGGATGCACTGACAACGCTTCCATGAATAGAATGTCTTTTTTATTTATTTATTTATTTTTTTTGGAGATGGAGAAAAAAAAAGTTTCTTTGATAAGGTGAGGTGAAGAGAACGCTCTCTATTGTAAGACATCGCTGGAGGTAAAAAAAAAAAAAAAAAAAAAAAGTTTGATTAGAGCGTATTACAATGAGAGGAGTCCTTGGAAATGGCGAGGCTAATTCTCCGGCATGTTTTTTTTTTTGAAATATGGATAAAAAGAAAAGTCAGCAACAACAGTAAAATAGTTTCGGAGTGTGCCGGAATAAAAACAATATCTACTGGGACTAATCAACGGAGCTGGAAGCTACCGCTGACTCGTTTCTCAGCCCGGAGAGGAACGCCGCGCTTAAGATTTATAGGCACATCCCCTCAGCTTTTATTACACGGGGGTTAAAGTGTCATTTTAATAACACAGAGATATTAGAGCTTGCAAAGCCTCAGTAAAAACTTTGGCTCCGGGTTTCGCAGTTATCTGATTTATTTATTTTCACATCGCAGAGGAGACCAAGGATACGCCGGGAACCGTGTGATCGTGCAGGTCGGTCGCTGCAGTGAGTTCCTAACATGTGGACCAGATGTGTCTACATTTATAGCGACTATGTCAACCCTTCGTAGTGCATTGTGGGTCGGTAAATCAACGTTTTTGGGTTGTTTTTTTTGAGCAGCGCGACGACGCTTCGTGAAACTTCGACAAACAACTTTTTTTTTTTTTTTTTTTTTTTTTTTTTTTTAAGATTATGACCTACTGTTGCTTTGACACTTCCTCCCTAAAAAAAAATGTGTTTTTTCTAATTTACTGCTTCCAAGTGGCCGACCGTGCTCTTGATAAATGATGTATTCCCCTCATAAATAGGTGAGCTCGGCCATAAATCCTTTTACACCGGGTCAGATCCACAGAGTCTACGGTGAAACTCCGTGTTTACAGCAGGTGGCAGCTGTAGCGCTGCGTTGAGCAGCCGGCTGACGGAGCGATAACTTATTTAGGGTGGCTGTTTGCGGTGTGATATACAGGAGCTACGCCCCCGCTGCACGGAGGGACACATGTCTCTTCATACGCGGCGTCTTTTCTTCTGGCTGCTCTGACTTCGTGCTCCTAGTGGCCGTTATTTGCCGAAGTACTGTGTGTTTTAAATCACTTTAATCTCCCGTTATGTCTAATACTGGGACACTTCAGGAGAGAAGTATAAATTTATGGCTTTCGGGCGATTATTGGGACTGGAAGTGAGCGTAAAAGATGTTAACCGGCTCGTTCATACGCGCATATATTAAATGGATCGACAGCTCATTTTACTTCATCGTGTTTTAACTCGATTCAGGGGATTTGAGAAGGCTTGTTAAAGACCAACATGTGTTTTTTGTCTTTGTTTTATGTAGAGAAAGTGTTAACGGGTGTGTATCTGTGTTCAGTGTGTAATTAACGACACATTGGACCACAATCTGACACAACAACAACGTGAGTTAAAGCTCATCCAACAGGCTTCTATCAGGTCATTTTGTTCCCCATCGGTGCCTTATTGTTCTGTAAAAGTCAACACTACTAGTATATTCAACATTACTGCCTCACATTTTACACAACAGACAGTGTTGCATCAACAAACACAGGAAGCTCAAGACCACAGAGACGGAGATATTTCAAATTTTAAGATCTCTGTTTCACAGGCGTATTGATTTGTGATAAATTTCACACTGAATTTGGGATCTCTGGTTCTGTGTCGATGTGTCTCTGACTCGTGTATTGATTTTTTTGATAAGTATCAGTTCAACTTTTGCACCTCTGGCAGATACGGATACAGATGAAGCCTAACGTTAGATTACCAAAACACACAGAATCCACTTTTCATTTACTTGAATCTCAGCTTTTGCTCATAAATGACAGAGATACATATGTGAGGACAAATCCATGCTTCAGCGTACATTACTTAATTACATATTTATAGCATGCTTCCATTGTTGAACCGCTTATTCCTCAACACAATTGCTCCCATACCAGCTCCTTTTGAGTGTGAGGAAAGCCATTCTTACTCCCTGTGAAGAGGCTGATGTAACCGCTCCCACATCGCTGACTGTCCACTTCTCACATCAGTGCAGAGCAGAATTCCATTGAGCCTCAATAGATGAGGAAAGCTCACTCCTCCTCCGGGATTATTTCATCCGGTCAAAACGCTTTTTCAACAGAAATTAATATGAATCGGACAATTGGACACATTTCAGAAAGGTTTAGTTTTTAACAATGCGGTACATGCCACTTATAACCTGTTAAAGTTAAAGGAGCTATATGTAACACTGACAGCTAGCGATAAAAAAAAGAAAATATTGGAGAGTGTTGCCTCCCCCCCCCCTACACACTGCCTGGGTTGCCAGGTTGAGGAGGTTGAACCTGCATGAGAAAGACAAGCGCAACATCATGCGTCTCCGGGTCAAATAACAAAGAGAAGAGAAGAGTCGTGAGATAAACCTAATGACATCACAGAACCATACGCTAACTTTCAAACGGCGTCGGGCAGATTGCTTAGATGATGTGTTGGTCGGCCACAAGGACGAGCGTTATTTAAGCTAGCTGGCTAACGTCAGCTGCATCGTTTCACTGGAGAAATTTGAAGACGATCATTGATTCAGTCACAACATTCAATAAACGGTTCTGAAACTGGCAGACAGGAGCAGCTAGTAGCTGGGGATGGAATCAAGTAGCGTGACTTATATCCTCGGTTTGAACGTCGGTATTCATAAAGCATTGCTCTATAGAGTAATTGCATTAATAAATTGAGTCAATTCAGAGTCAAAATTTTTTGAAATTCTGTCACGGTGGTTGTTGCTGAGGGATCACAGAGGCCAAAAAAACAAACCTTATTTATGGAAATTTTGAAGAGAAAACCTACTTGTTGCAACATTGTTGTCAAAGAAGTCGATTTTTTGTAACCCCTGATGATTTATCGTGGTCATTTTATGATGAAATACAGTAAATATCTTACATACTGGTCCTTTTAGCTCCACTACTACTCTAGTAAAATGCTTCAAAATATGTATTTTAGCTATTTCGTAAAGTCATATGTAGCCGGTAGTTAAAATGTCCCTCCCTGGCTACTGTAGGGTTAAGCACCTCCCACTTCCTGGTTCCTAAATTGTTTGTCTACTACATGAGCGGGACCTCTGATCCCTGGAGCCACAGGTTGTTCCCGTCACGTACAATGCTTGGTAGACGTTAACGTTGGTTTCGTTAAACTGAGGCATTGCTGCTGTGGGTTTTACTGTTTTGTTTACTCAGGTGCGGCTCCATAGCGACTCCCCCGTGTTGAGCTGTCTGGATGGGGGGGGGGGGGGGGGGGGGGGGGGAATCAGACAGGAGCTCGACTGCCACTTCTGTTTGGGTTTGTTTGGGTTTGTTTGTTTAGTTTTCACTTCATTAGTAGTGTTTTTTTGTTATCCTCCGTTAGCCCTCGTGGCGCTCATTACTTCCCCCCAATAAATGAAAGAGTAGCCTCCTGTAGCTGCCATGTGGTGTTAACACCGCGTTGAACACTTGTTTTCTGTCCGAGTGCTGCGGCCGCCCAGACGGTGGAGGCTTTGGTGACAGAGTTTCTCACCTGTGCTTCACACCCCCATAATCATGTGTTTGGTGGTAATTTCCTTTGCACTCCCTCCACGACTTGTTTCTTTACCCTTCTGCTTTGCTGTGTGTGTGTGTGTGTGTGTGTGTGTGTGTGTGTGTGTGTGTGTGTGTGAGTACTCTCTCCCAGCATCACTTCCCCCTCTCTGTCTGCAGCTACGACCACTCATCCTCTTCCACTGTAATTTGTGGCATGAAGTATATTGGACATATACCTTTTTTTTACTGTCTTGGCTCTATTAGATTGAACGGATTCCTTATGGTTTTAATACCCTGTTTAAAATATTTGTAATAAACTTTGTGATCTTGGGGGAATCCTGTCTCAGCCCATCATGTACCAATGGAGGATCTGTAGGCGTTTAGTTGGTTGGAGCCGTGGTCACAAATAGTTTTTGCGATTTATTAAATCTGATAAATAGCTGGTCCGTCATCAAGATCCCATTGTAATTGATCTCATCATGTTTATCTACCTGCCGCAGATAATTAAGGCAAACGTATTCAGACAGCCGTTAACATTTTGTGTTTGTTTTCTTCGTTCTGGCTTCTCGCTTTGGCAGTTGCTCCTTTTCAAACCCCCTTTTTTTTTTCGCTAATACAAACACTATTTGTTTGGCATTTTCAGCAAAAATAAAAAATAAAAAATTCTGAAAATACCAAAGCAGTCAACCTCCCTAATCAGCCCTCATTAGTCCGGCCCCCCAACTAGCGTGGGTTCCTGCTGAGAATGCTCATGAATCTCCACGTATGATCGATAATCAATGACATTCTTCAGCACAATTTATGAGGCACATTATCCTTCCGCTAAAGCGTTTTTGAATGCCGGCACAGAGCCGGAGTAACATTTGCCACGGCGGTCGTCACGTATCAAACGTTCGCTCGTCCGGGATGGGCCTTTTCCACCAGAACCGGCGACGGCTCATCCTCTTTACTCAGAAATAGAAGCAACATCAGAAGCGCCAATTGGCTGATGGAAGTCCTGTGTGTACGGCAATGATGGCACTGCATTGCTAATTGCTTGTTCAAGTAAGCCCAGAACACACTGGAGAAACTGTCCAAGAGTGATAAAAACAGGGAAGCTGCACGAATCACCGATCTGGGCCCCGTCTATGGAGGCTCATACCAGGCCCACACTGAACCTGGAATCCTGATGTGAATATTACATATATATGTATGTATGTGCTGGATGTGTGCAGACATTTTCATCGACACGGAAGTCTGTGTTCATACAGAAGGCTTAAAACCTTCTCTGTGCCTCATCACCATACCAAATACTTCACAGGTTTAAATGAAGAGGTCACTCTTGCTCATGTTGCCAAAGGAGTGAGTGATGGGACAGTTGTATAGAATGCACTACTACACAACTTTAAAATCAGCATTGTGCTTCTTTTTTTTTTAAGCAAAACTGTATGCAAATGAAGTCATGTGAACCTAGAGGTGCTCAATACGAAATTCAGAGCATTTCTGTTGCCTCTATAAGGCTCTCAACATGGCGACGGCTCGCTGCTAACGGTGCTAACGGCGCTAACAGTGTTAACCTGAGAGGGAACCGGAAGGTGGGCTGTATTGTTCCTATCTGTAACCGCCGTATGGCTGCAGAGCTAGATCTCTCATATTCATGTTTTCAATATTGTATAGAGAACCTTTTAAATACACGTTCAATTGTTTAATAGAAGTAGCATAGCCTACCGTACAACTGTGATTTATTCTGCATTCTCTCGCACAATAACACAGATTCTAACCTTCAGAAAATGTTTCAGTTGCCCTTTTTTTTTTTTTTTTTTTTTTTAATTCAATTTTCATTTTCGAACAAGTTGATATTTGATAAAGGGCAGTTATTCATATCTCTCCTCCTATACAACATACTCACAGCATTTATTCCTCATACATTCTGCTTCTGCCTGTGTTTACTCCGGCGAGAGCCTGGTGGGCTCTTTAACTCCCAGCACAGCGGCTGTGGAATAAGAGGGGGTGAGCGCTGCCGCCTACGTCAAGGAGCTCGCAAGTCCTCTCGTGTCACTGACGTCTGGCCATGTCAGACATTTGCCAGGATAATCACAACAACAACGACAACAACAGCTTCCACGGATGACTGTTCGCCCAAAATCTATAGAAAAGTAACGACAAAAGAAGCTTAACGAACAAAGAGGTCGGCAACTAGATGTTCAAGATTCAGCCAGAAAGCTGAGACACACACACACACACACACACATGCATGTTTACAGTCTACAGTCTCACTCAAGTGCACCACTACCCATGACCTCCACTCCACACCGCACGATGCTTCCAGTGGCAGAGGCTCCAGGCACGTCACACTGTATAGCTTCACTTCACGGCTTCAAGTTTCAAAACTCAATGGAGCTTTTCTTCACTCTGCCGTCTCTCCGTCATAAAGCAACGCACACAAAGTACGACAACACAGACACACACACACACAAAAGATCACTAAAACCTGAATATGCGAAAGGATAAATATCACCAGGCGAACGGAAGCTCCCCGCGGTAACGCAGAGAGACGTCGTTGGATTCTCTGCGCCGAGAACCGAGCGTCTTGAGCGTCCACGTAGGCGCTCGCGAGACGCCTCGGGGTTGCGTTCCCCGCAGTCTCATCACATCCATCAACACGTGGAGCAGGTGTTCCCGTGACAGGCCCCCCGAATTTATGAATCGCGTTTTACGAGATCACCGGTCTCGTTCGACTACGCCAATGTCAAATGGCTGCAAACATCTGTAACTGATCATCGTTTCACTTCCATTAAGTCCACATTAGCCAGAGCGTCACAGACAGAGACGAGAGATGCGGTTATAATGCGTCATTTAGAAGCAAACAAACAAACGTGGTCGGAATGAATTTTTTTTTATATATGTCGGTGTTCTGGTATCTGAAAAGAACGTCTCAACTCGTTGATTGTCAACTTTTGACCGACGTGTTTCTCTCGCTCCTGAACGCATCATTCCGAGGTGAGAGGCCCAACAGCAGATATACAATAAAGGCTGCTTTAGGGGTTTATTTTGCTCAGTGGCCTTTAAACACACACACACACACACCTATTATTATTCATGTAAGCATGTCATCCTCCTGTCTAATGAGCCTTTCACCGTGAGTGTAATGAAACAGCTTGCATTAACGCAGGCGAAATGAACAGCCGAGAGCTCCCATGTCTATGCAGCAAGATGAAAGCAGATGCTCGGCAAACCCAACAGACACACACACGGCGAGGAGCAGAGCGGACCTTTTTTTGAGTCGTCGCCGTCGTTCTCGTCAGCTCGTTGACTCCACTAGAGGAATGTTGAAATGCCCTTTTGGTCAAACATCGTGAGAACGACGCCTGAACTGAGCCATGACCAGCTTGACCATGAATGAACCCTCAAATTGATTTGTGTGTTGTTGTTTTTTTGTTTTTTTTTCCCTCTCTCCCATAAACACGGCGATGATGAACCGGTTCTTCTCGGGCTAATGAACCTGGACTCAAAGCGAATGTCAACAGTCGCACACGGGGGAAAGGTGGCGGTAACGGATTCACACACCTTTTATGAGCAACCGGCTGCAGAGCAAAAAAAAACAAAAAGCATTCATTGCATGTTAGATGACATGAGTACTGCCGGGGGGGGGGGGAGATACTTCTGGTACCTCTTTATATACTTATATCCAAAATAAATAAAAAATCCTCCTGTACAATAACTATTTCCCTCTGTTGTACAGTAATCGGTGAGCATGACTGTGCATGTGTGAGTGTGTATAAGAATAACGACCTGAATAATAAGATCATTTCTCAAAAAATCCTATTTGTTCAAAATACAAATCTAACATGTATAAAACAGAACGTGATTTTGATTTACAGATTAACAACTTAAAGGTCGGACATTTAAAAAAAGAAACAACACAGTGACACTACGTGTGTGTGTGTGTGTGTGTGTGTGTGTGTGTGTGTGTGTTTAGATGACACTTTGTGTGTGAAATATATTGTGTAGCTGTGTTCAAGGTCTGAACTTCAGCTAAGTTGCCAGGCAGACCTGATCAGTGTATTGTCATTAAATGAAATACACCTTGTGGTTCAGAAAGGAGGTCAAACTGAATGCAGTGCTTTGCTCTCAGACAACACAATAGTACAGAATTCACTTCCTCCAGTTAGCCACCGTCTCTCAAAGGAACATTCCGAAGTTTTACCAATTTCACTAAATAAATGTGATTTATTAAACGCTTTCCAAAACTGCTGTCGTTCATTCAGAATATGCTCAATAAGAGACTAACCCTGCTGGAGAGAGGTAATTTAATCTACACTGAACAAAATACAGGGTTGAGTTTAGTTCAATCAGAGCCAAGAACTAGCGGTGAATCATGTAGTGTGGCCGACAGTACAGCGAGTGAAAAGTTAGCATTATCACACAACAACGCATTCAGTTTGACTGTGAGCATGTGGGCATAAATCACGGTGATTGATTAGCCATCAATCTGAGCCTCAAATTGATTTTCTTACCTCCAAGAAAAAAGCATGAAGACCTGTGACTATATGTGAAGCAATAGACACATGCATTTAGACATACACCAGCACACAGCAGCTTTAAGTGTGTACAATCGGGCTGTTAATCCAAAACACATGGGGCGAAATAATAAGACGACGGAGACTCACCGGTACCAGTCCAGCCCCTTCTCGTAGTTCCTGTCAAAGAAATGTGGCTCATTCCCAACGGCTCTGACGTCCGGGTGCACCCTGAGAGCCTCCAGCAGGGCTCTGGTCCCCCCTTTCTTCACCCCGATGATGATGGCTTGGGGAAGTTTCTTCTCTCCGTAATCCATGGTGCAGTTCACCCTGAGTTCGCTGTCCGTGGTGCTGAAATCCTGGCGCTCCTTATCCAGCGCGCTGGTGTGATACGCCGCCGCCGCCGATTTAGTTGGAGACGCCTGAGTCCTAATCCACTCCACTGTCCTTTGTTCGGCCTCAGCATGATCCCTCGCGGGGGGAACCGCGGTGGGTCTCTCCGCCTCGGTGAATTCGGCGATGCCCTCGGAAGCGGAGTAAAGTTTCTCCCTCAATGTCACAAAAGTTGTCTCCTCCGTCACCTGCCTCCCTTGGTACGCGTAGTTCTCTTGCAGGGGGAACTGCAGCGAGTTGTAGCAGCTCATCAAGCTGTAGAACAGGTAGGTGACAGAGAGGGAGAGGGTGAACATGAATAAGATTTTCCGGGGCACTTTAGAGGTGAAAACCGAAGTGCTGGACCAAAATGCCATCTCTGATAGCAGTGATCCTCTCAAAGAAGTGGCCAGACATGTTTCCACCCCGAGTCTTGCATGGAACAAAAATCAACAGCAATAATCAGTCACTATCAGCGCTGCTCCAGCTATAAAAAAAAAAAAAAAAAGCGTGAAGCTGGAGCAAACCAACCCAATCCAACCCAATCGCATATTTATAAGGATAGCGTAGGATATGGGATCGTTAAAATTCCGGAAGAATATCGCGTCCCCCCCCCCCCCTTTTTTCCTTGAGTATCGATTTCTTATTCCAAGGCTGACAGACAATGTCACAATTTATTGGACTGAACTTGCAGATTTGAGAGGCTGGAGGTCTGGCGCCCTTCCAAACGAGCACCCTGGCTTCAACTGGACAGAATATGATGGACCGATTCCTGGCATTTTATAACAAGAAGGAGGAGGAGGAGGGGGGATAAGAAAATGAACAGCAGAGTGTTTAAAGTCGGCTTCTTCTCAGCCCGAAGTCCAGTCCAGTCTGCGATACAAGAGTAGAGATTCACATCCATCCAGGCACGCTTTAAATCCACTGCATCTGTCCAAACACGGGGGCGATCCTTTCCTCTATCCTCTTACTTTGTGCAGCACAAAGTCCGCAGCCTTTTGCACAAAAGCATCCACTCATCACTGACTGCCAGGCTGCTGCTGCTGCTGCTGCTGCTGCTGCTGCTGCTGCTGCTGCTCGCCGTCCTTGCGCCTTCTCAGATTGGTAGAATCCAACGGTGCGCGCGTCGGCTGAGTGAGCTCATCTGAAGTGAAGCACCGTAGAGCCACACAGCACAACTAGTGTGTAACACCCACTTTTTTTTTTTTTTTTTTTCTTCTCCTTCTATCCGTGCACAAGTAGGGCTATAAAACGTCAGATTCCCTCATCGGAAATAGTTGCGTGGAGATCTGCTGCCCCTCATTCACGCGACTGCTCGCAGAGGAAGGATGTGTCCGAAGGCTTATTACAGTGTGAATTGTCTCTTAAAGTTCGCTCTAAAACTCCATCTCAGGATGTTTTGATCGAGATTATTTTTTTTTTACAGAAAGCTCATGTCTGCACCCTGCTGGTTTTCTGCGGAGCGATGCATAATTTAATTTACAAAGAAATACAGAAGAAGAAAAAAAATAAATAAGTTTATTCGGATCAATATAAAAGCAGCTTATATGAACTAAGATGGGTAATGAGGATCACTGCGTTCAGAATTAAAGCATGAGTCATGGGGGCTGGGGGGGGGTGGGGTGGGGGGGGGGGGGGGGGGGGGTAATTCTCCTCTACATACGTCTAAATGCACAATTCTGTGATATGCTGAGGATGGGGAGGCTGCTTACAGGCGTATTATGCACTGAATGTATTACACGTGGGTGCAGGCTATAATTACTGGTGAGGATATTCACTAGACCTTAACTTGTACACATTGTCGCCGCGATATGAGGATTTAAAATTGCATGCCACTGAAATGTCCCCCTGTATTAAAGCACCTCATTCATCACACACCTCCGAGAACCAGCGTCACACTCTCAGCGCCGGGCCTCCGACAATTTGCGACGCATCTCAGAACAGTTGTGCGCCACTGTTGTGTTTTTAAGTTCAGAAATATTCACGTGGATGTCTCGGCTCCACCGAATGTGTCTCTTCTAAATGTCTCGGCATGCAAAACCAGGGGGTTGACGAAGTCGTCTCGTCACGGAGCGTCGCAGCATTACTGGAGGACGACTCTTTCGCATTCAGCCGGTGCATTTCCACCGAATCTGAAAATCTATGACATCCAATGCGAGCCATACCAGAACAGAGAGAAGAACCATCGACTCATGTACGTCAAGATGTCTGAACCCAGTGGAGATGTAGCAGTGTGTTGTCTAAACTAGTATCACTATTTATAGTGAGTTTCCGCTCATTGTTTAGCTTTCCAGCCCGCGACTTTACTGCGTTTGTTCAGTCAAAATTGCTGTCGTTGCGTCGTTTTCTGATGCAGCAGCGAAACGGCTCCCCAAAAAAAAAAAAAAAAACTCCAACTGTACCCGCTCAGCACCAAAACAGACAAACGAGACACAATCAGCGGCTAACTGGTGGACATGGTGGAGAAGTTTAGCAGGCAAATAGACAAGATATTTCCCTCGGGAGTTGGTAGGGACCAAAAACCGAGCAAAAAGAGAACATCAGACACTCATCAGGTGGTCAGAAACACAACTCTAATTGAATGGAAATGTTGCTCCATAGCTGCCTGATGTGTAAATAAGCAACTTACAAGTTTGCAATTTCTTACTTAAAAGGTAAAAAGAAATTCTGAAGTCATACTTGTCAATCTTGAGACCACAAAAAAACTAAATCTGAGACTTTTTTAAGTACTGCATTTTTACGTTTTAACAGAACATACATACTAATTGTGTTTTAATAGTTTCCAATGTTATGTCCCAAACCGATATGGAACACCGTGTCATTGGCAAACTCAACCTGTACATGAGCGATGCAGGTGATCGGGTGAGGGGGAGGAAAGCACGGACAAGTGTTTGGAGTACGATGGTTACCGGGTGTTTGGCAGTCAAGAGAGCGTAGGAGAGCTCAATGGGTTCGATGAAATTGTTGTATTCACAAATTGCCACTCGGAGAAGCGGAAAGCTCTCTAACAGCACCTGCCCCGTTTGTAAATTATCACCGTTATCAGACCTCCTACACGTCCAGGAGTCACCCTGTCACAGGTTTCTTTTTTTTTTTTCTGAGCATGCTCAGACAACTCCGGCTGTGGAGCCGTTGCATCAGGACGTGTCAGCGTTAACAACACGAGCGAAGTGTCATTAAGATGGCCGCCGCTACTCGGCGCTGATGATAAATTATTATCAGAGCACGAGAGAAAATATATTGAGCCGTTTTATCTTCCCTTTGTCGCGCCTGTTATCTGAGCCATTCATAAATCGCTCAGACATTGTCGGCCCCGGTGGAAGCTGAGTGCTCAGATTGTGTCTATTTGCATTTACAAACAAGCACTCACTCAGGGAAAATGGACTTTATTGAAGTCGAGTTTAAGTCCTGGCAGCTGCTTTTGTGAAGAAGAGAATTTACCGGCTGTGTCAAAAAAAAAAAAAAAGGCCCAATATCAAACGAACGATTGATACTTAATGCGGGCAACAGGTCTGAACAGGCTTTAAGTGAAGCTAAAGATCATTTAACATCGTCTCATTGTTTCAGGGAGCTGGAGCCGCTGCACTCACTATTTTGGAGGCACTCAGTCTCCATCACAATGAGGCTGCGAGCCGCAAGAAGAGCCGCCGCGGCCCTCTCCATTAACATTCGCCTCGTGTCCAGATTGTATTCAGATATGAATTATCCATATTACATTTATACCTGGAATTAAAAAAAAAAAAAAAAAAATGCGTCTTAGCTACAGAGTGTGTCTGCTGCAGCTCAACTGCAATTATGATTTTCAATCTTGACAATAGTTAAGGCAGAATTACTCATCTAATTCATTATAAATACCATCTCGCAAGGCTTTATAGCAAGCTGCAGCACTTTATTCTGGTCCAGTACACGTGTGTGTGTGTGTGTGTGTGTGTGTGTGTGTGTGTGTGTGTGTGTGTGTGTGTGTGTGTGTGTGTGTGTCTGTATTACAAAGAGAAGACGCACAACGCCACGGTATTCAATGGAATGACAGCTGGATGGAAAATACAACCCGTTATTTTTAATAGCAATATAATAGGCATTTTTACATAACTTGCGCTGTTTATCACCAGCAGGTATAACACGCACCAGACGGCTCCACACCGGTGATTGGTGGCCCGGTGCATTGTTCTTGTTGGGGGGGGGGGGGGGGGGGGGGAGGCAGCCTGGACAGCCTGGAGGCAGTTAGCGCAGAGGAAGTCAACAGCTAAACTGCATCTTATACAACACCTGCCATCACTTGTATGGTGAATTAAGGAGCACCGTCGCTGTGTGATTCATCATCCAAAGGTGCGTTCTATCTATAGACTGTTTGAAAAAAAAAACAACAACAACAACAACAACTCCAAAGACTTTCAAATAATTCCTGTCCGCATTTTGAAGAGGCACCAAACATGAACTTCCCCGTAAGGAATCATCTGCCGCTGCACCGCTGGATTTAGATGGTCGTATATATATATATACATGGAATGACCTGGTTGTGAACTCGGAGACTGTCTGGGCGGAGCCGAGATGAACGAGTCATTGTGGGGAGATTCTGGCACCGCCGCAGAGCTCGGTGTAATTTAAGTCGGGGCACTTTTGGCCAGTAATGCGCCCTGTTGTTCCACCGGGGCTGACAGCAGAGAGGGTTCATCAGGCTGCAATTAGACGAAGGATGTCAACCGTCCCTCCATCCGTAGTCCCTCCATACGAGTCCCCAAACTAGGACAAAGGGGAGTGTCAAGAATATCACAACAGGAGCAAATTAGTCAAATCCACACACACACACTAATAGTAAACCTTCATTTTCATCACCTGGTAATTTATTGCACAATAGCAACTTCTGAAAGAGTCGTGTACTACAAAGTCCCAATAAAGACGTGTTACATTCTCCTGAATACAAAACCAACAAACCTGCATGGCTCTCTGCACTGTGTGGTGCAGGCTCAGGCTCAGCAGAGTCTACAGCCTTGGTGTCTGTATTTAATGAAGATAACAATTCATGAGGAAATTTCATGAGGAAAAGGCCTCGAGGGATACTTGAAGGCATTTCCTCATGAATTCCTCCGCAGGATTATTGGAAAAACCAAGATTTCTTACACAGTACTCTGAGGTTAGGACGATTGTTAAAAGATCTTTATAGCTTTATTTATTTATTTTTACATTTTTTTAACGTGGAACATTGTGGAACACATTATTTCAAACTCCTGAAAACATTTGATTTCTATAGAAAAGCAAATAATGCCCACATTTACATTTAGACGCACAATGAGGGTTGTGAGAATCCCAATTCTTCATGTCTGGGCCTGGTAAATGCATTTGGATCAGTATCTCGTGAACCTCTGCGGAAAAGCATTTGTTTTCCGTTAGCGCGCCAAATATAATCTGAGAGAAATCTGGTAAATGCATATGTGAAGGTAAGCTGCACCGAGAAAAACACTCGAATTCCACCCAGAGACCGGAAGCCTGAGGCCGAGCGCGTTACAGTAAACAAAACCTGGGCTGTATGAACACAGCATGTGCAAACATGTGTGCCACCCTGCAGCTGTGCATTCTGGGTATGTACCGCACCTTTTGTTTGCGTGAGCCTGAAGACAGGAACTGTAGAATTAAAAATAGATGCCTTTTAAAATAGGCATGCTAACATGCTACCGCTGAGTTTTAGTGCCCCCTTTACCCCTTTATCATGAGATACATACATATATATATATATATATATATATATATATATATATATATACAGTTGTGGTCAAAAGTTTACATACACTTGTAAAGAACATAATGTCATGGCTCTCTTGAGTTTCCAGTTATTTCTACAACTCTGATTTTTCTCTGATAGAGTGATTGGAACAGATACTTCTTTGTCACAAAAAACATTCATGAAGTTTGGTTCTATCATGACTTTATTATGGGTTAACAGAAAAAGTGACAAAATCTGCTGGGTCAAAAATATACATACAGCAACATGAATTAGCAATTTTGGTGACTTAGAAAGTTGTGTCAATGAAATGAGCTTCATAGCATGGCCTCTTAACTTCTTGTGAGTGATTATGAGTGACTACAGCTGGTGACTTCTCTGAGGCCATTTAAATAGGGCTCATTGGATACAAACGCCCACAAACGCTACAATGGGAAAGTCAAAGGAGCTCAGCATGGATCTGAAAAAGCGAATCATTGACTTGAACAAGTCAGGAAAGTCACTTGGAGCCATTTCAAAGCAGCTGCAGGTCCCAAGAGCAACAGTGCAAACAATTGTTTGTAAGTATAAAGTGCATGGCACTGTTTTGTCACTGCCACGATCAGGAAGAAAACGCAAGCTATCACCTGCTGCTGAGAGAAAATTGGTCAGGAGGGTGAAGAGTCAACCGAGAACCACCAAAAAGCAGATCTGCCAAGAATTAGAAGCTGCTGGAACACAGGTGTCAGTGTCCACAGTCAAGCGTGTTTTGCATCTCCATCGACTGAGAGGCTGCCGTGCAAGAAGGAAGCCCTCGCTCCAAAAGCGGCACCTTAAGGCTCGACTGAAGTTTGCTGCTGATCACATGGACACAGATAAGACCTTCTGGAGGAAAGTTCTGTGGTCAGACGAAACAAAAATCGAGCTGTTTGGCCACAATGCCCAGCAATATGTTTGGAGGAGAAAAGGTGAGGCCTTTAACCCCAAGAACACCATGCCTACCGTCAAGCACGGTGGTGGTAGTATTATGCTGTGGGGCTGTTTTGCTGCCAATGGAACTGGTGCTTTACAGAGAGTAAATGGGATCATGAAGAAGGAGGATTACCTTCAAATTCTTCAAGATAACCTAAACTCATCAGCCCGAAGGTTGGGTCTTGGGCGCAGTTGGGTGTTCCAACAGGACAATGACCCCAAACACACATCAAAAGTGGTAATGGAATGGCTAAATCAGGCTAGAATTAGGGTTTTAGAATGGCCTTCCCAAAGTTCTGACTTAAAATCCCATTGAGAACATGTGGACAATGCTGAAGAAACAAGTCCATGTCAGAAAGCCATCAAATTTAACTGAACTGCACCAATTCTGTCAAGAGGAGTGGTCAAAGATTCAACGAGAAGCTTGCCAGAAGCTTGTGGATGGCTACCAAAAGAGCCTAATTGAAGTGAAAATGGCCAAGGGACATGTAACCAAATATTAGCACTGCTGTATGTATATTTTTGACCCAGCAGATTTGATCACTTTTTCTGTTAACCCATAATAAAGTCATGAAAGAACCAAACTTCATAAATGTTTTTTGTGACAAAGAAGTATCTGTTCCAATCACTCTATCAGAGAAAAATCTGAGTTGTAGAAATAACTGGAAACTCAAGAGAGCCATGACATTATGTTCTTTACAAGTGTATGTAAACTTTTGACCACAACTGTATATGGGAATGAAGCGGAGGCAGACTGAAGATACACTCAGTGTTTTGAGCCCATAACTCCAGGCTACAGCCCAGCAGAACCGTGGAACAGTGGTCGGGTTGTGGTCGGGTCATCACCCTGCTGGAACACAGGATGACGGCCTGATCTAAAGATTTGTGACACGCAAAGAGTTTGTCTCTGGTTTTTTGTCCATCCGGCGTGTCCCATAGCCAGAGGACATTCAGGAGTTTGGATTTAATTAATTAACAAAGCCATTTAAAAAAAAAACAACGCTTTAAATGCTGTCAAAAAGCAAACAAGAGAAAAGGAGCAGAAGTCATGGAAACATTTTGACTAGCTGGCTTTAATGTTGTAATATTTGTTCCTGCACTGAAATTATCATGTTCATCATAATCAATCAAAACATGCAGTGATTGCTTTGCCACTTTTTCGACAGTGGCAGAGTTTGGCAGGAAATTGAATAGTTCAGATTTGTTTAGGGGGGGGGGGGGGGGGGGGTCTTGGCTTCACAGATTTAATATTGAAGCTTTTAGCAACAAAAAATACTTTTCTTTGACACATTTAATCAAATGAATATGTCAAAGAAATGACTGCTTCACAGTTCCCAGAGGTCTGGATGTTTAGGATTGCCGTTGCTGAGTTATGCACATGTTGTTGACGGAAAGGAATACGGAGACAAGAGGCGCTGAAGGCTGAACAGGGACGAAGTGGGGCATTTAAAGCAATAACAAATTATGGCTAATTGTGGGAGCCGACAGCTATTGAATTAGTCAGCTATTAAGCTTGTTCCTGTGCGATGTACAATTTCACATGATTCACAGCGACGATCGCTTGCGCCGATGAGATCATTTGTAAATGAAGAAGTGTGCGTGGATGTTTGCCCCCCCCCCCCCCCCCCGACGTGTGCGGCGGTCATTCTTCACAAACACTCCGACCAATCCTCTGATCCTGAAGCTGCAAAAAGTGGTCCGTTTGAAACCAGATACGTTCATGCGTCCCTTTAGTCTGTTATCGTTTGCTAGAAAGCGTTTTTATGATCTGCTGAACTCGCGAGCTCAACTCAGCAGGGTCAACTGTCAGGATGACTAATTGATGCACGGATTGACACTATTGATCCGTTTGTTCTAACGGTACAGATCTCAGTGGACATGGTTGTAGCCGTGTACCAAAATCCAGGAGACGCCGCGGTCAATATTCCCATTTTCAAAATCCAAATACATCATAGCGGGTCGACAGGCCTGTCCCAATTCAAAGGCTGCTCCAAACATGGCCGGGACAGCCAGGAGGAACGCGTCGTTTGTGGCCCGCAGCATGCAGCAGTCATGTACTGATGTATGTATATATATATATATATATATATATATATATATATATATATATATATATATATATATCTTATTTATGTGGCCAGAAACACAAACATTCAGTCCTCTAAATGAAAACACCTTTGTCGGCATACAAATTGGGACGCAGCTTGCATGTCTTATAACGTCCTCTGTGGAGAAGGCAGTTATGGAATTTGCTATGTATTCCTATGGAGGAATCATTGACCGAATATTTATGATCACCACGCATACATTTCCTGTTTTATCTCAGGCCTTTTGTTTTTTTCGTGCATTTCCCTAGGATGTGGCAGAATGCACACTTACCATGGATCCCACACATTTCCCCCTGCTGATGATTTATATGATGGAAAATATGACCGACATAAATATACACGTCTGATGAAAAAAGAAGAATCTGCATCTAAACACTGTTTTCTTTTATTCATTCTAGGTGTTTCCAGGTGTTTTTTTTGTTTTTTTTGTGAGATGTTAATAATCATAACATTCAATACGTTTACTCACATACTCTCAAAACCAGTCATAACTAAATACCATGTCATCATCCCTTTGGGCTGCTACTATAAAGTATATATTATTATTGTAATAATACAATGTCTAGTGACTCTATTTCCATATGAACAGCTAAACAAGACTTTTAATGTTCAGCTACATTAATTATAATATGGTCTTTAAAAGGTGTTTATTAAGTGATACATTTCTCTGCAGTTACTCGGTGCACTTCAACACTCAGACATCCTGTGATTATCAAAAACTGCTATTATATAGGTATTATGTTTCACACTGTGATTCTAAATCCAGAACGCTGTGTCGGCTCTAGTTGCGGTGTTTGCCATCCCGGTAGTTGTGGGACTGCAAAGTCAGTACAACAAGTCTATTAGTCGATGGCCTAACCGAGGAGAACAAACAAACGGCCGGCGTTTAGAATTGCAATCATGATTCTCATCGCGCTTTGCTGCGACTGTATTGTCTTCCCTGTGTTCGAACGGGCGGAGTGTCGATGCCGAGGTGAAATGATAGATACTATCCTTTACTTGATCGATAATTCTGCTCCCCTCTGATGTTGACCAGGCTGCCACACAGCGGACTAATTAGATGATAAAAAGTGATGGATGTGTATTAAACTCAGCTGGCCCTTAAGAGAACTCCTTTGGGCTTTCGTCCCGTTTTCAGCTGACCTTTGGAGTCCTAACTTTATTGTAGGTGGATGCACTTATATCAATTTGTTGGATGTTTGCGACGCAGCAGTTGGCCTGTGTTGCATTGATTCACTATAGAACAACAACATTTACATAACTATGTATCTGTATCTATATATATATATATATATATAGATACAGATTATTTAAATTCTTTTAACAGATAGAAAATTAAATTTGGACAAAGGGACAATGAGTCACTTTTCACATCCCACCAATATGAATAAAAGAAAGCATTAAAACCTATTGATCCTCACTTCAAAACACAAGATAATGAGATTTCACAATGTTCTCTTCGGATAAGTCACAGTGGCTTTGCTGCGAGAAAAGGGACAAATTATCCCTACTGGAGATTGTTGTGCCAGGAAAATCCAATACCCTCTGTGACCGGGTCGTGTGTTCAATAGCCTCCTGTGAGGACCGCTCGACCATTACCGCAGGGGAAGTGAAGAAGGTGTAAATCAAGGCGGCTCGGAGTTCTCATGGATGGTGTATTCCCAACACGATCAGTTAGAGGCCACTTGAATGCCCTCACGCACTAACTCATTTAAATATGCTCTATTTTACCATCAAGGAATGGTACATTTAGGATAGTTTAGGCACATTTAGTGTTCTGTCTGGAGAGAAAAAAAACAAAAAGGTAAGATTATTTTTTTTCCCAACAGCACAAAATGACCAGTATTCTGTTTTTGGAGCAAAAAAAAAACACTCATTTCAAGACTCTCCCAATCTCCTCCTCTCATCTGCTGCACACACACACACACGTTCTCAGCTGCTCAGTGACAACAGCTAAAAAGAGCTTGATCTCAAGCCAAAGGGGTGAACACAAAACAATGTTTTGTTCTTCCAATATAGTATTTTGCATTATGAATAACTCTGTCAGTGTGTTCTTTTTTTTTGCCTCTTAAATGTAAGGAAACCAACTCTTTTGATACGACCGTGTAAATGTGCAGAGATGTGGATGTCTCTGTGTTTAAGGATGCTGTCTAATCAAACAGTTTGCAGAGGATTTTGCTGTTTTCTTTCTCCCTTTTTTCCTCATTTTATTTACTTATGCATTTTGATCCCATTTTCCCTTTAACTCATCCTCCCATTGTGCCAGTGTGCGCTATCTTTAGGGTGTTGATGTTAGACTGATGCAACACTGCTGTGCTTCTTTTTTTTTTTTTTTTTTTTTTTCTTTAAACATGTCAGAGCACAGCCAAATAATGGGGTACAATTAGAGCCGTGGTAAAATTGTTTTCCGTTGGAAGCATCATCACAGAAAAAAAACAAAAAACTAGTTTCACTTTCCTCTAATGACCTATCTGTGGAGAATGTCTTGAATTGATGACATCCATTTGCCCTTTCCATAACGTGTGCTTTGGAAGTCGGTCCCGAGCTACACAGCGTCCTCCACAGAGTTGCTGTAGAGTTAGTGACGCTTGGACCGGAGCGAGCTTCCCCGCGGGCCGCGGGCCACATCTCCTGAGTCGTTGTTCCTGAGTTAGCAAGACGTACCCCCCCCCCCCCCCCCCCCCCCCCCCGGGTGCCTCCCAGGTGTGGCTCCCTCAGCATAATTAAGGTGGGATCTGCCAGGGCTTCTGGGCCAGGGTCATTCATCAACTGGATCACCCGCAAGATTAATGTGCACTTGCTGCAGCGCTCCAATGGATTGCTGCCACTTGCTGAGATCATTAGCGTTGGCCTCCGTATGACTGCAGAGGCCTCCGCTCAGTGGATGGGGAGATTTGCAGCTTTGCATACTAAATGAATAGTCCATCATTGCCTAATTAAGGGATTATTGGAGACACTTGTGTCCAGTCCCGCGGACAGTAAACCATAACTGAAGGGCAAACTAGATAGATTAGCTCCACCTGCTTAGTAGCAAAGTGCAAAGTAATGAAACTGCTGACAAAGGTAAGCTCAAAGTAGAATGGGGGGGGGGGGGGGGGGAGTGCGTAATTACACAACATTGTAAATCCAAAAGGGACTCGGATTCACTGTTTAATAACTCACGGTTTTTACAGCGGAAGGAGAAGCGATTTCACCATCCAAGCGCAGTTTTTGCTAACATTGATCCTGCCATAATCACGCGCCGCCACTTTAAAAAAAGAGACGCGGTTTGAAACGAGAGCGTTAGCTTCCGTCACTGTTCTCTTTGTGGAGTGTTAACACGACACTAATCTGGCAACAAACAGTATTAACCGGCAGACGGCTCGGTTAGCTGTTGTCGCTAACCGTGAGAACAGCCTCCTGTTGCGGCTGAAAAAACAAACGACGAAACAGTGAAGCTGTGGCTTAACGATGAGCTGAAACTCACGATGAAGCTCATTAAAGCCGAGCTGCAGATTTGAGCCAGAACTGTAGTCTAGCCTCAGCCCAGAACTGTAGTCTAGCCTCAGCCCAGAACTGTAGTCTAGCCTCAGCCCAGAACTGTAGTCTAGCCTCAGCCCAGAATTGAGTCTAGCCTCAGCCCAGAACTGTAGTCTAGCCTCAGCCCAGAACTGTAGTCTAGCCTCAGCCCGGTCTCACACACTGACGCTTTGTTTTACGCCCCTCAGCATCTGATACCGACGCACGACGCGTCCCTTAGCGTCTATATTTGGCGCATTGAGCTTTCAATCAACTACAGTGACTGGCCTTCTGTGTCATTATTAGACGCCCAGAGAAAACCCTCGGGGGGGGGGCGATGACGATGAAGTGTAATAGCAGAAAAAAACTAAAACATACACAGTGCAGCAGGAAGATTTCCAAGAAGTCCCAAAGTGTTGTTGGGTTTTCCGTCCCTCTGTGACGTTGTTTACACGTTACTCAGTCCAGCCGCATACATAACGATGCTATTGTGTATTTCTAGCCGACAAATGTCTGCATTAGCTGTGGTTTTGACCTCTTTCAGCAAGAAAAAAAAAAAAATCACATTTATTTACCTGCCATTTGTACTTCTTATATAACTGTGGTGTCATGCTGGGCAGCACTGGGGATTTCTGCTCGCTTAAAAGAGATAATGAGAGCGCGGAGACTAAACACAGACTGCCGCCTAAATGCATCCTGGGAAACCAACACATAGAAGCAGCTAAAGCCTGCTATTTAGTTGATTTAATATTATTCTGTTCTATTCACTGTGTATATAGTGTGCATTTTTTATATAACATCTTTACTATATTATAATTGTATATATTGTGACGTGTATTTTTCTTGTATTTTTCTTTTTCTTTTTATATAATATTACGATTTTTTACCTGTGACCTATTGCTGCTCTGTAACCTATTGCTGCTTGTAACAAAATAATTTCCCCTCGCGGGATCAATAAAGTTAGTATCTATCTATCTATCTATCTATCTATCTATCTATCTATCTATCTATCTATCTATCTATCTATCTATCTATCTATCTATCAATCAGAGTAAGGGTTACAATTACATCATCTTACATGTATTTACTTTTATTCAAAGAGACTTCAACCTCCAGAGGAACAATAGATGTTGTCAACAATGTAAAATCTCTCCTGGCAACGACACGCTTTCATCCAAGAATCCAACACAGATTTGAATACGTCGGAATGACCAGACGGAAGGAGCCTTCTTCACTTGCTGTGTAAACCATTATAGGGTTTCACAGTGAGAGGAGAGGGGAGGGCTGAGCACAGCTTTCCTGGCTGTGAGCCCTCCCTGTATATATATGAGGCTTGTTTTTCATTGACTGTGTCAGGAATCAAGAGGGCTAATCCCTCAGAGGCTTCAGATGAAAGTTTCAAAAGAAATAATGAAAGGCGTACCGCCTGAGGGTGCGTATCGGGGTGAACGTACAGCGAGCTGGAGAGAACAGCAGCGGCGCACGACAAGCAGCAAAGGAAGAACATAACAGCTTCCCTTGCTGCCACCCCCACCAGTCTAACTATAAATCACATATTCTGTCTCCAAGACATAAACAAATACGCAGCAGAGCACATCAGAAGCTTGGCACAGCGTGAGTACTTATAAAACGTAACATTTCGCAGCCTGTTCTTTAAAAATATCTGAATGATCCGTAAAATGACTGGAGACTTTATAAAAGGGAACAAGAGGCCACAGGTTTTTTTTTTTTGGGGGGGGGTTTTCCACAATTGGCTTTGTGGCAAAATGTCTTCCTCCAGTATTAAGAAATCCTCCAAGATGAAGCATTTGCATATTTTGTGACTAAGATATGTGTAATTACAAGGATGCTAGTATGTGATACAAAACCATTGAATCTGATATGGCAGCAATGTTTGGAAAAGGTCCTCTCTCTGTGGGTTTGTTTGTGTCTGTGTGTGTGTGTGTGTGTGTGTGTGTGTGTGTGTGTGTGTGTGTGTGTGTGTTTGCATTCATGTTTCTGTACCTGTGTGGGTGCATGGGTGAGTGCCATGTGGAATCTGTCCACATTGTTAGGTAGGTAGATATGAAATGTTGGCTTCACACTCTGGGGAAGAAAAAAACCCAACCAGTAACCTGATATATAATTTAGCTATTTAAACAACAACGTTCTGTTATATAGATATGGATGAATATGATGTATGGCAAAACTCCTTTTTATAAGCTATCATCAGAAACCGTTGTCTGAGTTCATGTTGCATCATCCCTCCATCTGCAGCTCCTCAACAGGCCACAGCGTCGTTAGGTGTGACTCTTCACTCAGCTACCCTTGCTTTAATTTTTTAGGGTTGACATTCCAGCAATCGGGAATACGGCACAATACGTTTCCATCATTCCTGAAAGATGGAGTTGAAAGATTAAAACGACCCACTCAGAGATGAGTCAGTGTCAGACGTTACCAATTTTGCCCGGCCATTACCTCCAGTCGGCTTTATGATGCGTTTCACAAACAAATCATTCTCGTGCCTTGAGCTCTTTCAGCAGATGAGACATGTAGACTCTGACTTGTGGGGGGGGCTTCAGCTGCATAGAGTGTGCACTATACCTCTGAAATGACCGAATTAGAATGCCATACTGTTCCTGAACCATGCGCAGTGAATGGAGAACACCTCTAATAGCGCTGGCAGAGAAACACATCTGCATTCTGCTGGTCATGCATATGTAAATCTCCTCTTTTCTCCTTCCACACAGTGATGATTTGTATAGGTGTGTGTGGGGGGGAGGGGGGGGGGGGGCAGGCAACTTGACCAAATAACCCTTGCAATAATTAATGTGCAAATAAGATTGTTTGAAAGATGCTGTTAAGCCAAATTTCTTCATGCAGCGAGATAAGTTTGTCATGTTCATAATGGTTGCTATCACTGCCGCCGGCCACAGGCCGAGCAGGCCGAGCAATGGTTCCATGGAAGCTTAAAGCATTAATTGACCTTCTTATAAAACATTTATCTTGAGCCACATTACAGTGTTTCTCAGTAATTATGAAATAGTGAAATAACAGCGAAGGCACACTGTTGTTTCTACCCCACAAACAACGTTGAGTAGCACTTCCCTCCCTGTAAGGAAATATGGATGAACACTGTGCAATTCTGCTCACTCCATCTAATTTACCCTCCAGCGCTGCTTTCAGCTAAATGGCAGCTACAACGGTAATATGCTTTCTGCTGGGAGCAGCTGGACTGGGACCGGTCAAATCAGCTGCTTACAATCAAATGCTGTTTGTAAAAAACGACCAGTGTGTTTTATTGTCCATCTTTGTTTTTCCCTATTTTCGTGTGCAAAGCACTTTCTGCCGTGTTACTCGTATGAGAGGTGCAATAGAAAGAATTCATTATTGTTGTTATCACACGTCGAGGCGCAGTAGGTCACTGGTTCAGCAGAACAAAAAAAAAAAAAAAGAGGGGGATTTGGATCACGTTTAGTGGTTAACGCGACCGAAATGTTGTGTGTTCAGACACGCTGGGTTACTACTCCCATCATGCTGTCATCAGATTAACAAAAAACAACCACAAGCATTTCACTGTTAATTCACTTTCTAATACCTGTTTACATAGTTTCATGGGAACCTTCTGGTGTCACAGAGATGACACTCTGCTGTCATTACTTTCTGAATAACAGGGGCCCAGATCAGCTGTGAGGAGCCCTTGCACACTTTCGTTCACAGACAGAATACAGCGGAGGCAGCTGTCTCTGATTCTCCAGCCTGATGTACCAATAACTGACACGCAGAGCCGGTTCCCACAATCGCTCTGCTCTGCTGGGCTGGGATTCAGTTTCACACATTGCATCAGATGTCAGAAAGAAAAAAAAAAACAAGAGGGTCACTGTTTATTGCAGGCATCAGAAAGAATTCAGATTCAAGTCTCCCCTCGGGTGCCTCCCTCCAATACCCAACCTGAATCTCTCCCCCCCCCCCCCCCCCCCCATCCTCCCTTTCACAGCCATTCCACCATGTGACAGTGTTGCTGGGCATGAAATACACAAGGCCTACTTTTCTCCGGGACGACTCTATGTGACCCACCTCGAACGTATTAATTGGGGTTGAAAGTGCAAATCTCCGCGCTCGGTTCTATTTCAACACTCTGGGTAAGACTGATGGCTGAGGAAGCTTTAACTGTGGCAACCTTGAGACGGTGTAATAGAAAAGCCGTCCCCGAAGAATCAGCCCAGCCAATGGTTAAACTGTTCTTAAACCCTGTTCTAATTAATTAGCTTTTCACTGCGTCTGACATGTTCTCTTTTTCCCTGATGTACCTCTTTAAGCTCTTAACCACGTCGGTTTTAACCCAATACGTCTTCATTACGCTGGCGTTTGAAACGTCCTTTTCTTTCCAGAGTGTCGCGACTCTTATACATTTCTTGAAGGCCTCAAATCACAATTTTGATGTGTGAAAATGTGCGGGTTTTTTTTTGCTTTTTTTGCGCCTCAGTTTGTTCCATATAAGTCACGTTTTCTTTACTGTGAGAGATACCGCCATGTTTTCTTTGCTGCGAACAAGCATGTGGTAATTTAAAGGGATTTATCAAAAGGCAGCACATGCTGTGTGCAAAGGGAACATTTGTCCAGACGTGGGATTCAGGCCTTACAGCGCCTCTCCATTCAGAGGGTTAATGTGCACGGAGCAGAAACATGGTCCTGCTCATTGGAGTTTGATAACAGCCAGACAGAAGGTTAAGTTTATCCACTATGTGGAGAGATAACGACTCTGTTTTTTTTTTTTTTTTTTTTTTTTTTCATTTCTTCCGGGATACACCAAGTTCTTATCTCTGAAATGTGACATGGTGGAAAAACAGGAAGCCTAAAGTTGTGGGAACAGCGCTCTAAAGATAGAGCGGCTGTGGTTCTAATGGTTATCATTAGACAACAGTGAGTCACCATTCTGTAGCGTGAAAAATACAGATGTGTGATATTTAAATTGTTGGCAAAATCTGAAGTTCTGTTTTCGATGGCGGTTTAGAATGAGTCCTTCATATCTAGGAGGCGGGTCCTTTTCACGTAGTCCAACATGTTGCACCGCCACGTTTCTACAGCAGCTCAGAACTGCTGTCGTCTGACTTCCATTGCTCCCAAAGTAGTGTTATTATGGTATTGATGGCCTTCACTGTTGTGCATTTGGAGGCTCACGTTAACCCAAGTCTTGTAAAGGGAGGAGTGAGCCGAGGGCTATTTTAAGGTGGTTGCAATCTGCAACCACACTGCTAAATGCCAGCAAATCCTACACACTGTTCCTTCAATCATGAACAAAAATGAGTTGCTCTTATGTATCTGTAATTGATTAATGCATTATCGTCAGATTCGATCCCAAACAGAGGTGCACATTTTTTTTTTTATATTGCAGTCAAATTCAACCAAGCACTGCTGTGTTTTTTTTTTCTCTCCAAAATTCTACAAGCAGCCTCCACCTTGAAGTAATGCTGTAGGCTGTGATTCAATTTGATCACTTGGTTTATAATATTTAAAATATTCTAACTCATAGCTCCACGTTTTCACCTTGCGTGTGTGAGTGAAGTAGACTGAAGTGGCCCCAGAAATTAAAAAAAAAGTTGCTAACAGAAACAAAATGAAAACATTAGTCTGACGCTCAGCGAAGGTCACGGGGAACTTTTGCACAAGTCGCCGTGGCAACTTTTTTTATCAATTCACGCCACGTTTTGAACGAAAAGCAACTCAAGTCGCACCATCAATTCATAAGACTCTCAACCGTCCAATTAGTCTTATCTGTGCTCTGCAAGAACAAAAATGTGCCATATTATAGAAAAAAAAATGTGATCGAAATGTGGGAATGTAATTGTCCAAAGAATCAAGAACAGAATATATCACCAATTTATTACCTAATTATATAATCATTACAAAGCTCTGCTTGTGTCAGCGCCTTGTTTTATGGGGTGCCACGGGCAATTGTACCCGTAGTGACAAACGAAGATTCCAATTAAATATGGCTTTCAAGTGGGGAAATGATACCGGTCTGTCTTCTAGACACAGTGTTCCACAGCCAGTAGGTGTGATATTCAACCCTTAATGGTGCAAGAGGAAGTCATAGGATAAATCAACCTCTTAATGGGTTTAGAGGGGATCATTTAAAACAAGGGTTTTTTTGCCCACATTACCTGAAGGCAACGTTGTTGAGGAAGGTCCTCAGACCTTCTTTGTGATGCTGTCACTCGTGATGACGCGCCCCTCTCAGTTGAAGCCACGCCCCCCACGCTAGATCAGGGTCAAAAGTCTGAACTGAAAAAAAAAACGATCTGAAAGTGAAAAAAAGATTTGAAACCGAAAGAAAAAAAAAAAATGTGAATCTGAAAATGTAAAATCTGAAACTGAAAAATACAAAACCTCAAATATCAAAATATATATGAAAGTGAAAATGAAAAAAAAAATAAATGTATTAAAAAAAAATCCAGAACTGAATCAAAATTATATTCAACCCCAAAAAAACTTTTCATTCACTTATTTTTATTTTGAATACATTCATGTATTTTTCAATGTTCAAGACCACAACTTGAACTTTCAGGTTCAAATTATTTTTTTCGAATGATCAAAACTTTTGACCTGGATTTAGCTCCATAGAGGTCCATCTGAACTATATCACAAACGTGCAGCTTAGTCACGAGAGTGACCGCGCTCTTCACTGTAATACAAAAAAAAAGATGATTGACGTGTCTTGAAACGCGTACTCGACAAACGTTTGCGCAGCATTCAGGCGGATGAATTTCAGACATCAAACGGGTGTCATTACGTCTGCCGGCATCAAGGACAACTCTCACGCGAAACACAACCCTAACCCTCCGCGGGGCCAGTTGTTACTCCTCGGCAGGTGCCCGTTGCGATTGGAAGTGTATAAATCATAGAGCGGGGGGGGGGACGCTGTCAGCCGTGATGACACTCCTCATAAACACTGCTGACCGCTGGCCATGGCGTTGTACTTCTTCATCAGCTCTCCCCATCACAGACCCGAGTGCTGTGGGCGCCATCCGCACATCCGCACTAGAGGGGGGGGGGGGGGGGGGGGGGGGGAGCAAACTCTCCGGCTGACGGAAAAACAGCTCTATGCTCTGGAGTGCAACGCTTTGAATCGCAGTGATGTTTCCTTGGCAAAAATTTAGGCTCAAGTGCCCACGGTGTTGATAACAGAAAAACAACATTTTGTTGCAACGAGTTTACATCACACTTGTAATGCTTTTTATCAACATAAGCAAGCTGGGCCAATATGATTGAGTATTTCTCTCAAGGCTATTATATTAATGAATATGCAAGAAGAACACAGACCGTATGTAGTACAGTTAATGCACAGTGAGGATAATTTGATTTCACGGTTTCTCAGAGATGTTCTGCTGCACTCCGTGGTGCAGTGGATGTTTACGCACACGCGCTTTGGGTTGTGTGCCTAGATAAAGTGCACTAATAAAAATATGAATATTAAAAAATATAAACAAATGGCACCAGTTCCCCAGAGAGATAACCTGTAACATCAGAGGCTTATTTTGACACACAACACCTCCTAATACGAGGGAAATATAGCTCAACGTGCCATAAGTCGGTTTATATTGAATATAATATAAGTTTGCCCGCTACTTCACTTGCAATGGCAACTGCACACATACAGATTGAGAGAGTTTGGTTGGTTTGAAGTGGAATGGTTCTACTGCTGTTCTATTTCTAGATGGATTGGCACAGACAGTCAATGGTTCTAAGGTGATGTTTCCTGTTCTTGCTCCAGCACCATGAGGTTGACATTTTTATTCACAGTGGAAAAAAAGCTACTGCATGAATTGCCATGAAATTTGGTTCTGACATTCATGTCGTCATCAGAATGAATCGTAGTAACTTTTGGGGATCCCTAACTGTCCATCAAGCCCCATCGTCATACCACCATAATAGTGCTGATGAGCTAATTTTAGCATGCTAGCTTTTAGACACGCAGCACATTCTCACAGCTGCTGTGCAGTGACGGCGTGTCATTATCCGCTCGTTACATGTATTGTGTACTTTCAAAATAAACTTCCGTCTTCACAGGAAGTAAAAAAACAACAACTCATGAATTAGCTTTAGGAAGAGTATTGTTCACATTTACTTGACTGACTGACGACACACGTGAGTCCTGAGTCACGGGACATGAACAGCGGTCTCCTGGACAAAAAGGTCCCGTGTTTGTTGGTTCTGTCCACTTCCCATGGTGGACAGAGGGACGCAACATTAAACCTGCTAAGTAGCATGTTAGCATTTAGCTCAAACCACTACTGTGCCTCAGTACAGACCCCATGACTGTAGACTCTTTGTGCTCCATAATAGCACGGTGTACAACAGATTCATAATTTTCATGTTATAACAAAGACTGGACCAAAAGTCCTTGTGTGACCCTGCTGTATGGATGAACATTCTTCGGCCGCAGGTTAACAGTAAATCTCTGATTTCTAATTGAAAGCCGTTGCCGTTCATTATTTTTCATGTTTTCCTCCCCAACACAAACGGTACGATGTGAAGCATCAACTTCAATAACTTTCCATAAAATAATTGAGATGTGGATTGTGTTAGCAGCAGTCACTCTCTCCTCAGGGTATCGGGGACAAAATGTTCACGATTAATAATTCATGTGATCTGTTTGATGCCCATCATCACAGAATATAGTTTCCTCTAGCTTAATCCCCCTCAGTCGGAAATTAAATAATGTTATGATTCAAATAACTCTCTGGAGGACAGTACAGCCCATAATGCCTCTATGGCTCGCTGTGTGTTGTTAGGTGGAGGAGGGAATATCATTCCAGAGCAGACTTCAAGTATCGCTGGATTAGATTCCAGCTGGCAGAGGTACGCTTCTTGGGTTTGAGGCAGAGAAAGGAACTGACGACGGCAAAATGAACGCAGGCTTAACTTTGGTTTCTTCCCGGCACGTCTTCACTCCGGGGGAACCCGAAGGGACCCGGGCCGTGGTAGAAATGGACTGTATAGAATGAAACGTATAACGCTTCATTATGGAGGTGTGAGCGTCACATTGCGGCTCGCCTTTTATGTCTGATACTGTTGTTCCTTTTGAAATATGACCTCATACCTCCACCCCTGCCTCTCCGTGTGGGGGAGTCAGTCTCCGTAGCTTCTTGAATAGATAGCTTCATTATTTTACGTTCATCAACTCTCCGCTATTTATTTATGACACGCGTCTGTTCTTGCAACCTTGATGTTTCTCAGACTTAATGGAAAGACATTACGCTGTGGGGCAGAGATAGAGCACTGAAACACACAGGTGCATTTATAAAACAGTCCCAATACGGTCTGCAGCACATTGGTCATCAAGCAATGATTCCAGGCGTGGATCTATAAACAACAGAGGAAATTATGTGTCAGATTAGGTGATCTTAATTTTTTAAAGCGTGGCGCTATTGATCGGTTTCCATGGACTTAATCAAAGCTAAAGGGAGTGTTACGTGTTTGGCAAAGCGTGTAATAGAAGTACGTCTTGTATGTGCGTCTTTAAGGTCTGGTGAGCAGGAAGGAGCTATGCGCTAATCATTGGCTGTAAGTATTCTTGTGGCTGAATATTATTCAGCTGTGTATGTTAAATATCCCAATATATCATAAACTTTTTATGGGTTCAATGCAGCTACAAAGAAACTTTCACAAATATCTTTCTGATACAAATGTCTATTTGTTTGTTTGCACAATGAAGAATTTCCGGACTTTTACATACATCTGTATACACATATATATATGTATAAAAAAAATATATTTTTATAAAAATATTTATTAGATTTATAATATAATAATATCATTTTATATATTAATAATATAATATATATATATATATACAAATATATATATACAAATATATATATATTAAAATATATATATATATATAAAATATATATATATATATTTGTTTTTATTTTTTTATTTTATTTCTTTTATTTTTTTTTTATTTAAATCTTGTGTAGTTAGTCTATTGTGCATACCCACCCAGGACATAATACAGTAATATACAAGAGTAAATAAACTCGTATACAAGAGTAAATGGACTAAAATTAAATATGTATCTAGCCACTAATTCCTATGTTTTTTGCTATTTCAGATGAGAGCGCATTCATGTGATTTCCAGTTTATTCAGCTCAAGCCATTAAGAAATATGTTTTAGTTCATTATTGAAGATGGCAGCAGTCAGAGTAGTAAGGTTAAGGTTAAGGTTAAAATGAATGCTGTGCAGAGCTACCAGTCATATAAACAAATCCATGTAACATAACATTATAAATGTAATTAAACCTTTCATGTTGGACACACAGAGAAATGACGGTCAAAGAAACAGCCACATACTGTATGACGGTTCCACATACTGAACAAGGTGTTCATGTTTTCCCAGTATTATTACTCGCCGCTAAAAAAAATTCAAAACGCCCTGAACTCAAGACCTTTGCAAAGGAGAAAGCGTGGCGCTTTAAAACAGTTGTGAGCAGCCATTGTGCAGGGCTTTCACGCCGGTACCGCACAGCCGCGACAACCCTGAACCCTCCGACTGACCTGCTGTTTGTTCAGTAACCATCCGTCTGCAGAACGCCTTCTCTCAGGCACGCCTGTACCACACACCGAGAGCAAGCGTAACAGGCCTTTGTGTTTCATCGTGAAACCTGTCCTAAAAACATAAGCGAGGAGATAATGCTGCTGCTGTACATGATTTAAATCCTGAATAAGTCATCCAACGCAATGAGGAATCATCTTGGGCAGTGCAAACACAACTAAAGCTGGTTTGTAATTAAGTTATTGATTTATTGAAAGATATATTTACACGAATATTTGGTTTGTTGGTGAATCTGCAAATGACTCCTAAAGGTATATAAATAGAAAAATAATGCCTTTCAAACATCATCAACAACAATCTAATGATCCATTAGAAGCGTATGTATCTACAGAGACCCTGTCCTCTGTCTGTTTCCTATTCTTCTCTTTTCTTCTTACTCTGCTGTATTTCGGGACGCTTCCGGGTGTCAGCAGACAGCGTTTGGACCCCACATGGGGATGTAATCCCCAGCCAATAAGCAAGGTGTGCAGCCCGGGTCCAGAACACCACCTGAGACGACAGGCCACAGCAGGGTGAAGCGTGCCCTGGGCTGCATTCATTCAAAATCTGCTTATTTTGTGCTTTAGAACGCAACCGCCGTGAAGCAAACTCCAGAGTCTCTCTCTCTCTCTCTCTCTCTCTCTCTCTCTCTCTCTCTCTCTCTCTCTCTCTCTCTCTCTCTCTCTCTCTCTCTCTCTCTCTCTCTCTCTCTCTCAGAGGACCGACTTCTGACCCTGAGCAGCATCTCGCAGTTCGTCCGAGTGATATAAGATGTTTTATTGAGTTTCCTTTGACCAAAATGATTCGAGTGAATTTGAGTTCCCTCATTTGTCAAACAGTAACGCCGTGTACTGTTTGTGTCCACGGCTTTTCTTGTGAAATGAAAGGAAAGACTGGATGTGCTATGCGCTGCGTTTGTCAAGCATGACAAGGAGCAATAAAGTTTGCTGCCTTGGATGGAACTTCAGAGCCTATACCTTTTTGTTTGACATTACAGTCAGAGACCGTTCAGAAAGGAGCCTCATATCTTTCAGACACACAAACACTATGAAAATTGACTTTGTTCAAGACTTTTCTAAGTTTCAGCAACACACTTTTGTAACTAAGAATCACCAACGCCCTAGCTAACTAATATTATTAATGCCAAATATGGCTGTTAGCAAAAGATATCTCCCCAATCAGCGCTCATCCGTCCACACACGATCATCAAATGAGAAGGAGGGCTTAGGGGAGAGGCGAGCGTGCAAAGGCCACGCCCACTTAGGAGACAGGAAGTGGTACACTTTTACCCATTGGCGCTTGTAATGCATCGTCTTTGTGATAGAGCATCTTTGACGTGGTGTTGGTTGGTTGACGCCTCGACGCTCCGAAAAATCAGCCTCGCTTTGCAAAAAACATTTACGCGTAATATTCACCTTCTGTGCGACCGCACTCGTGACGGAAAAGAAACTGTTAAAAAAAAATATATTGACGTGAGAATTAATCACAAGTTTAAAAAAAAAAAAAAAAAAAACGCCCCCGGTGAGCAAAGGCCTTTATACTGAAACATGGTGTGCGTGAATGGCTTATCCTTCATTAAAATGACTCAACCAACTGCCACCTACACACCCAATCGAGAGCAAACATAAGCCTGTGTCACTAATGGGGGAAAAATATCCCCTGATGTTGTAATCTAGGTCAACAGAAACGGCTTTCTAGTGGCTGTTATCCTGAATGAAGTTCCTCCTCTGGTTCTAATGCCATAAGAACGCCATAAAGTAAAACGCTATCTGTCTGTTTCACTGGAGATTAATACCAGAGTCCCCTGAGCGGGCAGGCTGATTGGGGAATTTGTCTATACTCTGAACTGCAGGCATAAATCACCTCCTATAGTAAAGTAAAGATTGGAGAGTAACACAGTCTGCGAGGAACTTCAAGGTATTTTAGAAAGAAAAAAAAAATTCCATGTTTTTGAAGCAGTGCTGTTCCACATATACATTAGCAGGCAGACAGCGATATTGCTATTGCTGTGGCTCCGGTGTCACACTGTGGAGATCCTTTTGGTTGTGTGTGTGTGTGTGTGTGTGTGTGTGTGTGTGGACTCTGCAGCTGAGCAGCCAGAGAGGGGCTGACATGCACCTTCATCACGTGGCTTAAGGAGACTGAGGCTGAGGAGAAGACAGGTGCCGGTGATGAATGGGCTGCAGGGCCTCGCCTCCCGTCTCCCTTTGACAGAGCTGCTGTAATCTGTTACAGAGCCACCGTTGCCTCTATTAACTTCTGACACATGCACACCTGCACACTCACTGCCACTGACCTTCCACTCCTCCCCCGCATTCATTCAGACTCAGACGGAGCGAGGCTAAAATGCTTGAATGCGTTTTTTTAGAGCTGTTAGAAAATGCGCTTCCGCTGCAGAGTGATGTTTACTTTGGAAATCTGAGAAAGTTAAAATAACATCTTTTCAGTCAATACGCTGATTAAACCGCAGGGTTAAAGACTTAATTCATCCGAACGCTGCGAGACATCTGCTCCACTGACTCGACACTCGGGGGAGCCTGCCGTTGTTTTTCCTTGTTTTTTTGTTCCTCAAGATGTTGGCGTCAAGGAAACTGAAGTTATTACTGTGTTGACATCTCCTTCAGGAAATACATAACTGTACAAGGAAATCTGAGGTGAAAGCAAACAATAACTGTAGTTTTATGCACAACTTTGAAGCGACGTTAAGAATTTACCTGCTAATGGACGTCTGATGAATTGAAGCGTTGAGGATGAGAATAAACAATCACTGCCAGGCTCTTTTTAGGATTCATAAAAAAAAAAAAAAGCTTTCCTTTTGAGTTCTATAATAAGATGAAATAAGATTTGCATCAGTAAGGCAACACATTATTCCTCAGTAAATCAACTATTCCTCAATCTGAAAAAAAACAAACTTAAAATATTATATTATATGAAAAACATATGAATACTATCAACAAAAAAGGTTTGATTCAAATTGTTTGGTGAGGAAAAAGAAAGAAAAATACAATATGAATACGTTAGAGATTCAAAGTTCTTTCTGTCGTTTCAGCCTCTTTGACCCGTTCCTCTGCCGTTAGTAAGCCAGGCTAGTAGCTAGCTTATAATGAGTGGAGAGGAGGATTAAAATCTGGTAGCAGTCGACACTCAGCGGCCGCTAAGTACCTTATCTACCGTCTTAATGGGATCGAGAGCGTATCCATTACTCATATAGAACAGTGAAAGGGTCAAGGAGACGACTATCTGAAAGATCTGCGTAATGAATCCAAAGAAACCACAACATGGGTTTTTTTTGTTTTTTTTGCTGCGTCGTCCTTTTCCTCCGAAATTCACCCTCCACTGTGTTCACTGTGAAACACAAAGTGATGCTGATCCGCTATGAAGCGTGTTTAGGTCACACTGTGTCTGTCCACTTGAGAACTAATGGAACATCTCTAAGTGGAACAGTCTTTGCTTAAGAGTGAGCTTGCTGTAGATTGTTCATAATGCAGCTCTGAGTGGGTTTATACAGAGAAGAGAGGAAATGTGCTCATTTTGAAAAAAACATTATCGTCTAAGAAAGTCCCAAAATATTCGTAAACATGAATAAAACTGTCCCAAATCCAGAAAAAAAAAAGACAGCGCTAAAACTTCACAGACTGAGGAATGTGTTATTGACGACTGTATGGTACATTTTCTCTTTCACCACTAAGAACACTAAAAGCGAATAAAGCTCCTTTGGGTATAAAACAGAAGACACACATACTGTGGTTCCACAAAATCAATCTTCCCTGCGTTGTCTTTGGAGCGGCTCCAGACGTCATACTTGACGACTTCCCTGAGTTTGAGACTCACTCCTCCGTCTCCTGTGGAGAGAGAGAGCGAGAGAGAGAGAGAGAGAGAGAGAGAGAGAGAGAGAGAGAGAGAGAGAGAGAGAGAGAGAGAGAGAGAGAGAGCGGCTCGTCTTCTCAAACATTCATTGACTTTAGGTGACGGAGATGACATGTTCGGGTGGCGTCCCCCTAAACGTACCCACTGTAGAGGCATTGTGACAGTGTTGCATTGATCGATGTAATGCATGTTAATTACAAGACGAGGCTTTTGGTTGGCGGGTAGAAAATAGAGACGACATTGTAATTTGGTTGCACCAAAAACAGGGTTTGATTGTAAGGCTGCGCCGGGGAGAAAAGAAGTCACGGCATTTAATCGCTGCATAGAATTATGACAGCATTGAGGTATTCAATAAATTGAGCTGCAATGTCCCCCCCCCCCAAGTAATTACACCACTGAAGTTCAGAGAAACAGCTGATCTAGCCGTCTACCAGGTCAACCTAATCCCCGAAGCCCGCAGAGGAAGTCAATCACGGCGAGTCGTTGCAGCAGCCGTAGGTTACAGAGGCTCCTACCTGCATTTATTTACAGACATAATTAACCCGGGTATGAAGTGGGGTTATTGAACTCATTCGGCTTCAGACGTCCCTGAAACGAGATCCTCAGTGAAAGGACTCGCTGATAGAAATCTGTCACACACACACACACACACACATATATATAGGCGTTGACCTTTTATGAGCTGCGAAATTGTTGATAAAAGCACCCGACTTAACTTTAAAAAGGTGCAATGTGTGAGATCTGGTCAGAAGTTTGGTTTTAAAACAATATGGACTAACATTATCAACGCCAGGTGAAGGTGTTTCAGCGTTGACGTCATGCCAAAGAGGTCTGTGTGTCGTGCTGCAGAGAGATCTACTGAAATGAACTCGCTCACCAGCTACTACTTGTCGTACCGCTTGCTCCCCCAGAGGCGACAGCGAGTCACTGCAGCTGCAGTCTGCCCGTTGCGGTGACCTTTGACTCCCGCTGAGGTTTGTGCTTGGCCGTCTTGTTTCTGGAGGGTACCGAGCGCCGACCCGCCCTCCTCGGCGGTCTCCTGGCCGCCGATGTTGGGACGAGAGGACGGCGCTGGGTCCTTTTGTTTCGGCCGCTTTTGATTCATTCAATTACACCAAGTATGAAAACATAAAGCCTACAGCCCCCGGTTAGTGGCATAAACACACACATGGCCGACGTAAACTTTAGACAGATCCCAAGATTATAACGTGTGTTTTAGCAGCTGGTTGACTTTTGCATATTCCTGCCCTGCGGTTCGTTAATTGTTGTCTTTTTTTTTTTTTTAAATAACTTCTAGGCTGTAAAGCGCCAGTAGTGGAGGTGAAACGCTGCTTTTTGAAACAGGTTCCTTAGCATTACACCTCGCACCTTTTGACAGAATGTAGCCCAGGTATTATTACGACTTAAAATGTTACCAGCGATTACCAGCGGTTGGGTACAATATTATCACAAGCGACTGAAACACCCACAGTTACAGTAATACGACTGTAATACATTGGAATTATCCTTTAGCAGCTTTTGTAGTATCATAATGCCTTGTTCTCATGTACGGTAAGCAGCAAATTGATTTAGAGCAATTCAAGCAGAGACTATTGATTCCTCTATATTGTGCTGGCGGTGAACACGCAGACAAAGCTCTTCTAAATCACCGTTGTAAATGAGGAACACACAAGCAAAAGTGACATAGTTTTACTCACAGACAGCAGTAGATGGACGAGGCTCCGACACTCCTTGTTTCTCTTGGGCACAGTAAACGCACACATAAAGATGACGGACACGTCCATCCCACAGTGGGTTTTTTTTTCCGGCCACGGGCCGCGTGGAAACACTGATAAAAGCCCTGAGATCAATAGGCCACCCAGTGCTTTATGATCTTTGTGCAGCAGGAGTGCTTATGCAGCATCTGGCCTTCCGACCCTCAAGTGAATTTCCAACAGTTGCTTTCTGCTCCCGTCTTTTATGTCGTCCACAAACCCCGGAGGCCTAACATCACTGGACATCGGAGGTCACTAAGTATCATTCACAATTCCTTTCTTTCTTTCTTTTTTTTTTTTTCCCCACCTCGGCCAATTTTAGTGGAATCCAATCAGGGGTGTACATCGGTCTGGATCCGCCCCCTAAGGGAGCGGTGCTCAGGAACCCGTAACAACCCCGGTACCCTACAATGAATTGTTGCCTCTAACGATGCTGCGCGCTTCCTGGCTGAAGCAACAAAGGTGAGAGTTCATTTGTTTTCATGCGGTGTGTCCAGAAGAGGAGGAAGACAAATTGCAGAGCCGTCCGTGTGTGTGTGTGTGTGTGTGTGTGTGTGTGTGTGTGTGTGTGTGTGTGTGTGTGTGTGTGTGTGTGTGTGTGTGTGTGTGTGTGTGCGTGCGTCACTATTTGGCTGAATGCCTCGTCCTGCTGAAGCCTCCCCAGAGTGTCCCACTGCTGGCGTCCGGTTCCAGGAGGGGAGGGCGGAGGGGGTATCAGCTCCTGCCCACACAATCAAAATACAACATGCAGCATGGCCTTCCACTGGCTGGTCTCACGCAACTCGGTAATCCAACGCTCCACGTTGCACGGATCATTAAGGTCACGCTCTGATCTTCGAGACGCAACAAACAATTGGTCTCGGCGGAGGGATACGGCTATGTTTCACCGTGACAGATTTAGCCGCGCTGCGTTTTTTGACGGGATGGACAAACTTTTTGAGTCGAGACAGGACTGTAAATCTTCGCCTCGGCGCCTCGTATAAATCATTCATGCTCCGTCTTCCCTGACGCTTTTTTAAGAGCGTGTCTTTTTATTTAGGCTGACCCCCCCCCCCCCCCCTCATTTGTGGCCAGCGTTGACTCGGCTGATTGGCTCCTCGTTTACTTCCTCAGAAACATGCGCTTAATTGGCTTTGCCTTGCGCTGCAGCGGCGCTCTGATTTACTGCGTGCGTCCGGATGTGTCACGGAACCGTCCTCACGCAGCGCATTAACGCGTCAATGGATATGCCATGTGTAACCACATAGGAGTGTCTGCGAGATGAGAGCATGATGCAATATTCGTCATGCTTTGTCTTCTCTTGAAGCAGCAGGTTTTTTTTTGTGTTTTTTTTCCCCCCTCTTGTCAGATGAAGGCCTGGACTTTTATGGAAATGAGGATTCCAGCCACAGGGTGTACATGTTGAATGAGGCACTAGATAGAGTCAATCTGTATTGGCTGTTCATCATCTTTTCCTTTTTTTTTTTTTTTTTCCTTTCTGCCCTGTTTTAAGTTCCAATTTGAACTTTCCTCAGCTCTGCCTTTCATCTCCCCTGGAGTTGCTGCAATTTACACTTTGTCTTTCAATTCGTCGCTGTCTGATGTAGTGCTTGGTTATCAGTTCACCTCATGCCTTCCCTCAGTCAGACTTCTGGAAGGTTGTGGGATGAATCACACGGGGCGTTCACTTCTGTGAAAATGAGGCAAAACCCTCCTTTCACCCACCAACCCCCCCTCTTTATTTAACGTCTGCGCACACATTCCATTTCATCTCAGACAAGAAGCAAGAGAGGATCTTCCCTCTGTTGACATCATAAATCTAGAACTAGATTAAAAGTACAACTACTCTGTTGGGGAAGCTCTACGTTCTCATCTGTCACCTGTGGAGGAGTTAACATTCCAGACAAAAATAAATAAATAAATATAATAATAATCTGCCGAACGCGGCTCACCTGCGTATGCCTGTTCAGCTACTGCCACCTGCAGTCCGCTGCGGTCACAGCCGGCACTCTGCTTCTCCCTCTCACTATTCAATTACAGCTGCAGGAAATGTGCAGCGGCGCAGTGATCGGCTTTTTTTTTTTTCTTTTTTTTTTATTGTACGCAGAACCAACGAGCGTGAAATATAGAACAGTAATTACAGCCCAAACTAAGCAGACCTCAGGCGTAAGTCTGCAGAGAAACAACACCTTATAGCTGCAACAAACATTTAACAGCCGTGACTTTAGTCTAGAGGAGGTCGCTGAAAAGCAAACAGGCCTTATTATGTCTATTTACTGTGTCAGGCCAGCGCAATTTGTTCGTGTGAACAGGATGAGAAGAGACGTGACCTGTAATGGCGTAAGAAGGGCGACTCATTGGGAATCGACTTTGCTGCCTCACACCTGCTAAAACCCTTGAATAAATGCTGAGCTGAGGGGACTAAAGATGTTTATTCAGGGGGAGCAATTCACAAACTCCTACGGCAAATGATACCAGAGCACTGTTCTTTGTTTTTTTTTTCCTGTTTTTGTTTTTCCAAGATTCACGAGAAATGTCTCTTTTCACAAATCAGGATCTAAAAGAGAAGACAATATAAATTTTCAATTTATATTCTGTCTATCAGAGAAATGGGACCAGTGGCAATGCTGTGAGGACACATGAATCAGAATATCTGGCAACCAGAAGTGTCTAAAAATATTCATTGTATTTGTGTGTGTGTGTGTGTGTGTGTGTGTGTGTGTGTGTGTGTGTGTGTGTGTGTGTGTGTGTGAACACTACCTCGCTAACTAATGACCAAATGCTCTGCTTATTGCTTAATCTCCCATTAAACTGCCAACTATTTAGTGACCTTGATGCCTCAGCTTGTTGTTAACAGTAACATCTTTTAACCTGGTTGCACTTTGAATATGAATGGGTTCAAAAAAAAGCAAATGGGATACTCGCTTTTTCAGGAGGATTAGGAGCCATTAAAATATTTGCCTTTGCGCCTTACCACTTAAAATAAGTGGATAACCCCCTGAATGTACAGTATGTAAGCCTGTGTGGATTTAATCTTTATATGTGTTCACGTCAGCGCGACCACAATCCCATTTAATCTGCGGTGCAGCGCGCTCTCTCGCTCCGACGTGGCGTTTCTGGCACCTCCTTTTTTGTGGGGATTTAAACCGTCCGGCCTGGATGCGCTCCCTTATCCTCCAATCCAGGACCGCACACACAGCCCACTGACCTCTGACCTGCCACACAGGCCGTTTCTGACATCACTTCTTTATTTATTTGCTTGAATCTGAAAATAAAAGTGATACTTGTACCCGCAAGGTGAACGGGTCATATGTGACTGGTTGGATTGCAAAGATAAGAGCTGTGTTATTCAATGGCTGTGCAGCCTGTCAACACTGGAATAACCTACATATTTCTGTCATGACAGAGAGCGGAGGAGCCGAGGGAATAAAAGGAAGAAAAAAGGGAAAAAATAATAAAATGAATTGTGATTAATATTTGTTTCCTTCTTGCCTGAAACAAACCTTAACCTCAAATATTCCCAGGCTGAAACGAGACACTTTTCTTTCCACCACAAACGTCGACACATCCGGCGTAATTTATGCAGAGCATCAGAGAAACCGAAATACTGATTACACAGTACTTGTGCGGAAAAAAAGGAATCGGTTTGAACTTTGCTTCTTGCAAAAGGTTTTTTTTTTTTTTTTTCAGTCGTCCAGATATAATCAAATTCCCGACTCGTGCCAGCCCCTACAGATTGAATGAACAAGCACCTGCTGTGCCAGTCTGGGAAGGGGACAGAGCTGGCAGCTTGTAGATTAAATAAAGCCGTCTAGTCTGTGCCAAGGTAATGGCTTCTCAAAGCAGAGTTAAATGTAATACTGATTCTGTGTCAGTGTTGCTTTGTTGGAGAACTCTGTCCAGTTGAAGGAGGAGAGCGGTGCACACGTTGCACATAGGGCTCCTGGTGAGGTCGCCTCCGTTCTGGGTCCTCAGGGGCCCCAAAACTGATCCTCTAGCTTCATTTCTGTTGAGCGGATGTTTTGGTATTTTGTAGTGTTTTTTAATAAATATCTTTGCATCACACAATCACAAAGTGACACTGTAGTTTACGTCACAACATGTCATACATACAGTAATAATTTATACCCATAGCGCTTACTTTTAGGGATTCTTAACCCTGTAACACCATTTTTATTTGATGAATATTTATACTATTCATGCGTGTGTATTGCCAGTCAAGGTAAATATGACAAATCATACATGCATATTTAATTTGCATTTCTTTTAATTCTCTTAAAACACCTAAACACCCCAATTTAAAAAGAAAAGTAAATTCTAAAAAAAATTCTTGTATCAGATCATTTAGCAAAGCTCCATTCCTGTAATATCGACATATAATGTAAATGTAGAAGCGACAGTAGAGAGAAGGTCGCTCATATTTAGATCTGTGCTGTGGAGGGATTAGGCTTGTAGGAATCTTATTATACATACAGTAACACCTCTGCTCCAGTATCCTCTTCTGATGGGTTGCACAGGTTCTGTCTTTGGAAATGCCAGGGAACATCCCACCACATCCCACGGCTCCCCTCTAAAAACAGCACTCACCCTTATTACTACGATTTAACATGGACGTAGGCTGCTCTGCTTCCGTTTGGTCCGTTCCAGTAAAAGATGGCAATTGGGCCGAGAACATCTGTTTTTTTTTGTCACAGCTTCCATAAAAACATCAAACGCCGTATGCATATTTATGCATTTACAGCTGCAAATTCTATTAATTCATTCATGTGTGAATATTGCGATATGATGGAACCGTTTAAAGCGGACTCCGAGGTCGGTGTCAGATTGAAATGTGCTTTTTTTTTTTTTTTTTTTTTTCTCTCACCAGGACAAACCGTGTTCTTTTTCTAAAATCATTAACATGCAACTATGGAAAGAGAATGATTATTAATTCAATTTTTTTTGTGCTGCGAATTTCCACAACAAATAGAATAAAAAGGCATCGGACTCAGAGTGTGAGGGTTTCTGTGCCATTTGTACATTTGTACTAATTCTGGGGTTAAAACAACCATTACAGGGCGATGAATACAGCAGACCTGCTGGAGGAAATGGAGTGATATTGTGTGTTATTGAGCCTGCTACTAAAAATATGCAATTTTTGGAAGTAGCTAAAATATTTGTGAATAGTGGGATATAGTGAAATAACTGAAGAATGGGAGGTGCTGATGAAACAAGCATTGAGTGATAACATCAACAACTTCTTCTGAGACATACCTCCATGTGTTCTGGGTCACATCATCATGAGGCCATTCACTTTGTCAAAACACATTTTCTTTTCTTTTCTTTTTTTTTTCTTAAATCAATTCCAGTTGAGATAAGGCAATTTCTTATTTCATGACCATACTCTGGTGGTTGCCATGACAAAGAATCAATCCTTAACTGTAACAAATGGCTTCAATTCATAGAGGGAAATGGTTCCCATTAGTCCCCAGCTGGTCAATACAACATTTGAGGTCCAGTTGAGAGCTCTTTAATGAATGTGTGCTGGCTTGTTTACCCTGGGAGACAGAGACATCATTTCGGACTGCGAGTCTCTTTGCCACATTTTGCCGGAGCTTCCACGCCATGATTGCTGCAAAGCCGGTTTTCAACAGAAATGTTCTGGTCTGATCGTCTCTCTCTCTCTCTCTCTCTCTCTCTCTCTCTCTCTCTCTCTCTCTCTCTCTCTCTCTCTCTCTCTCTCTCTCTCTCTCTCTCTCTCTCTCTCTCTCTCTCTCTCTCTCTCTCTCTCTCTCTCTCTGTATCACATTCAACACCAGGGTAGAGGATGGAGATAATCACTGCGGCTTTTGTATGCTTTACTCGCCTTCCCATTTTTTTTAAAAGGGCAGTGCTTAAGGAGGCCTTTGCCGTGAGGACGTGCAACGCAACCTGCAATATACCGAAAAATAGATGGGACGCCGTAGCGCTTGACCTATACTGTATACGTTCCTCCTGTTGTGATAAAAAGGACATAAAGCTCTGTTTGCATATAAACCAGTAAAGTGCCGGGAGGGAGTTCAAGGGCGGGGGCAAATTCATAATCAATAACTGCTAAAGATCCTAATTTAGCCCATTATTCATGTTGACTGCTTTGCTCCGTGGTTATTGATCGATGGACAATGTCGCCCGAGATGACAAAGACAAATAGGTGAAGAAAGAGTACTTATTAAACAAGGTGACAGAACGACTGCTGGCGAATGGAGTCCAAATGGAAGATGACCTTATAACTCGGTGAAATCACGTCTCGTATTGCGCGCGGCCTGTTGTTCATAGCGTTCATTCACACGCGGCGGACCGGTCGCAGAGACGTCTCAGTTAATATTATTGATCTACGGCGTCGAGGGTCGGTCATCTCGGCCTCCGCGCCACGTCTGTCAATAAGCATCCATTTACAGCGGCATCCAACAGATGGGGAAGGAATTCAATTTGCCAGCATTCGCTCAAAACTATTTTGTTCTGTGGTCTCGCTGACATCTACCATCAAGCAAAACCAATGTGGTGGAACCCACAGACAGGCTGCAGGCTGACGGCGGAATGCTGGCCCCATTACTGCGGGAACAGATCAATCCACAGCCTCCATGCAGGGAGTGCAGGAAAATTGACTATAAATATGTATTTTTTTTTTTTTTTTTTTTAAGGAAACTATACTGCCGAGCGGAGATTTGTTTAGGCATGTATGTCCGACGCCGTGCACGGTTAGCAGACACTCGAAACACGATGCGACTGGGAACATGCCTCTCCTGAGGAGTCTGTGCATGGCAGGAAGTAGAAACCGCTGAAGCTTTTAATGTAATATGACACCGTTTTATTCTCTGGTATTCCATAGTTGTGTCTCCCAAACCTTTTTAATGGGGACGAACTTCAAAAAAAAAAAGAAAAAAAAAAGACATATATTGCAACCCAATTCTCAACAGAGTTACATTGGGAGGAGAGCGAATCTGTCTGTAAATGAATGTTCCTGGATATTTCTGCATCATCTTAAATAGGTTCAACAGACATTTACAAGAGATTTAAGTTTGATAAATAACTTCTTTTGTTTTTTTGCATGTGCTATTGTAAACATAAACCGATATTACATTTGTTAAATTTGGTCAAATACTTGTCCGAAGCCTGAATAAACCTCCATTGTCAGCAGAATACTTTGGGATTTGTTCTGCTGCTAACGTCTCAGTGTGATGCCTCAGTGATTACTGTCTCCACTCACACAGACGCTGCACTGAAGATGAAGATGTAATACATCGAGCCGTCTATGGGTGGCACTACATCAACATCAACAGCAGAGGAAACGCCCGCCTGCTTACACAGGCGACGCCACACACACACACACACACACACACACACACACACACACACACACACACACACACACACACACACACACACACACACACACAACATGCATCCACATCACATGCATCCACATCACATACGGTATTTTAGAGCCGTTTATATGTCCTGTACTTTCTTGAAGATGAATTTTAAATATTCACGTTGACGTTTAGTCTCCTGATTTTGATCAGGATTGAAGGTTTTTTTTGAGGTGTGCTGTCCTTTAGTATCCTAGTTCAACTGGAAAATAACATAGTTTGTGTTAAAATAAGTTGGTTAGAGTTAGGAAAAGATAGTAGTCTGGGTTAGAATATGTATGTTTAAAATGCTTGTTTAAGTTTAGGCAACAAAACTACTTGGTTATGTATTTCATAGCTGTAAAGAACAGTTTAATTAAGAGAACAGCCTTCTGTCTCATAACAGAGCTGTAATACGAAGCGCTCCTCGTTCACAAGGAGTCACAAAGTTATCGCGCTCTAAAGTCAGCAGCAGTCTCACACACTGATGCGTGGAGAGATTTCAATAAGCACTTATTTCTATTGGCATATATTACACTGGCCGGGGGGGATGTGGTTGCAGGGGGGTTATTCTGAGCTCAGCCGGCTGTGATCGGTGAATTGATTAGACGTGAATGAACCCCCTGCAGAGGTCACTGAAATCAACACGAGGGACAATTGAGCTCCTGCTTCCATCCCATCACTCTCACCCACGTTTCTAAGTATAGACCTCGCTCAGGATACGGGAACAGGCTCTGAAATGAAGCGAAGTCCTCACCTGCCCCCCCCCCCCGCAGCAACAGTTCTACTAGCCCAACAAAAACATTTGTCAGCCAATTCTGAAAGTAGAAACACTCGATCAGTGTCACCAGACAGTAGACGTATGCATCCTGTAACCTTAATCCCTGACTATTACCTGCTGTTTGCCCTGTATCTGCCTGGTGCTGTGTTCATCCCCTCTACTAGAACCTCCTTCAACAGACATGTGATCCGCTGTTTGACTCTAGGCTAATCAAACTCAAGGCGCAATGTAGGAATGGAACGTCGAGGCACGTTTTCTCCCCAAACTGTTTTCAATCTAATCATAATAATCGCTCTCTGGCCGGAATGTAGGTGTGTATTGAATGTGCATATTTAAAAAAAAAAAAAAAAAGGAGGTTAATGAGCAGAGGCAGCCTGAAAGCAATGCAATTAACAGTTTGATGGCATTCATGGTACGTATGAAGAGAAATATAATAGATTGTAGAAACACCGATAATGGTTCCTTATCACAAAGTACCTCTAAGGGAATGTTCAAGTAACCTCGCTAACTTTTCATTCATTGGAAGACGAAACCTATGCAAATGAAAGTACACACAACTAAATCACATATACGAGCAAGAAGCTGTGTGTGTGTGTGTGTGTGTGTGTGTGTGTGTGTGTGTGTGTGTGTGTGTGTGTGTGTGTGTGTGTGTGGTCAAAATGTGCCTCAGAGGAAAAATGCCGCATCATGACAGATTTTCATGCTAAATGCCGAGTCAGATATTTCCATAGTTTCCATATTTTTTTTTATAATTAAACAATAAGAACTGTTTCTAAATGACAGAATAGGGGGGGGGGCAGCAATAGACTATTGTTGATTTATGAACTAAAACTATTTTAGAAACATTCTTTTGGTTAAAGTTTATGATGAAGGTTTTGCTTTCCCCAAAAAATTGCTAATTCAGTGACATTTTTGTGACTTTTTAAAGAAAGCTTTTTAAACTTAAATATCCAAATATACAATCAATGTTGCGATGTTTTCTATGTGAAGCAGCTGAGTAAAAGTAAAAATGTTCCTCAGCATAAACTTGGTATATTATATATTAAATATACACAGTAAGTAAAACTGATTGTATCTTCTTGATAACCAAAAGGGAAAGAAATGTGTTCCAAAACTATACAAAAGTGACAAAAGTGAAGTGGTGAATTGGTGACAGAAAAAAGCCCGAGGTTGTTTTCCTTGGATTTATTTCTACACCGTTCACGTTTAGTGTTTCCTCTTACTTCGTCGCTCACCTCTCCGCTCGGTTCAGATCACTGTTGATGGTCGGCCTCGTCCTGATTAGTTTCACCTGTCCCTCATTAGTCCTGCACTCGCCTCACCTCCTGCTCACCTGTTCTCACCTCCCCAATCAGTCATGCACTATATATATACACACACACACACACGCACACGCACACACACTCCAGCACAGCACAGCTCATTGGTCTCCTTTGCCAGTTTGTCTTCTCACCCCGTCTCCACTTCCCCGGTCCTTCTTCCCAGAGTCTTAATTGTTTTCCTATCGTCTAGTTTCCCCTGAGCTCAGTGGTTCTGCTCTTTGTTCCCTGCCTTTGTTTTGGTTAGTCCGTTACCTGCCACACTTTTACATTTGGACAATTTATTGCGTTAATAAATCGGTGAACCGCGTTTGGGCCCAACACTGCATCTTCTAAGACAAAACTCTGTGCCTTCTCCAGACGGAGGGAATAATTTAGATTGAAGAAAAGTAATGTTTCTTGACACCTCATCCACTGCATTATTGATTCAACTGTGTACATGTACCGGCAACCTGACAAAATATCACTGTAATAAAGGACATCTCTTTCCTACTGGGACCAATAAATTCTCCCTTTTTATTCAAATGGAATTCTGTGTTGGCAGTGGACGGTTCTCCGCCCACATAAAGGATGAATCCAAACGTTTTAAATTCTCCGTCGACACAGCGAGTGCTCGGCTAACGGAGCGCTTCGCTCACCGACATTGTGTTTTCAAAAAGAGACAATGAGGAGGAAACAATATCAATCGGTGCCCTGCAGTATCACGAGGATTTGTGCCAAACGTATGTGGAGCTGATCTGATAAAACTCCAATAAGAAACGTCTGAATGCAGAACCTATTTATGCCACTTGTTGTACATCCTCCTGCTGCTCAGTCTGGAAATACATGTTTGTAAAGTTCTAAAAAGGTCTAGAGTTTAAAAGGGGACATATCACAAAATCTAATTTGGTCACAGGTTTGGGTTTATGGAGAACTGTGACAACCCGGTAAGTTTTAATAAGAAGCGTATGATTTAACAAGCCATTCAGATCCCGGCTACAATGAACATTAAAGTATGTAAACATATTATATAGAAATCCAAAATGTAAATATGATCATGTCCCATTTAACTAAGCAATATGATATGTTGTCTCACATGTCAATCACGTTTTAAATAAATACACAGAAGTTGCTGTTGATGCCAATAAATACACAAACGGATAGATACGATCTAAACACGTTCAACACTATACTTCAGTCTTTAGTGACACATGAATCCATAGAGAACAGTGAACTTGAATCTACATAGTTGATAAATAATATGTGACTCGTATATAAATGGTCATTTAAGAGCTTTTTTGACTAGGAAAAGCAAAAGGTGTAGGCAATGTTCTTAATGATGGCACACTTCCATCTTAGTCCTCGTAAGCCGTGGCAGTGAGAAACTGGCTCACCTAATGAAGGCAGCTGTTTTTTCCTGCCGTGAAAAAGGCCTGTGTGTGTGTGTGTGTGTGTGTGTGTGTGTGTGTGTGTGTGTGTGTGTGTGTGTGTGTGTGGGAGCCTGACAGTCAAGCCCACACAGGCCAGTGAAGAGTGACGGACTCCTTGTGAAAGTTCGGTGTCCTTCTTGTTTCTGGTCAGACGTCCTGTCTGATGGGGAACGAGTACAAGCGGCTCATTTATTTCCCCATATCCTGTTGATTTGAATGATGACGCCTGAAATGGGACATGAGATCGGTCTGTTCTATTTCTAGTCACTTTGGGAAATGCAAATCAGCTCAATCACTGCTGTATTAGTAAGGTTACATTTTGAACACATGTACCAAGAATCGGAGGAATCGGCCTGGCACCGTTTCTTCAAGCTGCATGTGATCTCTGCATTGCTTTTGGGGACGTTCGATCGGACCATGGTTCTGCCGGTACAACCCCGTCGTTTGAGGGGTTTTCAACAGTCCTGGTTGACACAAACACGACTGCGGATGCCCTGTCAGAATCCCGTAGCGTCACTATATTTTTTTGTCAGTGACTGTTGGTACTATCTGACAGCCATCATAAAGATAAGAGGATGACAAGTATTGCCCATTAAATAGCGCCGTTCATTTTATTTTGACAGGAGAAATACTGAGTTTGTCCACCAAGGGGCTCCCTTCTCAAACACTGAAATGACTATGCAAAGCAGGTGCAGGGGAGCTGTTCAGTCACAGTGTGCTCCGTGTTCACAGTCAAATGGAGGAGGGATACCTTACGCAGTCCTGCGTACAGCTGTCATGAAATAGCTGTACTCATTTATTTCATCCAAACTAAAATGGTGCGTCATAAGTGTGACAGGAAAGTTCGATTCGTTTCCGAAGTAATGCGGTCCTAAGTGGCTCAAGCTGTAGAGAAAAAGTTGCAAGTTTCCACATCGCCAACAAAACGTGTCTGTGTACGCGAACACCAGATCTGATGCAAAAGTCCCAGTTTGTGTCAGTGACAAAATGCAATTGTACAAAAAGGCAACGCGAGATGAAGAAAATGTTTTTGCATTGGACCCACGTCCACCACTGACCTTTCTTGATTGAGTGTAATAGCATACAGAGCAAATGCAAAAAGGTCACCGGTGGAGACGGCTTTAATATTATAATTGGCACTTTTCTTTCCCAGGAAGACGGCTCTGTTGCGAGGAGCTTTCACGCAGGGAAAAAAATGATTTCAGGATCAGCAATGTTTGCAGGCCTGTCATATCCATATCCACGCAACATGCACCACCCGGTTAATCACACAGACACAGGAATGAACAGAACGAACTATGCAGATGTAGTGTAACTTGTTTCTTCAGCATTCTGAGAGGTGCCTTTTGTGTCTTTGCCAAGTCTGCTCTTTATTCCATATAATATAATGTTTTCAGCTGCAGCGTGAATTCACTCGAGGCGGAACTCGGAAAATGGTGCTCAAGCATCAGAGCAACACGTCTGGCCCCGGCATTTAAAGGGCCAGCGCACGCGTGGAGCCTCTGTCGTCTCCAGGGAGAAGCATCACCCGTGCTCCTCTGCTCCTATATAAGCTAATCAGCGAAGTCAAATGTTGTGTTCTGTGACTCCGTTAAAGCACCTTCAAGTATTCTCTGACTGCCCTCTCCTTGTGCCATAATGATGAGCAAGCTGTCTGCCAGGTTTAATCACTGTTATTCAGGCAGGTTAGCTTTGTACGTGGGCAACATTTTTAAAGGCCACATCTGAAAATTATTGAGTGAAGCGCACAGCAGACACATCCTGGAAGGTCTTTTATTGTGTGTTTTTATTGAAGGACAGAAAGTTCTGCATTAATGCCACACTGCTGTTAAGGTTTTTTGTGATGTTTGTGGTGACAACGATGTGACGGATGGAAAAAAAAAAGGAATCTTGAAGGACATACACTGTACGATTTTTTTTTTATTATTTATTGGTTAATTTGATACGGGACAGTGCACATTAATAAAAACATTGCTGTGAAGGCACCAGAGTTATAGCCAAGAGGCTATTTTTCATACAGTCCCAAGAGGCAGATGTTAGAAAGTAAACATAAAAACAGAATATAAGATTCCATTTACAAGGTTATACAATATTGACCCTTTACAATGCGTGCACAAACGGTGGAAGAAGTGAGAATATGAATATAAGTAGTGTCATCATTCAGGAGACTCAAGTACTACGACATGCAGCACAGAGAGGCTCACAAATCAACACACACAAAGCAGATAAAGTGAGGGACAACTATGTTCAAATAGAAACATGCACTAAAGACAAGATTGTGTTGCATTGTTAGACTAAAAACATACATGTCAGAGACACAAAACATAAAAACAAAGTCAGTCAGACACAGCTAAACAACAATAAAAGACATGCAAGCAGGTAGATGAGGGTCAACCGGCAAATTAAAGACAGACAGACGGACGGACGGACGGACGGACGGGCGGACGGACGGATGGACGGACAGACAGATTGAGGACAGACAGACAGACAGACAGACAGATTGAGGACAGAATGAGGACACACAGACAGATTGAGGACAGACAAACAGACAGATTGAGGACAGACAGACAGACAGACAGACAGACAGCAGACAGATTGAGGACAGACAGACAGACAGATTGAGGACAGACAGACAGACAGATTGAGGACAGACAAACAGACAGATTGAGGACAGACAGACAGACAGACAGACAGATTGAGGACAGACAGATTGAGGACAGACAGACAGACAGTCAGACAGATTGAGGACAGTAAGGTGCAGTTACGTTACGATGAAGGTAGGTGCTAGAATATGTACTGTGGACGTAGCTTGAGTGTGAACCTCTGGTTGAGATCAGGCTTTGATCTTGAATGGATTCGGTTGGTACATTCTAGCATGTGTCTCTCTACAGTTAGTTGTTATTGTTCTAGATCCGCCCACAAAAAGGATTGATATCGTTTGACTGAAGAATTTGTAGACTACTTGGAACCGGGTTATTTCAGTCCATTTTAAGTTATCGAGGACCGATACCCAGCTCTATAAAATACAATACAAAGGCAACTAAGTGTCTGGTTTATGACTACAAAGTCCAGAAAAGTCCCAGAAAATGAATTCAAAGTCTCCTTCCCTCTCTGACCCCCCTACTTTTATCCTGTGACCTTTTTGAGGGGTCCCGAACCTTAGGTTGTGAACCGCTGTTCTAAACTACCAAACTGTAAATGAAGTAGTTCAAGCTGTATCTGCAGGACTGTTACTTGTGGTGTTTATAACTCATTCGCCAGTGAAACACCTCACTCCGTCTCCGTCGTTGATAGATACCAGCGTTCTTTCATTATATCTGAGGTTTTGCACCATCGAGCTTTAATTATGGGCTACATCTTTGATAAAACATGAATCACATTTCTGATCGTTTGTATGTCAATAAGCAGGCTTGTCTGTGGCAGCTTGTTGATGAATATAGCTGCATTATAACAATGGCTACAGTATAGCTGGAGTAACTATTTCACACATAAGCTTAATAAGAGGTGTAGCTCCATGGCTTGTTTGTCCTGGGTTATGTAAATACAGTGCATTCTAATTCATGTAATTGGGTAAACAGGAAGAGATAATTGGAAAGCATCACACTGAGCAGTCGTGTGCTTTGGTTAATAAAACGATGACATTCGTGGAATACAAACTTGAACGCAGCAATAATAAACCAAGTGCCTGAAATGTCATATAGTGACCCAAATGCGAATGTACTGTACACTTTGGAGATGCTGTGAGAATGAAACGCTGCTCACTGATTCCGAACGCAGTGTCATGCAGCACGCTTTGTACAGACGGCATCATGACACCGTGTGATAGATAGGATTCAGTCTGAGGATGATTTGTTCTTGATTGATGGGTGTGTCAGAGCGCTCTGCAGTGACTTCCCATCATAGCGGCTGCCATCGTTCTTCTGCCGTGCACAAGTCTTCAGACCAAAAGTGAAAATCCACATCCCGGCTCCTTATTCTCTGAAAACGGCACAATGAGAGAGTTTCAACTTTGTCCTCAATGCAAATCAAACTGGGCCGGTTGTTTGACATCAATGCTGTGCAGCGTTGAGTGAGGTCGTCTTTTAAGTTATTGACACTCATTTCTACAAACTTGTTTTTTCTCTTGAAGACGCATTGAAATAATCTAACAGTAGATTTTGTTTGTCTTTCAGTCAGTCGGTAGTGTTTCAATCAGGAGAGACAAGTGAACGATTAGTAGTTAACATTTATTATGACGCGTTAATGAGTCGCACGGAAATTCTTTGGCGCTTGAACTCGACGAGGAGATTCGTGATCGAGTTGCGATCGCCCTGAGCGGCAACAATATAAATCCCTCCCCCCCCCCCCCCCCCCCCCGTGGAGTCCAGACACTGGTGGTGATGGTGGCTGATGAGGTTGATGAGGTTGATGAATCTGCGAAGATTGGGCGGAGATAGGGAGGTGGAGGGTTGCGCAACAGCAGCATGAACGTACTGAAGGTAGCGAGACGGTCATATTTAAAGACAGACAGCGGCAAGATGATAGGCTAACAATGTCCTTGTGTCGTTGTGCTATTGGCTAGAGACCAGCTGATCTTAGACAGCTGATATCATGATCGACAGCCCCAAACAATAACAACAAGGAAATAATGTGTGCATGCATGAGGAGTGACGGCAGATGAATGGTAAATAAGCGATGGGCTTAGGCATGCATGGGTATAGTCTTCCTGTCTGAACTTACGCCAGAGCTTCATATCTCAACAATCGGATGGTACTGCTGCGACATCTTGTGCTGACATTCATGGTTGCCAGAGGATGAATAATGCAGATCTTTATCCCCATGACTTTTTTCCTCCAGTCCAGAAATATCACCTGGATCTTTAGACACACATTCATGGTTTCCAGAGGATGAAGGTGATCCATTGACTTTCCTCATCACTGTCATGAGAGTGACGTGTTTTTGTTTTTTTGGAGTAAAAATGTCTCAACAATGAGCAGAAACCTGCAAAACTGAAGATATTTCATTATTGTCAACTGTACTTTAGTTTAGTGCTAATTATCAAATACAGGCATGCTAACGCATTAAACCAAGACGTTAAAAACCCATTTCATACCAGCATGCTAACATTGTCAGTATGATGACATTAGCCTTTAGCTGTCATTAATATACACAAAAATGAGAATATAAGATCAGGTCTGAACAATCAGTGAGCGCTGCATAAACTGAACGTTATGACGCGAATGGAGGGGAGGGTTATAACGAAATATTATATTCCAACAGACTCATTATGAAACGCATCTCAAAATCTTCACACGCAAATGAACACTAACGCCGGGAGCCTGAGATCAGTCCGTGGGAATGATACATGCTTAGATGTCTCCATAAACTGATTTATTCCATTGAAGGAGTCAGGACCAACACTGTACGTGACAAATGTGCGTCTGTCTGCACACACACACACACACACACACACACACACACACACACACACACACACACACACACACACACACACACACACACACACACACACACACGCGCGCTTTCATGGCTATAGAATTTAATGGCTCGCTCTCAGTAACACATTGACATTGTCCACCCGAGATCCTCTCCAAGATGGCTTGATTTACCAAACCCCTCGAAAGGGGGGAAAAAAAAAAAGAAAGAAGAAGAAATCTCATTGAGGAGACGGATTGCTGAGAGGGCTCTCCAGCAGGCCGATAAATCATTCTTTAATCAGAGCGCACTGAGAGTGAGGTTACACTCTCAGACCCCACATTAGCACCACTGACTCTCAGCTGTCTATGGTTCTGCTCCTGCACTCTGCCTTCTCCTTTGCCCTCCATCTTCTCCCCCCCCCCCCCCCCATCCTTTACTCCTCCCTGCGATACGAAGCCGCGTGTCATTTACCTGAGAGAAGTGTGTGAACAACATGGTTGATGTCTCTGAGCTTTGGCACCATAAATAAAGGCGTCGACCAATCAATAGGATGCCGGGAGTTGGTCCTCCGCCTGCACAAATCTGCTCAAACCTTTTGTTGAGGCGCCCGTATGAAACGTCTGGAGGCAAACTATTCGCCGGCGAGTATTTTACCTTTTCCTGGTGTCACAGCTCCAGTGTGAAAAAGGCCTGAAGTCTTCTGAATATGCTTCAAGTCACTGCCTTGGATGTGACATTCCAAAAGTGTGAGGAGATAAAAACGGAGACTGACAGCTTTAATTTGAAGGTATTGTTGTCAGTCTTGGAAACAGTTTTTTGGGGGACATTTTTCCTCTTTCCTATTTCAAGATGTGAAAATGTTTGTTGGTGTCAATGTTATGAAAGCAGAGATTTACAGCAAACGGAGCTGAAAGGAGTGTACGGTCAATTAAGCGAGTACGGTTGCATCGAATCACCGATGAATGGCAGCACTCTTTAGTTTGTATGATGTTTTTCAGCAGGACATTTGACATGAGGTCAATGCCTCTGTTACCCCAGTGACGAGCTTTGTTTGAATCAGCCTTTTGAAAAAAGAAACACATCCTGTTTGGCCTTCCTGCAATCAAGGACAGTCGAGTTAGTATCTGTGAGCTCGTGTGCCTTTTGTTTGCCTTTTTGATAAAAGTGACTCATATGGCGAAGCAGAATGAGAGGTGGAAGGACTGAACTAAATGCGAACGGAAATCTGCTCTGAACGTGAAAAATAACAAACGGCTTGAACGATACGTACAAATGTAGAATATGCTGGGAAAAAAAAAAAACACCAAAATAGCAAAGTGATGTGGTTTTAGTGTGATTAGGTGTTTGTCTCCTGTTACAATATTGCTCTTTTGTTCACTCTGAACTTAAGAGCCTCGTCTTGTTTCATCTGTGCTCTGATGGACCAAAAGATTTAAGATTGCCATTACTTCACTTCAACACGTTAAACGCCGACGCAGTCGCCAGTTTGAAATTGTACAATTTACTTTTAATGTCTGCATTTTCAAACTAAAAAAAAAAAAAGCTTCGTGAATACCTTTCATATAAGCCAGAAACACGATTAACGTTGTGGAATGATTGGTTATGATTAGGCATCAAAACTACCTGCTTAAGGTCAGAGAAAAGATAACAACGTAACAAAGTAACCAGCATAACTTTCAACTCGTCAACAGTTTTGGTCTCCACGGTGAAGGTCTGGTGTTTCTCTGACCCCTCCCACCACCACTCCCAACAGACTTTCTTACTCATAATTATAGTACTTAATTGTTAATAACATCACCCGCTCTAAATATAAACTTTTGAACCATTTTTGTCCATCATGCTTGAAAAGTTGATGTGTCGCATTGCTTCCCTCCTCTCTCTCTCTCTCTCTCTGGATGAAGATGAACACCAGGTTGTTAAAATCACACACAGCTTTGAAAAGTTGGATTTGCCTGCCACTCAGATGCTACGGATAAACATAAAGTCATAAATGTCCCTTGAGGAAGAATTAAAGAAAATAAAATGTGTTTGTCAGATATGTCTGATGCATTTATTCTTTAATTAGTGGCTATACGTAGACCATGGCAAAGTGAGTGAATATAAATTAGTTAGATTATTATTTGAGGGTTTTAAATAATATTTCCTCTTCTCGTAGTTGACCCTTGTCATTTAAAAAATATTCAGTGTATGCAAGTATGAAGAAAACAATCATTATCTGATTCTGTCTGGGGGCTGTTTCTGGAGGAGAAGTGAAATGGAAGCATCCTCATTAGGTTTGCTGCGACTCCACACACTCTCTCTCTCTCTCTCTCTCACAGTCACAGATGAGGAAGCGCACCCAGTCGTCATTGGATTTAAGTTCCATCAACTTCACTTCAAAGCGGTCTTACACTGATGGTTAGGGCGAAAAAAAGAAGAAAAAAAAAAATCCAAGCTTTGGAATACTGCTACATCACAGCCTGCACTCTCTGGGAGTGTCGACTTCATCGTCTGGAGCCTCTTAGTTATCATCTTCTTCAAATAGGACGTGTTCAGGTTGACTAAGATAGGGAAGAGAGAAACGCGCTTCAGTCTGTGCATTAGGACATCAAGTGTGCTCAGCTCCGAGGCTGTGTGGCTCCATTCACATGCGCTTCACTTTTGCATGTAGATACATATAGCATATTCATTACAGGCCAGGGTGCATTTCTGTGCTCCAAAACTGACAGTAATGTAAATCATATCCAGCTCGGTAAACTAGAGTGAGTACAAGTTGTTGTGCAGAGCAATGTGAAATGTTCTCACTGTTTAAATCCCTGCGAGACTTTTGATCGACACATTTTTTTTTTTTTTTTTTTCTCCGTACATCAGCATTACTACAGCCTGAGCAAGGCTGGCTTCAGGCTAACTTATAATGATTTTGGTGACTGTGCAAACTGAAGTAAAAGTTTGACTGACATGACTGTGACACTTCATTTTCGAGAAAAAATTCTTTTATGTTTTGTGCAAAACCTGCAATAACAGATTTTTTTTTTGGCCACCTGGGGGCAGCGGGAAAAAAAAAAAGTGAACACATCATTCACCACCTTTTTAGGGTAATGGGACAGTGTTAGAAAACAGCTGCTTATTGATTCAACCAGCAGTCACAAAGCAACACTTTCATCTATTTATCATAGAGTCGTGTTTCTGGTCACCTTGACTGTAAGCCCGTTGTTCTCTTTTTCCTCCGTTTTTGGTCCCCACCACCTCCTGAAGTAGACGCTCTTTAGCTGCTGAACGCTCCACTTTGTGCAACAGCCGGTTGCTAATGCGTCTGTGTTTGCTGTTTGGTGCTCAGCAGGTTGTGTAATGTGGGTTTTTACAGCTTCATTGCTGGAAACTATATGCTGCTGACTGTGACCAAAAAAAAAACAAAAAACAACCGACTTTCACATTGTGTGTTCCCTAAAAACATTGATTACACAATGCCTCTTTGAGGAATCATCAGTGTACTCACCGTTACTTAACACCCTGCACTTATAGTACCCTACTGTCTGCTATACGAGTGCAAACATTATTTCAAGCATGTACGGTAAGTCCTCTTGTCTGCTGATTCACCGCTGCGCGCTGAAGTGTGCGGCGCTCTCGCATCTGCTTCCTGGAGAAGGTCCCGCAGGCTTCCACTAAGTTGGCAGCATTATTGGTTCTACAGCACACAACCTTGCGACTAGTCCCCTGTTTACTTTGTGTTGATGGAAACAAAACGGGCTGTACGCCTTTTGAGGTGAGGGATTTGGACATCTCCCCCGCTTCTGATATCCTTGAAAGGCAATGTCAGCGCTGACGATGCGCGCATGTTTGGACGAGATATCGTTTTAGCTTGGTTGCGACTTCACAGTTCAATGACGTACAAACGGATGGAGGCTCTCCTTGTGTCTCCCTAGCTTGCGATTTGTGAAATACGCACTATATTGTAAATATTTTACAAGTGCAGCTAGTAAGACTTCTGTCTTCTTCAAATGAGCGTTTAGGTGCCTCTGGTGCAATAAGTGTATTGTGCATTGCCCGTGTTATGTAAGCAATAAATATAAAAAAAAAAAAAAATGTTCTTGCATCTGACACTTTATCAAACAGCTAAACATTAGGCGCCTACACTTTTGGCTGTAGTTGTATTGACTTCACTGTTTTAATGATGTGTCCTGGTAGTTGTCACACTTCAGGGGAACCAGCCTCTGCTGTTTGCAGAGCTTTCTTTGTCTAGCAAAGCCCAGAGGTGTACACTAGAACTCAAATATGCATCCCCTTCAATTCATAATTAAATCTGCTCTATAACATTTACTTATGTTAAATAATGCACTCGCATCACTGGCGCGCCCCACATTAGCTAACAAGTAGCGAACGAGGGGAGAGGACGCTCAAAGGATTTGTAAACAAGAAAAGTACATCTTCAAAAACAAAAGACATCGTCATGACAATGTGAAATGTTCATAAAAGGAATGGCATTTCCCACTTGACAATATGTTATGCTAGCTTGTTTTTGTAACCTATAATAAATCATTTTAGTGTTTCACAGTTAAATGGCCGGAAGAAACACTCTTCAACATGACTTTTTCTTTTTTCCTTTGTTTCTCATTTTTGCTTTTGTCGTAGTTTCTGCTTTGCTTATGGCCTCCATTATTGTTATGGCCTAAAAACAACAGCGACGGTACTTTTGAGAACAAAAGAAAACACACGAGTGGAAATAAATCCGACACTTTTGATCTCGTGGTCCTGCAAAGATCTCTCCCAGAGCCGAATTTGAGCACTTTACAGTTCTGTCCACCGTGCAAAAAAAAAGTGTGACAAATCACCTAAAGAACCCTCTTCTGCTTCTGCAACTTTAGCATCCCTGAACCCTGTTCTTTGAGTTCTGAATCTCTACCCCTGTGACACTGGTGCAGGGAGAAATGATGAATGATTGAAGCCCAGCCATTTTTAAAAAAATGTTTTTATTCCTCTATATGGTTTGCAACACTATCTCCTCTGACAGACGCTGGCTGTGTGCGGAGTTTCCCCCAGGCGGTGCGGGAAAGGTATGGATACCGAGTCACGCCTCTGTGAAAAGACAAACCAGGCAGAAAATTGAACACCTCCATCAGAATTTGCAACAATCAATTTGTTTAAATGAAATATTTATGCACCAGGCGGAGGAAAAGTCCTCGTGGATTGTGTATGTGGTACCAGGCTCTGCTGTAACATACAGGGCAACAAGGTGAACATGTATGTGATTCCAACGATGGTAAAAAAAAAAAATCACTATCATACTATTACATTCTTCCAATGCCTGTTAGGACACACACGTATTGCTTCTGCTTCGTGTTGCCATGGTCACTGCCGAAGCACCTTTTTCCTTTTCTTAAATCCTCTCCCAGTTCTCAATAAGAGCATTAATTGAGACCAGATTCTTGGAGGATAAAGGTGGCGAGTCTGCACGGATGACAGTAAATGAGATCTGATTATGTAGAGGCGACCAAGAAGGATTTAAATATGAATTATGAATACGGCAGGAATTCAGAGTGCTCTAAAAATTCTCCCTCATGCTTCAATAATAGATATGGTTTAGTGCTCTGCAGATCCATATGGCATCCACATTCATACGCCGCCGTTTGTGAGAAATAATCCCTTTTTTACATGTGTTGAGAAGAAAGTCGCGACGCTGTATTTGATGTTTTCAGTATTGTTTGATGGTGTAAACACGTGTTAGTATCGAGTGCTGGCTGCAGGCTTGCCACCTGTTTTGATAGTGAAGGCGTGGAACATCTTCAAGCACATGACCTCCGGATGATCGGAAAGGAATGACAATGGTCTGACCTCAGAAACTGAAAAACAGTCCTAAATCTATTTACAGTATGATACAGTGTGTGTTGAGTGCTGGGGATTTGCACTGCGCTGCACATTGCCTCTCTGTCTGATTGCTGGGTTCAGCCATCTGTGACACACACTAACGTATGAAGTTCCTTTTATTACAAATGCCTTCTCAAACAGATGCGGAAAGCTGAGGTTGCACTTCTGCTTTCACAGTGGAATGCTCTGTGAGAGCAGGACCGCTTCCTCCCGCACTGACGGAACTCTGATGAACTGCGACGCTCCTGAGGAAAATCGAAATTACTGTTCAAGGCTTGCACGCCGGATGGGGGGGCTAAAAAAAATGGCGTTCCCATAAACTGCACAGTCAAATATGCTTTGAGCGAAATGTTACTTTTGCTTTTAACGGATCTATAAATCATTTTTAAATTAGTCCATGTAGGGACAAGGTCAGGGCGGTAGATGGGTCATAAAACACAGGGCTGCTGTGAACCAACTCGTCATTTTAAAGCCAAACCATGATGTGTTTACTGAACCTAACTAAGTGGTTTTGTTGCCGAAACTTAAGGAAGTAGTCCTGTAGCTGTTTCCTGTTTTTTACATTACATTACAGTCATTTGGCAGATGCTTTTATCCAAAGTGACCTTACAATTCAGTATCTATCTACACACCGTAGACGCAGCTACGGGAGCCATTTTGAGTGTGGGTTAAGTGTCTTGCTCAAGGACACATTGACATGAGACTAGCGGAGCAGGAGCCGGGGATCGAACTGCCGACCCTCTGATTGAAAGGCAGCACTGCTCTCCACTTAGCCAAGGTCACCCCTGTTTTGTTTGAACTTAAAGCGTTAACTGTGACTGTAATCGACTGGGAGTAAAAGTTTCCCTCAAAATGTTTTTGAAAGTGGCATTTAGCTCCTTTTGTAGGAGACAGGGTTGCAGTATCAAATATCTTTGAAAATGAATCTGAGAACACAGGCAGGAAGGAAGTTACCTCGGTCTTTTCAGATCCTCAGCATTTCGTATTGACAGATGATCTGCCCAGGAAAGAAGGGGAAAATCCTAAATCACAATTTTGCCGTTTTTAAGTACACTTTCATGGTTTTTGTACTTTGGCACCGATGCTCTAACGCCACCTGTTCAAAGTCCTGGCTGCCTGAAATCTGTCATTGGGACACGACCTCTTAGTCTTACGGAGACTAACTGGTAACTGGAGGTAAACTGGAGCACGCCATCCTGCTCATGTTGCCGTTTCACAGGGACAGAATGGAGGAGCTGACAGCCCACCAGTCTGTTGCACAGCCAGCTCTCTGTAATGAAATGCCAATTTCACAGACACAATTAATGAGCATAATAAAAAAAAAATACTGTGTTTTTCCACAACCAGTGATTATCTGAGTTGTTCACACAGCATCGACTGCTAGATTGAAATCTTAAGATTAAGGCCAAACAATAAACAACACAGAAGGACAGGATGGAGCAACTGCTTGTTTTTGTCATTGTAGATGAAAGAGTGGGTCGACCGCTAAATGATCTCCTCCCTTCAACAGCCAACATGACCATCAATTTGCCTCCAACACACACAGCCAAACCCAATTAAGTTTGGGCAAAAAAGATGAGTTGTAATGTTGCTGATGCTTTCACGAATGGCTTTGCAGGACAGAAGATAAAGAAAGCAAACGCAGCGCATGGAAAGAGTCTTTCTCTGGGATCCGTGATAAAACCGCCGACCAACTACCTGCTGGGTAACAACACAAGCAGGTTCACCCAAGACAGTCACCTGTTCTATATTCAACAGGCCGTGTTCACAGCAGACATGTTAATGTGTCACAGTAGGAAAAGCACAAGTGTAAATAATTCATTTGATGATGGCTGGATTCCATTTAGCTGCTTTAGTTTTAGGGACGTGGTGTTGAGCATCAGGTAGCTGTGACTCACTGTCACAGCTACCTGGGGCACTTAAATAGACCCGTCCTTCCATTCACATGTTTTTAACGTATATTTTACTTTTTTTTTTTTGCATGAAAACCTGTTGGAAATACAATTTAAAATCAATGGAACACGAAATATTGCAGAGACTTTTTACTCTTAAATGAAGTGGAAAATGTGGCGCATACTTAATTAAAAGCTAAATCTGACGAAAGTGCAATAAGTGCAATGGAAACTCATGAATCATAAATCAACCCATGAGTCATGGGACTTATTAAACGTAACTCAAGGGACGAAAATATTCCTCAAATGAACACGTGACACAAATATGAAAGCCATATTTCCATCACGCTTTCCACCGTTTGAGGTTTTGACTCAAATGATGTCATCGTGTTGCACCCTCTTCTTCTGCAATAATTTAGTACCACTAGGGTTATATCGATAGACCAGCTCCTAATATTCACACTATTAGATGGAAGCGCGCGTTAATTTAACTTGTAAATTTAAATAAAAATAATTTTGATTCATACCAATATTATCTTTTGTCTCTGACAATATTCTGATACAACGTTAGTTCTGTGAAATGTCGTCAGTTAATTCCAGAGAATCTAACGTTGCCTCTTGGAGCGATGTGCTTCAACATGTCGGCCGTCGTTTTTGTTTTGAAGGAAATTCGTTTCATGACCTGAACATCTTTCATGTATTGCTCCTTACATTACAGTCATTTATCAGACGCTTTCATCCAAAGAGACTTACAATTCAGGTTCCATCGCACCGTAGGCGCAGCTTACAACACATGCGACTAGTGGAGCCGGGGACCGAAGGACGGCCCTGCTCTCCACTTAGCCTCGGTCTCCTGCTCATGTGCATATAACTTTATCCACCACTTTGTATACTGTAAATGTATACGGGGACCAATATAATTGCTGCACTCGAACAAAAGTGCTTTTAAAGAACATTTTTCTCTTCTTGTTTTTCTCGCTCAGCTCGTCGGGGAGAATGCTTGATTGAAAAAGACCGGACAGCTCATAAACGCTTCACACATAATTCCGTGCATGCGGTCCCGTCAGCGTGTGTGAAAATGAAACACTCGCACAGTTTTGCTTGAAGCAGAATATCACCAAATTAAATATTCTCTCTGTCGGACATAATACGCCGCAGGACATTCCAATCAATATTTGTCACTGTTAATTGTCTCTCGGGGCCGTTAAACGAGGCAACTAATGCTGAAATGTGGGACGTTAGCGACAGGTTGCGAAGCTCAGTCAGAGCACTTGAATTTGCAGAACCAAATGTTTGTGACAACACTGGTTCTTCGACAGAGGAGTTCCCATATTGATTGGATTAAGTGGATATACTGACTGACTGTATTCGCTCATCTCAACTCTTTTCTTGAGCAAAAGCAACAAGGCTGTTTGTTATGAGACGCGTCGTGTCCAGGTGATACGGGCGTCCCACTGAGGGACAGTTCTGATCTTGTTTGGATTCAGGGTTGTTGAGCCACAGAACAACAGTAGGGATTAGGTCCTCCCTGTTTATGGGCTTTTCACAAGGCGCCGGCCATCCAGAATAAAGAATCTGTCGAGATGCAATCAAAGAAAATATATCTGAGAGCCACTGAAAGCACATCGAAACCTACTTCTACGGCCATCAATCGAATCTCGTCGCATTCAAGCACCAGAAGAAGGGCTGTAGCCGCCTATGAAGGGTGATCAATCACTCGCAGAAGTGACCCCTTTTGGTCCGTGTCATTGAAACCCGAATAAACGGCACCAAATCCATCAGCCACGCGGTTTGTCTCAATCAATAAGAGGTTGTGTTCAGAAGTGCTTATAGCGCAAATAAAACAACTCTTCATGTCCTTCTCTGATGGCAGCTGTCCATCATCAGAGAGCTGGCGTGGACGGAAATCAGTCAGAGACAGAGGTGTTAGAATATTTTAATTATGCGGAGACACCAGGCAGCCTCTGCATCACACGAAACCGACAGAAATCACAAAGATGGCAATCAATGTTTTCTAGTTTGAAAATAATTCTGGTCGACTACCCACTAACGCAATTTAGAGCTGCAGATGCTTAAAATCAAAGAGCGTCTCAAATAAATGTGCAGCGGATCCCCGTTCCTTTATTAGAGCTGTGAAAAAAAACAGATCAGGATTGGAGGGATCACAGCACTCAGGCTCCTGATGTGCTTCTCATGTCTGTGCTAAAGTTATAACTAATTAGATTTTGGGGATTCCTCCTGACACTTTTTTTTTGGCCTTGGTGGTAGCTGGATCTGCAGGTGTTGACTTCACCCTCCATTGCGTGGAGGATCAGAGATATCTGGAAGCTGCCGAGTACCGTCCAAGCAAACTGTGCGATAATTGGCCGCTGTGTCGTTGAATATCGAGACGCTCAGCGGACGGCGGAGAGGATGGCATTTCTGAACCGTGTCCCCTTTATGTGAACAAACAAAAGGAAGCGATGCATTCGAATAGTGACGGTTTAAACAAACACGGGGCAAAATGTCATCAGCAATTAGCCGACGCCGTGGTCGGCGAGGAGAGAGGTGACCTGCTGTTCGATGGCCTTTGGTCGGCGCTCGGCTTTTGTTCTTGTTGTCTTTTCTTCAGCGAATCGCACAGAGGAAGAGGGAGAGCATGAATAAGAAGCTGAAGAAAGAGGCTCACAGTCATTAGCAGTAATAGTGTTATCTAAGCTTGCTCAATGGAAACCTTGTTGCTGATTTCTGTCACTTCACTTCACGGCGCTACAGGTTTTTAAATTTTTACCCAAAACACTGAGCTTCTACTGCACCAAATGCTTTATCATGATATGTGATTTTGGAGGTGCGAGGTGCTCAGAGTCCCGCATGAGAAGAGAAAAACACCGGCAGTGTGGCAGAAGTGAACCAATTCAACCACTTCAGTGATTCGAGTGATTCACCAGTGATAAAACCTTAAATCACAGTCAGGTTTTCCCAAATGCTCATCGCTTTAGCTCGCCGCAATCATTGCTCCTATTCATAGTGGCCATTAGGAGTTCCGCTCCTAATGTGTTTCCAATCTAAGTGCTGCGGAAACAAAATCCAAAGTCCTATCAAAAAAATCGATTCCAACGTTTATGTGAAGTTTCAGCGGCTTCAGTTCGACACACGTTTGTGTCTTTGTGTTGCTCTTCTTCCCCCAGAATTTAGTAATTTTAGAAACTTAGTAAGAGCCCCACTTACACCAGTATGTAACTAAGTTAAACGGCTGAAGCTTCATACTAACTTCATAAAACATCTTTGTGGATTGTGTCCACCACCATTGTCTACATATTGGGCCAGTATGTATTGTGATTTGTGAACCCTTCCTATAAGCAGAAAGAAGAAAAAAAATCTAGCACAGTTGCTAATTAAGTGATAAAATGCATGTGTGTGTTTCTGTCCTTAACACACCTACAGGAAGAACCTCTAAATGTCACACTGAAATTAATTTGATGCTGCAGTATAATGGCTGTTGCAAAGGAGGAGGTGGTGCTGCTGGTGCTGGTGTGAAAACCGCTTGGGTTTATCGCCCTTTAAGCTTTTCTTCTGTCAGTCTTTTGGGTCCAGTTCAGTTACTCTGAAACGTCCGGCAGTGACTGATGGCAGGGGAAGAAGCAGCAATAAGATCGTCTCGCTTGACTGAGTCACGGCAGCCATATGTTCCACTGCCGGGACGTGTTTGATGAAGTGGGTTTGTTCAGCAGCTGTGTGACACTGTGCTCTCTGGATTCAGTGGAGGGGAATAAGCGTCCAGCTCGCTTTACGTTTTGTTCTCAGAGGAAACATCAGCGCAGCAAAACATTGCTCGAACTCCCAGGGTTGTTCTTGTTGCTCTTCTGTCTGAGCAATCATCTCCTAACTGGTTCTCCAGACTTTGAAGATTGTCTTTGACTAACCATTTAGCTTTTACAGCACTTGTGTTCTTTGAGTTTAATGACTAACTCTCCATCAGATTTTTCTCCCAGACAAATGACACAATAAAGATGACAAATTATTTCTTGTGAAACCAATTCTGAAACTCATCATCGCTGTCAAACTTTCTTCTTCTCCTTCAAAAAAAGGAAAAGAAATGTGTCCGTTCGCTGGCATCTCTTTCAAATTTATCTACAAAATTGCCGCCTGCGGTGTGCCACATAGTCTAGTCGTGTAATGTCAGCTTTTCCACATAGAGTGGGTGGAATTACTTAATGCTGTCAAGTCCTGATATCACACCGATACGGCGAGCCCATAATCTCTGAATGGGAAGAAACTTAATGAAAAAGCGAGATATCTTGATATCTTTGGCATTATAGGACGACGGCAAGAACAAAGGGAAGGTGTTCCGTCACCACGGGGCGCTCCTCGCCACCGCTGTGCACGAGGGCTTGGCAAGGTTGCTTATTCTCAGTGGTTCGTATCATTTTAAAAAGGGAAAGATTATTTGAATCCCCCGGGGATAATATTCTCTGCTGGAAAAGAAGAAAAAAAAATGAGCTTCAGCTCAGGCACAGCTGGCAGTTTAGCAGCATTTATATCAGCAAAGAGATACTGTGAGAGGTTAATTGGCATCTAGCAGCAAGTGGTCAACAAAACGAGGTTTCTTTGAAGGCGCGATCGCTTTTGTTAATATAATATTAATTTGACTCGAATCAATTATAGGTATTTGCAGAGATTCAATGTTTGTGTTGAAGTCCTGTGATGCAGGATCTGTGCGAAGAAAAGCATAGAAAGGCACAGCATGGAAAGTCATGATGCTGCCCTACAAAAAAAATGTCATATTTTCTGAAAGCCTGCTGCATGACAAACCATCACACATAGCAGAGGCTTGTAATTTAGGGGCGACGTCTGGGATACCTGCACACATCAAACAAGAATCGTATAAAATGCTGCTCTATTACTCAATGGAATTGCATCCATTTCCACAGAATACAAAAGAACTTCAGAGTTCATCTTCAATGAAGTTCTCTCGGCTGCCTGGGGACTTCAAGCAGTGGTCTTTGTTCCAAAGGTTTAGTGGCATACAGAGCTCAAGTAATGTCAGTGTTTTCACGTCATTAAAACTGTACTCAGCGTATGTGTGTGTGTGTGTGTGTGTGTGTGTGTGTGTGTGTGTGTGTGTGTGTGTGTGTGTGTGTGTGTGTATAAATGAAACATCGTGTTTCAAATCAGTCGGTAACCAATCACAGCTCACTCTCACTCCAAGGCGGCCTTTTAGAGCTTGTATGTCAGGGACTGTTCTATCTGTGTTCTACACGGTTCTGTGTTCTATCTTAATAGGACGGTGCCAGTGGAACCGCCTCCAGATCAACTCTGGTAAAACCAAAGAGCTGGTGGTGGAGATCCTTGCTCTCCGTCCGGTACCAGTGAACATCCAGGGAACGGACATTGAGATGGTGAGATCTTCTAAGTACCTGGGTGTTCACCTGGACAATAAACTGGACTGGACTGACCACATACAAGCGCTCTATAAAAAGGGTCAGAGCAGACTCTATCAGCTGAGGAGACTCAGGTGTTTTGGAGCGCAGGGAGCACTACTGAGGACCTTCTTTGACTCCCTGGTGGCATCAGCCATCTTCTATGGAGTGGTCTGCTGACGGGAAGAGACTGAAGAACAAGCTCATCAAGAAGGCCAGCAGTGCGCTGGGGGGTCCACTGGATACGGTGGAGGTGGTGGGAGGCGGGAGGATGACGGCTAAGCTATCATCCCTGATGGACAACACCTCCCACCTCATGCGGGACGCCCTGTGCAGCTCTGTGCAGCGCCTTCAACCACCGGCTGATTCACCCCCGGTGTGTGAAGGAGAGGTACAGCAGGTCCTTCCTGCTGCTGCTGTCAGGCTGCACAACCAGCTGTGCTCCCAGTAGACCACACAACACCAAAAACACTGAAAACCTGTGCAATAGAAACACACTGTGCAATAAAAATACCCTGTCTGTAGATATCATATTTTAATATTTTATTTATACTTACTGTGGATTTTGAACTTTTTGTACTTTTTTATTCAGTTGATATTCTTACTGTTTATTACTTATTTATATTACTTGTTGCTCTTGTTTTTTACTCTGCGGGACTAATAAAGGATTATCTTATCTTACTGTGTTAAAAAGTTCCAAAGAAATACAAAATAAATGGTTAAATCTATGACAACTGAAACACACTACCGGCTTGGCACCAGTACGGTGATGTAATGACACTTTCTTCTGTTTTGGGGGGCGGGGCCTTGCACTGCAACAGGAAATGAAATCAGTTAAATTTGGAACGTTTACGTCTATTATAAACAAACATGAGCTGTGCTGCCCACCGGCTGCAGAGCTCATGTTAACTAGCCGCCGTCCTTCTAATTTCAACACAAACTCGTCGTCCACAATGCAGCACAGGATGTCTGGATCGGGTAACACATCATTTATCAGCTCTTGACGCTACACAGGAACAACAACAACAACAACAACACGTGATAACGGATCGGTGCATAGACTTGTGTCCTCGCCACCGATAACCCAATCCAGCATTTCAGGCTGTATCGGAGGCATTTCCAATACTGCTATCGGACCAACTCTAGTTCCGAGGAAGGGAGTTCATCTCTCACAGTGTGAGGGATGTGAGGGCAGACAAAGTGCAGTGTGATCCACACGTATAAGTGTTGAAAGGGTTTGGAAAGGCCCTCTCAGTACCTGCTGTATGTGAGCAGACTTAAAGGAGGTGCAGGACTTTTGTCTGGATAAGGTGTGTGTGTGTGTGTGTGTGTGTGTGTGTGTGTGTGTGTGTGTGTGTGTGTGTGTGTGTGGAGTGAGAAGTGAAGCCATTATGTGAGGTTATTAACATGATCCATTACCAATTTATAGTTATATAACCATTATGTACAAATTCATTTTATTGCTTTGGAAGCAAATAAAAATGACAGAAATGTGAATTTGCCCATGTTTGCTACTGATTAACAAAGCAAAAAGACACTGAGCGTCGAAACAACAGGGATTGATTGTAATGCAGAAAAACATAAAGCTCTTTGAAAAGCTCTCCTTTTGTGTCCTTGAATTCAACTTTTAAATCCATATTCATTTATATCGGCGACAAATAGCGTCCTTGCAGCACAAGGCCAATCTGGAATGTACGCTCTCGGAGTGACAAATCAAAACAGTGAAGTGGGAGGCAGTTGGAGCTGTCTTAAAAGCAGCTTCAAGTATCTCGCTGTCCCTTTTTGAACTGTAAAATGGTTTAAGCATCGAACATTTTTATATTTCAGCTCAACATTAAATGACACATGTGGTCTCCATGACTGCTGATCATGTTTTCATGATCAAGGAAAGCAACACGGCAAGAGCAGAGAACAGAAGATGATGTTAAAGCTTCAACGAGGAGGTTTCATCTTGGTGGTCTGACAGTCCTCCACGCACAGTCCTGGTTCTGGTTCTCCCGGGCCTCTCTTCCCTCCCAGCGAGCCCAGCAACACAGCATGGGCCTCGCAGTATGGTGACGAATGAAAAAAAACCCACCAAGTGGACCAAGTTGCTGTGCATCATAGCACTTTTTTTGGAAGCTGGTCACATTTGCTATCATCATTAAACATGAGCTGCAGGTGAATTGATGCGCTCCGGTTGCCAGATGACATCATAAAAACATGGAGAAGCTTTAGCAGAGTAAAAAAAAACAACAACAACTGGCACTTGTTTATTTCCTGGAGTACAGTGTGCAGCATTGTGGAGGTAAACTCCAATGGGAGCTAAAACTGTTGTCTTCGCTGCATTGAATCTTTAGTTATTAATAATGTGATATTATTCACAAAAGCACCTCGGAATGTTCCTCTGAAGGGATTCACTTAACCCTCCTGTCAGTTAACGCACCATAACACTGCTCTACACCCTTCTTTAATTTGCAATAAACACAAGTTAATGAGCATGAAAGGGAAAACATTGTTTTTCCTGTTTATGAAAACCGTCTCGGTTTCTCTGTAGGTTTTTGTCCTGTTAATGCAACAATACTGCTGTTTTTTGTTTTTTTTCTTCAAAATGAGCGCTGAGTGCAGCAGCTGCACTGAAATAATGAAGAAATAGAAAGTAGCATGAGGATCTCCTCTTTTTCTCCGGTTTGAGTGGTTTCACCTTCAGCTCTTACACTTTTCATCATAATCTTTTAGAAAAAACAACTTCTTTCACTTTTTGTGCTTCACCCTTTTTAAGAACTCTTTGCCTTGAAGTGGGAAATGTACACTGCCGCATATTTTGCTTTTAACTGCTTCACATCATTGTTGTTGCTATGGCGCTTCAAAGGACGTTCAACACACGACCGCAGCAAGTGGATCCCAAACTTCAAGAAAAAAAGAGATTTAAGGCAAATTCAAGCATGTGCTACTTATAAAATAAAACCTGGCAATTTAGTTTAATAATTGACTTTAATAATTAGTTCTTTTGGTTAACGTTACACCCGTATTGCACTAGCCAGTAGATAGCAGAGTAAGCTGCCTGTGGCTTATTACTGCGATTCACAGCGCTAGTCATGAAAGTATGCGCCCGGTGCTAAAGGGAGCGTTTTTCTACACCACTGATGCTGTCAAAGTTTAAAACGGTTCTGATGTACAACGGAGATTAGATATTTCTTTGCAGCGCAAGACTTTCCAACTTCAAGAAACACGATAAACACTGGTGTGTGTGTTTGTGTGTGTGTGTGTGTGTGTGTGTGTGTGTGAGAAGCAGTAGACGGCGATGTAAACACAGCTTTAAGTTTCAGTTGTGAAGCTCAGTCCGGCTACCGACCTGTTTTTATTGTTTTTCACATGTAATAGAATGTGAAATGTTAGCCAAGCAAGACGTCTGAGTTTCTTTGGAGCTCGGACTGAAGAACTGTTTGTGAGCGCTGCAAAATTGCTGGTAAATACTTTGAGGCCTGTTTCATACGTACTGAGCGCAGCTAAACTAACCCCACCAGACATCCCAGAATGTGTTCTGGTATTCCAGAACATAATTCTGGAATACCAGCCAAGAAAAAAACAAATACAAATGCAGGCTTCTTGTCCCACACACCTGTGAGTATGAATGAAAAGTGTCCCAACGTCCCATGGATCCTTGCCTTTTCCTGCAGCCCACATGTTCAGGAGATAACCAGCCAGACATACAAGTGACACAGCAGAAGAAGTCTCTGTTACAGGACCCTGCTATGTACTCCAGATTCACAAGTCTGGAGAGAAGAAACTACAGGATCTGTTGAAATACAACAGCAATCTTTACTCAAATTGAGCTTCCACAGAAGTACAAAGACTGCGAGTCCACAGGGAGAGCATTGATTTCTGTCTTTTATTTAATTGAAGTAATTGCATCCAGCTTTTCTTTCGCGCTAAGAATTGATAGAGTGACTCTCAAGAGCTAAGTAAATCTGAGTGTCGTCTGCGTAGCCGCGATAAGCGAAGTCATTGTCGCGTACGGCTTGAACTAGAGTGAGCGTCTCCAGGTTGAAGAATAGCAGCCCAAGAATCGAACCCTGGGGGACTCCACATGTCCACTCAGATTAATGAGTGGATCTACAGGACTATTTAAGAGTGCAGTGGAGTTAAATCACACGGTATATATGATGGTATACTGCAACGGTAAACCCGGTTGAAATGTACTGAAAACCATCCACTTGTTTTTTTAAAAGAAAAGCATTGCCACTCGGGGAATAACATGTCGAATATGTTATGTTTTGATATTGCAGTTGTGAGTAAGATAGTCCATGTTGTACTGTGAAGTAATGCCAAGGTTGAGGACATATATTTTGTAAGGGTGGAATTTGGGACGCTCAACCCTAACGTTTTCTTTTAAAAGCCACATAGTTTGAGCCTGTGGACTGTTGGCACACACACACACACACACACACACACACACACACACACACTCAAAAGGGTGCTGCTTTCTATATTTTGCTGGTGAAATAATAACAGTTTTTTTTTTACACACCACTACTGACGTACAATAATGTCTGAATGGTGTGTATCTGTGCAGGGTCACAGGCTGAAACAGAATGACAAATATCATATTTTTATACTCAAAAGTGGAAAAAGCATGAATAGTGCAGCTCTATCCGGGCACTGCATAAGCTATTGACTCCCCCATAATGAAACAAACTTTAACCATGACATTGAAAGACCTGAAAACTTTGCATTCCGGTCTGCATCCAGCTTGCATCATGGCAACACAGAGGATGAAGCGTAGTCTTGACTTTCAGGGGCTGCTAATGCCCAGGTGTGTTTTAAAAGAAAATACTCATGTAGAGAATGCTCAGCCTTGATTAATCATTCTGTTACAAGTGAAAAGCAAACAAGTTGCACATAGCAGGAAATTGATTACACAACTGTGGCTGCTTTCAAAGGTTATTTGGATGGATTACTCTGAAATGAGGCATGTTATTAATACACTGCGCATATAAACGCTATGCCATAACAATCAGTTAACGCGCAAATTTGCAGCTCTGATGTCAAATTCTGCATCTTTAAAATCTCTAAATACGATGATACCTAAAATATTCCGGATGTTCCTTTAAAACATAAAACGCATATGGAATTATGATGATGTGCATGACGTCGGGGAGTTTATTAAATATTTATAGCCGGTAGCCTAAGTGCACATAGCTTCACAAGTTCTTTACGAAAAGGAAAGGCGGGCTGCGCATCTAAATCCCGTTGGAGGGGAACAGAACATTCGCGCTGGTGAGCGCTTTTTGGGACACAGGACGTGTTGGACTTTTTTTCTCTCAATCGACAGACACACACACACACACACACACACACACACACACACACACACACACACACACACACACACACACACACAACAAGGAGAAGGAGGATAAAGATGGGCGTCAAGTTCCTCTGGGATTCGTTTTAAGACAGTGGCTTCAGTGATTGATTCAAATGACTAACTTCACACTACTTGTGGGAAAAAAAACAAAAACTTGTTTTAAAAGGCTGAGAGACCAATAGCTCTAACCTATAGCTTTCAGCTCCAAGTTTCTCACACAGTTCAGCAACCTATGAAAAAGGAATAGTGCGATTTACGCGCAGTTGATGCCTTCGACAAGCCACCCCTATCCTCACATGCCAGTCTGTCTCGAATCTATATTATTGCCAGACTCCGACGGCGGACCAAAAGAGGAAGAAGTCTCCGATGGAAAATCATGCAGCGCTTTGAACCCATGGAGACATGGCACATAGGTTCCTCTCATCTACGAACAGATCCAGCGCCAGATTCGCCTTCATATTCACCGTGTCACTGTCCTGCACCTACTTATGCTACAGTATTATTTTTTGCCGCAGCACAATCATGACAAACCAGGGTTACGAGGGGAAAAGATGCTCGCCGAGCAAGAACGCAGGAGGGAAGAAACTTCTTGGAAAATTAGACAATTGCGCCTCGCTGGAAGTCAGGTCCGCTCTGGATGAGTCTGCTGCCCGGCGAGGATCAAGTGATGTCCGCGGACAAAGTAAAGCCCCCGCCTCGTCTGGAAGCCACTGGGCTGACATGAAGTTGAGAAACATGAGTGTTGCGCAAAAATATGGGAATAAGAAGCTGCCTAATGCGTTAATAGTTGGTGTAAAGAAAGGAGGCACCAGGGCGGTGCTGGAGTTCATCCGGATACATCCAGATGTGCGCGCTCTTGGAACAGAGCCGCACTTTTTCGACAGGAACTATGACAGAGGGCTTGACTGGTACAGGTGAGCAACAACATATATCATAGCACTTGCCATGATATATTTCTGCATAGATGTACTGTTTGCACGTCAGTCACCCCTCTGCTGGCCAAGGGACTCTGATATATGACGTCATGATGTACACTTCCACGTCCAAATGTCCATTCAACTCGTATGAATGCAGGTTTATTATAGTACCAGTCATTTCCCAGTCAGGTAATTCTGTTGCAATTTCTCAGTGGCCGATAATTCAATGTAGGGGAAACATTTTGCTTTGCCAATAAAGCAAAAATATCTTGGGGATGTCACACAGACACAGGCTGCAGATGTTTACTGTCAGCAGATCTCCATGGTGCTGAACAGACAGCTCCATGAAACTGATGTAGGATCAGTTCACACAAAAAAAAAAGAAAATCCTTAGCAGCACAACAGCGCAGATGACACAGGCAGCCCGAAGGTTACCAGCAGACTTCAAACAGGCTACACCAGGGCACAACATGTCTTTTTTGCGGGCTGGTGAAGGCAAAAGGGGCTCACAGGGAGCATCGACCCCCCCCCCCCCCCCCCCCACACACACACACACACACACACACCTCTTTCTCGCTCTGTCACTCCTTCTCTTCTCCAATGTGTCTGTAAAGAAGGCCCTGTTGAATCTAATTTGAAGACTTATTTTTGTTTTTGTTTGTTAAATTGAAAACCTGAAGCAGAAAGTACAAGCTTCCTCTCAACACACAAAAAAAACAAAACAACCTAAAGATCATTTCCAAGCTGATCACGCAGTGACTAAAAATGTCAAGTCTGCAAAGGTCCTCCAAAAGGCTCGACGGTGTTGTGTTGCATTACATCTTTCTGTTGGAGCTTCCTGCAGATCTTCGCTCACACACCCACAATGCCACCAGTGTGGCAGGAACAGACCTCAGAGCAGCTGCTGCTAAGAGCATGGAACAAGCGAGGACGTCTGTTCTCAGGCATGCATACGACCTGGCCATCGTGTCTCTGCTGATAGTTCGCTCAGATCTCCCTAGGCTTGCACACACTCCTCAGTTGGAGTTAAAATGAGAGGTCCTGTTTGGTGCACTTCTAGAAATGCCAGCTGTATTTCTCTGTGCCAGCAACAGCCGTGTGGCCGCAGGTACTGTGGTTCTCGTAAAGGTGATATTTTAAAAAGGGAAGGAGGCTATTATTTCCACCTGAACTCAAGGATGAAGTGATTCAATTTTGGTGGTGAAAGGTCGAGGTAACTGTGTTTTTTGGGACGCGTTGGACGAGGAGGAAGAAAATAAAAGATCGCCGTCAAATTCCTCTGGGATTTGTTTTAAGACGGTGGCATCAGTAAATGATCCAGACTCCACACTGCTTAAGAAAAAAAACGTGTTGAGGACTGACCGATGGTGACTTCTTAGATTTAAGAATTAGACGATTGCTCTTTGCTGGAAGTTAGGTGACATGAAGTTTGAGATTTCCGCGGTCAAAGGTCACCGTGTCTCTGATCCATTCCTCCTGAAGTCGTGAATGCGATACCTCTGGTGCACTCAGTGAACTTCTCCATATTCTGGGCACAAATGTTCACTTGGGCTCAAGGATAAATCGATTCGATTTTGACGGCCACGGTGACCTCACAAAAACACGTTTTTTAAGCCATAACTCAAGAATTGCTAATTATGACAATTTCACTTAACTGTATAATAGGATAAAATGATGACATTTCGGACAGACGTGGATATAAATTCCAACACGACGGGTTGGCGGAGGAATGGAACCGCCAGGCGGTAATTCTAGTTTTATATTCGACAAAAGGCCATGAAGAAATTGTGTCGAGGTGTGTCCTTTAATAAATGAACCGTTTAACCCAACACAGTCACACATCAGTGGGCTGTCAGTATTACAGCAGCTTGATTCTAGGGCCTCATTGTGTCGTCTGTACAATAGTTATCTGGAAAGCTGCTCCATAGCTCTGAAAAGAGAACCAGTACTTTTCATCTTCAAACTAATGAACCAGAGGCTATATATACGATTACAAAGATGTGTTAATGTAAGACGCCAAAAAAAAAAAAAAACACACCCCAGACTTCCCTGGTTTGAAGATGAAAAATAAAACATTTCATCATTTGCGTGTTTATTAAGGCGTCTTTGTAATTGCAATTCCTGATTTTAATCTTAATTTCCCCATGAAGAAAAGTTCCTAAGGCGCTTCTTCAAAGACAGTTGGTCTTTATTGTTGTGTGCATTTCACAAATTAAATAGATTGGGAGACCTTCACGAACGAAGCCAAACTCTTTGTCACACTTAACGGAACGAGCCGCAGAAGCTTGTTAACAACCTCGTCACGTGACGACTTGTCGCGGCCCAGAGGAGATTCCTTTTTTTTTTCGGGGTTGAAAATGTCGATTGATTTACACGTTAACACAGAAGGCAGAATGTAGACACAGTGTAATGGAGTCCGTTGTACATAATTGAAGGCGTTTCTTTATTAAACAAACATCTGCAGCAACAGGAGTAACCCAAACACCGGTTAAACAGACTAGAGGATGCAGGAAGAAACAACCATGATGCGTTTTTGCTGTTCCTCCATCAGATCGGATCAGACCGACATGGTCCTGCACCAACCATCAGTCCTCTCACTGCACCGCCGACCTTCCGTCCCATGAATCTGCCGTCTAAATGCAGCTTAATGATGCGTCGGGAACTGTTTATGCCCAGAGGTTTTAGCTTTACTGAAGTTTGATTTTGTTATTTCTCTATGTCACACTAAAGCTAAGCGCAGATAAATCGAGGTCCCGCGCTGATACGACGCCACAATTACAGAGCTGGAATATTGCACACTTGTCACAAGCTGACAGTTCATATACTCAAGATACTTAAACAATACAATGGACACGGAGGCTGGTTTAATTCAGCTGTTATTCAACTTGACAAGTGACTGAGTGGTGCTCATTGTGTTCGACTGGCCCTCAGTGATTATCTGTCACAATGTTTGGTTTGTTGGCAGCGCGTCGCGTAAAGCATCTTTCCATTTTGATTAACTGTCACATTGTTCTCTAAAGCAAGTGGCAATATTTGTACGTTCCACATGTGTTGCTCTGCTTTTGTGCACAAGTTATCATTTGGTCTTTCAATCCGTTTATTATGAATTTTTCATTTAATCCACAGACCTTCTGGCAGGCAATAAACCGACAATACAAAGAAACATCTGTTTACTCAAAGAAATCACAAACGCCTAAGATGATTGCACCTTTTATTCATTGTAAAAACTTCTATACATAAATGAGACAGGAAGAGTGGCTCCAGATGATCCATATAATAAGCTGGAAATATAAGAAGTCCTGTGAGGAAATACGAAACGAGTAACAGAACGAAGTTTCCTTGACTGACCAGAAGTGTTAGTAAGATGAGATGCATCCTTGCGTACGTCGAGGGTTCTGGCTGGACGCCGGTTGCACGAGGTAGACGGTACTTCCTCCGTGAAGTGGCAGCGTCGTCGTCGTCGGGTCATTTTTCCAGAATCCGAAACCTGAAATGCTTCCAGTGTGTCTCTGAATAAATGGAAGCGAACGCTGCTGTTCATTTCCTGCACGCTCTGAGGCATGTAGTCAGCGGACTTCTGTCCCGTTGGTTGTTGATTCCGTCAGTCTGTTGTGTTTCCTGTGCATCATTGAGCTTAAACAGAACCAGAGGACAACTCATAGAAATAGTTTGTTTCTTGGCGCCTGCTGCAGTGAGTCATTCTCTTAATTCTGGAATCCTGGAATTGATCATATTTTTTGTATTCATTTCAAACATAAACTTTTCTCACTCCTTCAGATCTGTCTCTCCACAGCTAATCTTGAACTCTGCTGGACCCACCAGCCGATTATTGTTTGTGCTCGTTTATGGCTTCATGCTGGAGGACCTCTCGGGGTTATGGGGATTCACAATTTCTTGTCAGTGACTGCTGACTCCTCACTCCTCTTAGGCCGGGTTGCACCAGCAAGGATTCATTTAATCTGAGACTAGTTTTAATCAGAGTTTAAACCTAAAAAACTAGGTTTAAAATGAATAAATCTAGATTTAGAATGGCTGAATTAGTGCAGCACTATTGCCAAATAATAGTAGATAAACACGCACAACAGTGCAGTAAAGTAAAGCTAAAAGAGACTTCCTGTTCAGAACAGTTTCCTTTCTGAACCGGTATCTTGGGAGAAATTCAGCAGCAGCATCATAAAACTCAACTGGTTTATTAGTCTGTCCCTGAACTCTTTGTGAGGAACTTGATTCAGGTTTAAAAGTGAATCCTTGTTGGTGTAATCTTAACCGTAACCTGGCAATCTGTAGGAGTGCAGTCCTGGTTGATTCAGGATTTCTATTTGAGTTTATAATTCATTGCTAACATGTAAGTATCAGAACTGTGTGCATTTTTCTGTGTGTAAATGTAGAAAAACAGCACTTTTTTATGGAAATGTCGCCAGAGACACCCAGTTACTAATACTGCAATGTATATAAATACTGCAGTACTTTCATCAGTGGGCCACAGGCTCGGTCACCATTGGTCCCTCCTTCAGCAATAGACAGCGACTCAACAGGCGTTTATTTAAATGGGAATCTTACAGATCAATCTTTAAAAATGGCAGCGAAGCCACGACTACGCCTCTCCATCAAACGTAAAACTTTTGATGACCTTTAATCACAAGGGTCTGTAGATTGTGCTGACCTCACCTGAAGTGGATCTGATGAAAATTCAAAATGGCCGACTTCTGTTTGATTTTTTTTAAAGCATGGTCCCAAGAGACCTATTTTTAAGTCTACATGTGATACAATGTAGCGTCCCCTAGTGGCTGAATGGAATGGAAAACAAGGTTTGTGCACAGTTACGAGGCATTTCATCAGTAACATTATTACTAATGCACAGTCGTATGATAATGCACTTCTTGTTGTCACATTTTGGATGTATTGAGTTATTAATTGTTGCATAGACGCTGTCCAGTGCTGAAGTCGTTCACCTTTGCATGTGATACATGTTGTTTGTCATTGCCTTGCAGTCGCTTGTATGAAGTTTATAGCTTTTTTGTTGAATATTCTTTGGCCAAATCCAATTAGAACTCTGGATATAAATTTAGTTTTTGAGTATTTGCTCAATCTGCTTTTTAAAAATTAAAAAACTCTTTAGCAGCAGACTTGTCTTCCTGCTGTGTAATGAGCATTATAGCCTCGCAGGCCTACATGATGAATGAATGAAATGATTAATTGATTACTGGAGTCGGCATTGACTCATTTTAGGTTAAGTAGACTAATCATTTTTTGCATGGGAGTTTATCATTGACCTTAGGATCAGTACGTGTGACAAACTAATCTCCACTTATTAGCTTTTTAAAAACTGCTCTCATGGTCTTCATCATCCAATGCAAGCTGCTAGTGTCCTCTAGTCTCTGTGTCTCTTCTGAAGCCCCATTCATCACACCCTGTTGTCATTTGAAGGTATTCTGATGAGCTCATATCTGTTGCACAGAAACATACAACATGTGACACTAACTGAACTCTGGTCAGTTTCACTCCGTCCTGTTACATTAAGCATGTGACAGATCATTTAGGGTCCGAATGGAGAAATGGTGCAGTGTTCATTACTGTGCCTCCTGAACAGAACACACACGTGGCCTCATTTATTTTCACGCGAGGGTGTTTCACATCAGCCATAAAGGAGCTGATAAAACAGACGTTTCACTGCCACCAGTTTCCTCGCACTTCTCTCACCACTTTTTTTTTTTTTTTTTCTTCCCTTCTCCATCCTCCACAGAATCAGAAAGATCAAACAAAAGACATGTCGCTGTACAACATCAAGACTTAAAAGGGCATCCGGCTCTATTGATTTCACCGGAGTCAGAAGCACTTCCAGTAGATTCCCTGAGAAGGGTTGAAATTGTATGAGAGGCTATAGCTGCGGCAGCAAATATTCTCCAGGTCCACATTAATTGGCTCGGGGAGGCAGGGAGCTCTGGAACAGTATCATCAGAAAGGTTGATGAGGACAGAAAGTTAGATGGTTCTCATTTAACACAGAAAACTGCCCATTATACAGCGAGGGATCGCCAGGCGTAACTCTGCATTATTAATGAGCTGTCTTCATTGCAGTGCAGCTCTCAGACATGTAGTGGTTAACATTAATTAAAAAACAACTCTTTCGGAGATGTTTCCCCAGTGAGACCGCTCTGAAACCCAGAGACATTGTGCTTGTGTTCCTTTAATAGAATCATTTAGCGATTATGCATGCATTCTGGACCACATGTCTAAAGCTCTGGTGTATGCAATTAAACAACCAACAGCGCTTATCTGCACTACTTGCTTAGCAGCCACCGATCTGTCGGTCTGTCAGTCCACCATTTTGTTCCAAATACTTATTGCATAATTTGCCATGAAACTGACATTCATGGTGCTCAGAGGATGAATCGTCTTTAACTCAAAAGTGATTATTTGACTTCTCCTCAAACATCCCAATGAGGTTCCCTTCAAGAAAAGGAAAGCGAGGCGACTGTTGCTTCAAAACAACAATGGCGGCTCCGGAGAGGTTAGTGCAGAGGCTGCAGTAGCATCGGTTGTATCATACCGGAGAGTATTTCTTCATTTGAAAGAAGAGCAGAAACAACATTGACGGCTTTTCCCCAATGGAAAAGATGTTTTTCTTTTTAGCTATTCCCCCGACTGGATTTGGCAAGAGTTTGATTGACAGATGGTTCACGTAATCACCTGCTGCTTCCAATGAGGACTTCTCAGATGGTTCGGTGTAACAAACCATCTGGCGGTTTGGTGTCAAAGCTCTGTGCTTTGTGCACCTATCATCCACCCCAAACACATCAAATGCATCTTCCTGTAACTCACACAAAGTAACACTTCCTGGACTGGAAAGAACATTTTTTTTTTTGTTAATATACATAATGGATGCAGTGGATTATACTTTGACAGAAAACACGTCGGTGTTAGGTAAATGCGGTTGTTGATGAAGTCACTGTATTAGCGTGAGGTCAAAACAATGACAGCTGTCTGGTTTCTCACTTAATGTGTCTTGAAAGTAAAAAGTATAATTCCATTTAGGCTTCAGTAGTGAAACGAATGATACTCTCAAACTAACTATCATTCCGGAGACATTGCAATCTGGAAATATCCAGCAGTCAGCGATCCTCACCTCATCCTTAGAGATTGCCAGCTTGTTAGCTTTACCCCCTTTGGCGAACCCAGTGTGTCACTCCCTCCTGACTAGTGATCAAATAATACCTGAGCTTTGCCTCCTGTTTCTCCCCTTTTTCTGTCTCCTTCTTGTACCTTCCCACCATCTAACCGCAGAGTAAAACTACTGAAGGTGTGCGGACTGCCCTCTCGTCTTTTATACATGTCCTCTACCTTCTCCAAGCGCCAACGTTGGTGGAAATTCAAGAAATCTCCAATCATCCAGTCAGTTAAGATGCTGCTGTTGAAATAGGTGATAATAGAGAGGAAATGTCAATTAAGACATTCACAATGAAGGGATATATACATCAATTATTCGACAAGAAACAACATGTTTTAGCTGCCACACAGAGATGATATCACAGCGTTGCAGAAAGCCTTCACAGACTTGATTTCATCAACTAAACTCAGCAGCACAACAGCTGTAAATGCATCCAAAAATACACAGAGTAAGCAGCGATCCTCATGTGCAGTTTAGGATTTCAGAGCTTTCCCGTCTCCATTTCAGCGTCTGCGGATACCTCCCTCTGCCACATGTTAATGTGACAGCTCGTAGCTCAGCTCAATCCGCCGCGTTATTGTTCAAGGAGACCAAGTGTCAGTCATTTCCCTCTGCAGACCAAACCATGAATAATTGTTACTTCAAGGAAAACAAGAGCCTGGCGTTGAAATGACAGCAATTAAATGGGGTTTGGTTCAAGGTCAAACACATCATGGACTGTATTGTCCCGCTCTGAATATGTTTTGATTCCATTATGCGGCTGAGGACGGGCCAGTGAATCGCTAATGCCAGAGATCTGCCTCAGTCAGTCCGCTATTTTCAACCAATTTGTCTTCTATTAAATTAGAAAAAGAGATGCTTGATTCTCAGAGCGCTGCATTGTTATTCACCTCTGTTCCTCACCGAGCGGAATTGGCCGCAGGATTGCCGTATTTGTCTGGACTGCTCTTTGTTAACTCTTAATAGACTTTGGAGGCGCCGGTTGGCCTCAGTTGCTGCTGATTATTAATGATCAGACGTCATCACAGCCGTAATCTGAGTGAGTGATACTTTAATAATGCGAGCGCTTCTCTGCCCCGGATCCATGCTGGATCGAGAAAAGAGGAAGATGGCATTTTTTTAGGAAGTGCAGTGGCACAGACATTATGAGAGTCACCCAGCATACCAACGTTTTCTCTGCCTCAGTCTACCTGAGTCACACCAGCGGCTGATGGGTTCAGACGGCGCGGAGGCGAGTCGGTGTGTGGTATTACCTCTTCAGGACAAATGGTTTGTGTGAAAACGCAATTTCACCAAGTCAATTTCTAAAAGATTGCAAATTAAAAGAAAATATTCAATTATGTAAGCAAAAAAAAAAAACCCAAAAGCTCCAATTGAACACATACAAATGTCTCCCAAAAAAGCAATTACCCTGAAGCTGCAATGACTCTCAGGACAGCAACACTCAGACACTCGTTTTTTACTAACTGGACCAAAATACCACACACTGTAAGTCCACATCAGCATTCATTTGATGTTCTCTTTTGTTGCCATTGATCGCACCGTTGTTGCATATTGTTGTGTTGCTCTAATTCAGCCTGAAGATAACAAGACAAGCTGTTTAAATTGCGTGTTGGATATTGCTTGACTTTGACTGCAGATCTCTGATAAAAGTTTGAATCTAGTTCTTCAATACATTTCCACCTTTTCTGTTTCTAAAGCAGAGCTTTTTTACGTATGGCTCAGGACCGTGACGGTCATTACTCCGCATGCTGCTTACTGCGATAACGCACAGGCGACGAGAGGCGAGGACACTTTCTCCTATAATTCACTGTGTAACTGTTTTGCTGTTAAATTGCTCCGGGGACCAAACGAACACAGCACTCGTAATGGATACTTTGATTTGGACCCCTCTACCGGTCGGCCTGTGAGGCTGCATATTTGTTCAATGGCCAGGGTTCATTATTCGTCCTCGTAATGACAAAACAGTTGTTGTCCGGCGGGAGGGACGGACCGTCCTCTAGATCTCTGTGCTCCTGCAGAAACACTTCACGCGAGGACTAATGGCTTCAAGTGAAAGCCCAATCAGATCAGTGTTTGCATGAAATCCTCCAACTCATTCGGCTGTTATTGTTTTAGTAATAGTCTGATTAATTACAAGCCATAAGGAAGATGGTGTGCATTCAGCACTGGTTAGCTTCCAATCGGGTTGTTTGGACGACTGTAGGTGTGGATTGTTGACTTTTGATGGGTTAACAGTGATTTAGGGTTAGGGCTGGGCGATAGAGGGTGATATATAGATATATAAATATATATCTTTATATCTATATATCTCACATTACAGGTCATTTCACATCTCGATGATGATATATATCACACTATATATCACGCTATAGCACTTTTCCCCTTAATCCAATAAATAATTGGTCTGTATGAAATAGAGAGGAGACTTTTGAACTGGTTTTAGACCCGCTGTCTTGACAATAGGTAAGTATTGTTCCATACCGCCCAGCCCTAACTTAGCTTCGACAGAGACTACGGAGGCGTGATGCCTGACGTTTATGTAAATACGCAGTTTTTGGAGATGCATTTGTTTGTTTGCCGTTCATACTTGCATTTCGCACGTGTCTTGTTTCATGACAATTTTGTAATTGCGCCGCAAACATTTACTGAGAACTTGTCGTGAACTGACAATATGCAACATTCTGTTTTAAGTTCAAACCGCAGCGAAATGACAGTAATAAATTCTGAGTCCATTGATCGTTCACAAGGAGATGATTCAAGGCTGACCTTTACTTGTTCTGATGGTCTGCATCCCTGATGAGCCGCCGTTGCTCTTTGGAACTTTAAGTTGTTCAACAAGACACACTTGTCTGGAGCAGAACGGTCCGCCGTTTTAATTCAGTCACCGTGCGTTGCCTGTCTTCACACTAACAAACCATGAATATTCTGTAGGTGAAGGATTTTCTTTATTTATGTCTGTATGCAGTGTTAGATAAAGGCTGTGGATCGTTACAGTCTGCAGTCTGTAATACAACAGGCCTGCACCAAAGAGCTTTCAATCGACAATCTTAGTTTACTTTGTGAGATTTGTGAGATTTTGGTCCTGATCAGTTGTAATTGTTTATTCGTTCTACTGTTAACTGGATTGAAGTTCAATTACTTCTTGCTATTTGCTCTGGTAGCCATGTGGTGTTAGTAGGGTCATCTGTCAATCATTATGTGAAACACTGGGAGATGTTAACTGCTACTAACATCTTATCCTTATTAGTGGCCCCTGGAAAAATTATTATATTTGCTGACCCCTTTAATGTTAATATCTATGGTCTAGTCTACATTATATCTCAGGAACACTTGGGAGAAATTTCTTCAAATTTGGCACACTCAAGGATGAACTTATCAATTTTGGTGGTCAAAGTTCACCGTGACCTCAATATCTCAGCATCGCTTTGACAAAATGTCTTCAAATTTGGCAGAAACGTCCACTTTTGAGTCCAGGATGAACCGATTTAGATTTTTGTGGTCATAGGTCACTGTGACACGTGCAATAATTTATATTCTAATTAATATATAATTGGATAAAAAAGCTATGAAGTGTTGACATTTTGGACAGACGTGGATGTAAACTGCAGCTTGACTGGTTGGTGGAGACAAGGTGGTGATTCTAGTTTCTGGAAGAAAGGCCATGGTTGACATGAATGAGTATATTCATGCTCCCTGCAGGATGAACCCTTTCTAGTTTGGACACTGTATGATTCACTTTAGTGCCATCCTCAGTAGTGGACTCTGTTGGAGATGGTGGTGTTTCTCAAATACTGCAGTCTCGACAGCAATAAGATCTCCTTCCAGGCCTAATCAACATCTGAGCAGGTCGACTGTGGCGCACTGGGGGGTAGAACTATCATGCAGTCCTCTGTTGGCGCTGACGCTGAAGCCCCACTGCTGATGTTGTGCAGCCAGACCACCTTCTAATTGGAGGACAAAGTCAGCCACACGATGGGCTGCACTACAGTACATACAGAGGACTTGTTCATACTCCACAAACTAACCAGAGGAGCGGCCCAGACGGTTTCACACTCACAGCCAAATGAACATCTTGTGATGAGACCTGTGAGAGCCGCGACTTCAGACCCTGTAGGGCTGAAAGTGTCCCAACTGGTTCAGCACTTACGAAATATACAAATGTATCGTTATGTTGAACACCACAGATGAATGACCAAGACTTTATTAAGGCCCAATGAGAAGTCAAAGCCTGAGTGAAATAGAACAAATGAGCAATTTTAACGATATTACCTGGCAAAAGTCAAAGCAACCATTACGGGGATTAAATCACAGCTATAAATCAGCTTCTGATGAATGACTTTAGGTATACAAACTGTAGTCAGAGTCGCATGTTCTCCCAGTGGAACCAGCACGCTGCCGGAGAACCTGGTTTTAATGGTTTTTAAAGACATCCATGTCTGTGGCCTATTCCTCCATAATGATATAGCAGCGTCCAGAGGGAAGTAAGGGTGAACTCCAGACCTCCAGCCTCCCCTGCTCCAGCAGAGATAAATTGTTCAGCAGGATAGCCAGCAGGCTCTTTTCAGGGTTGCTACAATATGCAGACTAGCTCTCAGCACAGCACGGCTCATTAATGAGCGGCGATGACTGCGTGCGTTCCACTGTTGACCCTATCTACCTTATTAGAATATAGTGACAAGTATAGTTAGAAGAGGAAAAGTGGTTATGATTTTCTTACAGCAATCTGTTTTGTTTTTTTTAACTTCATTTAATTGTTTAATTTCATGGTATAGACGTTAAAGTTGAGACACGATGCGATACGATTAGACCGTGAAGACTGCTGGATCCTTGATGCAGATGATCAAACAGGAAACACTAGGACGGCGCCCTTCTTCAGCGTGTATTCTGTGCAAGTACAACCCCACAGGCACCGAGTAGGATGATATACACTAAACCATGGAAAAACCAAAGAAAACCACACAAGTTATGAGAATCAAACAAATGATATCTCTTCATTCGTCCCATATTATCCTCCCTTTTGGAGAAGGATTCTGTCCTCCAGTCTTGATTTCATCAGCAAACGTTAGAGCAGAGCAGAGGTTTATACACATCGCTGTCATGTAATCGTCTTTCTATTCATTTTATGTATGAGGTTTTCATTCTGGACCACAACCGCCCCACCTTTATCTGCATGGCGTGTTGCTACGTCCTCATTACTGTTTCTTTCCACTGGCCGACAAATGGTTTCCGCTGATGCATTATTTACCCGTTGGGTTTGAAAACCTTTTTGCCCGTGGAGACGGGTCGACACTGGCTCATGTTGTGATGAGACTCAGAGTTACTGACAGTATCCTTTGTCTAGAAAACGTTCAATCTTATGACTCCAAAACACTTCAATAATTCCACCCTTATAGTAAAAGCATCTACAAATGAGGTGTCGTGATAACGACCTACACTGATCATTACGAAGCTCTTGACTGGAGGTGTTGATCTCCTCGTCTATTAAAGCGATCATCATTGAAGCAAAACTGATACTTGATGATTAATTGATAATTCTGCTATATTGATATTAACCAGCTAAGACCCTGTATATAATGTCTGTTAATTGTTGGGATATTTACCAAAAAATACCATAAAATACAGCATTTATTAAACGCTAACACACTAAAATGACGCATAAAGCAGAATTATTGGAACTGACAGAGAGCAAAACCTCAGCTTAAATCTCCAAAACTCTTATAATCACATTTCCTGGTTTGTACCCAATTTACATGTTCAATTTACATGTTCAATTTACATGTTTGACACTGCACACGGTTCTCACTGCCATTCAAAGTCCCACTCCCACGGAACAATTGGCCGATACATGTTCCACATGGCCAAACCTCTAATTGCTTGACTGTCGCCTTGTCAATCAGGATGTCAGCACTGTAAAGAGACCACAGGTGAGTCCCTGTTTACAACAACAATAGAAGCCGACAGCGATCGGCCCATTATCAACGATATGTTATTGAAATTTACTATCAAAAAGCAACCTTTGGAAATGCATCGATATATATTGACTGATTCTACAATGTGGAGAGAAATACGTTTTTTCCCATTAGTGTGCTGTGCTGGTTTTGTGTGTTGGGTCAAAATATTCATGAACTTCACTTTTACAATATCGCTGAAAAATCAAAATCCAGACTCTGCAATCGATCCAAGGTGGTCCACTGCTTAAGTGTGGTTGTTAGGGGTGGGACTCGCCAGAGGTCCCGCGATACGATATTATCACGATACTGCGATATGCTGAGTATTGTGATAACATATATTGCGATATATTACCTTTTTTCAATTGCAAATTATCTTTTATCTAATAAGATAAAGTTTTCCGTCTGTTCATCTCACTTCAATCATTTCTATTGGGGGAAAAAATGGGTCATAAATGTTGCACCTGTTTGTATTACAGTCTACATAGTCTTAACTGAACCGAATGCTAACGTGTGAGGACAGCTGTACTATTACAGGTATTAATGCAACTTGTACAAAAAAAACGCAGCATAAGGATTGCCGACAAAAACCTGGTGGTTGTAACCGACCATGCTTCTAATATGGGCGTTGCCATTCAGTTAGCGGGACGCCTGCATGTGAAGCGTTTCGCTCACCTGCGCAATCTGGACACCGCATTTCTGATTTCCATCTTTTGTTTTGACCAACTTCCTCCCAATCACGCTGACCTCACCAGAAAACAGCTCAGCATCATCTAGTGGACTGAAAAGGCAATTGATTTTATTTTTCTACCAAAAAGTGTATAGTTTATATAATAAAAGATCGATACTTGGCTTCTGTGTATCGATACAATATCGCCGCGCAAAACATGGCGATACTATGATGTATTGATTTTTTCCTCACCCCTAGTGGTTGTGTGAATTGTGTGTAGCGTCTCGACAAAATGAGCCCCGTTTTCCATTGTAAAAACTGTAATAGATCAAAAGTCAACGTCACAGAATGGCAATGTTTACATACACTAACAGAACGAATTGTGCAATTAGAGCATCAAATGCAATGCTGAAGCATCCAAACATATTAGCCGTCAACCAAGTCCTCTCGTTTGACCAGGACCGGGTCTCATTTACAGTATCGAGCTGCTCTTCCACACCTGAGTTCATTTTCCCAAAGTGATTAAAATGTCACAGCCAAGCCAGTAATGCATCCCGACTTAAAGTTTCACCAAGGATTGGGAAGAAGACTGTAAATTACCCCCAAGGAATGTAGCGTTGACTCTGAGTGAAAAGGTGGTAATCAATCAGAGCACTTCACTCAAATGTCACTTAATTAAGGCGTGCGTGTTTGTGTGTTTGTTCGTGTGTGTGTGTGTGTGTGTGTGTGTCCCACACAGCAAGATGTTCATATTGACGTACGTTTTATTTCCTTACATGTATACTGATATAAATATGCCAAAGTGTCAGAAACTTTGGTGATTACCCTGGAAGCGATTCCATCGGTAGTGCAATCATGACGATTCTCTAAGTGCAAATAATCATTACCGAGCAACGACGGAGCAGCTTTTCACTGCCATAAAGATCCTCAAATTTTTATCTTTTACTTTCAGATTTCTTGGGGGCACGGGGAGAAAAAAAATAAATCCTGACGGTTGGTTCAGACACCTGCCTCAGGTATCGCACGTTCCCCTCCTGGCCTGAATAACGAGCAGGGCGCATAAATGAGGCTGCTGCTGCTGCTGCTGCTGCTGCTGCCAGGTGTGTTTGAGTGAGCAAAGAAAAAATGATTTATCAAAAAAATCATAAAAATTAAAATTAAAAAGTCTGCGCGTCACTTGCATTCTGTTAGTTTTTATCACATGGCTATTAAAGGTTAATAATGCGGCACTAAAATCAGGGAAGGGCTGCCGCATGTGTGGATGATTTTGTGATAACAACATAATTGAATGTGAGACCCAACTAGAAAATTCTAGTTCAAATAAATGTTTGTAGATATTACAGGTGCCCCCCCCCAGTGTTCCTCATTAACATCACTCCAAGACGGGCGACTTGGAAGTTATTATCCAGGCTGCTCCCGCTGACATGAAAAGCATCCCTTCTGAATAGCCCTGATTTCAATAAAAAAAAAATAAAGACGAACATCCTTTGATCATTGGATCGCACCTTGTTTGCCTCGGCTGCGAGCTCAGAGGACACGCAGGCTGTATAGGTATCAGTTTAATGAGCCACAGGGAGAGATTTGAGTCGGATGAAGCGCAGCACTGTTAATATTTCTGTTTCCATCAAAAAAAAACAAAAAACGTTTGAGAACAGATACCGAAGATGCAATTAATGCAATCACTAAGACGGTAAAAATAACAGCTCAATGAGTTATTGTTTTAACTCCTCTCTACACTTTCAAGATAATGGATCCAAATGGTATCCAGCTGACTTCCCAATTTGCGATCTTTTAATTTAGTCAGTACCTCCGGTGCTGTTTAACTTCTAACATGTAATTTAATCATTTAACCGGCGCCGAGACTCACAGCTGTAAAAAATCAATAACTCGACGTAAGTTAGCAAACGTTACAGATTCTTCTGACGGCCAGACTTACTTTTTGGGTTTTATATTCCACATCCAACCAAAAACAGAAAAAAGAAAGAAAAAAAAAAACAGCACGAGTGGAACATTGCGGTGTAAAAACTCTCCTGATGTAACATCATTAGCTTTTTATGAATTCTTATTCCCAGTATTCTCAAGCTATGTGTGTTCATGTGGACAGAATATAGGGTTGTATAGCCAACAGCAGGCAGCTGTGTATATATATATATATATATATATATATATATATATATATATATATATATATATATATATATACTATTTTAAGCAGAACCGTCTGCAACCTTTCACTGGATGTGTTCACATTGTCAGCCCAGTTTTGCGGGATGACAAGCCGCAGTCTTGAACCCGCGCGTTCAGGGTCCTCTCATCTACACAATCTTCATCTCTGAGCCTGGTGGAAATGTTTGGAATTGACAAGCCAGATAACGAAGACTGTTTTCCTCACACAGCCAAAGATTCTGCAGCTCCTGGAAAATGGCTGCAAGTTTTTATGTTTGTGTGTGTGTGTGTGTGTGTGTGTGTGTGTGTGTGTGTGTGTGTGTGTGTGGCAAAGCTGTTTGCTTGAAAAGGTGCTGTTCTCATAAAAGATTAATAGTTGCCTTGTGGCCCTGAGGCACCCGAGCCAACAACTCAGGATTCATAAATAAAACTAAATGGATCAATATTTCCAAGACTTTAGAGGTAACCTATGGCTACCGCTAGCTTTAGAGAGAAAGCTTTGAGAAAGGTTAGCTTTTAATCGAAGCCCTCCCCCAGTAATAATAAAGAAAGTGTGGTATTTGATCATCAGAACCGTACCTGTAATCTAAAAGCAGATCCGCACGCTGTGAAATTGAGACATTCAAGTACTCTATCCTCTGTAATCATAAAAGTTGAAGTAAACGACAGCACAGCTGACGCCACGGCGGCGTCCTTTTTCATTCCTTAACAGGAAACAGGTGACAAAGGGTGGATGAGTTGTGGCAGAGGCATTCATTGTCTCAACAGCCGACATCAGACGCTCGTTTATCAAGTTTTTATTGAACCACAGTGCCAAAGCAGAATGACATATTGCACCGGGAAGGAAAACCCACATGACAAATGTGACGAATAGGAACATTTACCTGTAGTTTGCAAAGCCATTATCTTGGCAGCATGATGATGATAATTATGATGCATGTTTTGATTGTAGCTGTCCTGTCACCTAATCTAACAAATATGTATTCACACTGTTTATTTGGGCTTTGGCTGCAGTTATAGGGGACTCTGTGGATGTGTGATATAATACTGCATACATGCAGTTTTCCATCTCAAGTATTTAAATCATAAAACTATATTTTCTAGTGTCTGTAGTACCAAGATTTTACACCCCCGCCGAGGCCTGAGCCCAAAGCACACACTTTGAGAATATACGCAGATGACACCTCGACAGCGGGCTTCTCTTGCTGCTCCGCAGGGAGAGACAACAGCTTGTGTGTCAACAATTTCGTGGATTGAAACAAAGACAATACAAAGGAGATAGAGATTGATGCCTGGGATTGAGATAGACAATACATTTACATTTGGGGAACAGTGCAACTTAAAAAAAAAAAATCCTGAAATGACTTTTTTTATGACATAGTTATTAACACAATGACCGGAATCAAACAGCATCCTGGGTACTTTCAATATTTGAAGTAGATTTTGCAAAAAATACTTTTGTAATTTGTCCGTCTGTCCTTCCGGTCCAATCTCATGAACGCAGGAACAGTAATTCCCTCAAAGATGAACTGATTATATGTAAAGTAATTAGACTTTATTATATATATATATATATATATATATATATATATATATATATATATATATATATATATCTTCATTAACAGAACATATTTTATCTACAGTTTGCCTTCTAAAGTTTTCTGTAATACCAACATTGTGACTGATTTGCTCATATTTGTGTCCTCTCTTTACCGTCGTATTTCTGGTCAGACACTAAACGCCTCACAATATAAATATACTGCATAGTAAATGTGTATTTATCGCATGTGGTTGTTTTGAACTTGATATTTGTGACACAAGTGGGGATTTGCTTTCCACTGACTTTGACATTTTTCCAGACGTGTGGAAATGATCCTGGACCGAAAAAGACATCAACTCTTGCTGACTCATCCATGTGTGTTTTTATTCTTTCCTCTCTCTCTCCCAAGGGGACTAATGCCTCGAACGCTAGACAGCCAGATCACATTAGAGAAGACGCCCAGCTACTTCGTCACCAGAGAGGCTCCCAGACGCATCTCCAGCATGTCCCACGAGACCAAGCTGATTGTTGTGGTGCGCAACCCAGTCACAAGAGCCATCTCCGACTACACACAGACTCTGTCCAAGAAGCCCGACATCCCCGCGTTTGAAGAGCTGGCCTTCAAGAACAAAAGCCTGGGTCTCGTCGACTCTTCCTGGAACGCCATTCGGATCGGGATGTACATCCTGCACCTGGAGAACTGGCTGCAGTACTTCCGCCTGTCACAGATGCACTTCGTGAGCGGGGAGCGGCTGATCACGGACCCGGCGGGGGAAATGGGCCGCGTTCAGGACTTTTTAGGACTGAAGCGAATAATCACAGACAAGCACTTCTACTTTAATCGAACCAAAGGCTTCCCCTGTCTGAAGAAGCCGGAGAGCAGCAGTCAGCCGCGTTGCCTCGGCAAATCCAAGGGCAGGACTCACGTACAGATCGAACAGGAGGTCATAGAGCAGCTGCAGGAGTTTTATAGGCCATTTAATATCAAATTCTTTGAAACTGTGGGACAAGACTTCAAGTGGGATTGAGAGCGCTATACAGAAACAGAGCTGTTTTTAAAACGGCTAGAGAAACACAGACGAGGGCACCTTCGACAAAATGTTTAAATATAAAGTTTATTGAGCTATGCTATACATTGAAAAAAATGAATATAGGAGAATATACGACTTATTAGAATATACTCTATAAATGGTTTCACATCATGATGGTTGGGTCATTCTGATAACAAGTGCCATTTCTTTCAAAAAATATATACAAAAGTCAAGTTTCTTTCCCGCATATAAGACATATGAATTCATCGACAGACAACCAGCATTAATTCATTAACCAAGTCATTAACCAGCAACCGTCACGACGCCTTCCTGTCATGAAGCCGCGCCGGACCTACATCACATGACGGCGCTAGAACATTCATTCCTGCTCTGAGTGATCCGCCGGCTGTCCCCTTAGAATGAGCTCTCAACACGAAGTTGCACCGAAATGTCAAATGAATAATGAAAATCAGTCTGGCAATTATTCTGCGGAGAAGTGTTCCTCCTTATATTGTTGATGAAGGCTCAACAGTGGCAGGTTTACTGAATACATGTACTGTAACTGAAAAAAAAAAATAACAGCTATATTGAAACAGATGCTATAACAAAGGATTACCGTTTGTTGAACTTCAGCGCTTTCTGTGTCAGTATTTTTTTTGTTGTGATCATGGAAAATAAAAAAGGTAAACGTCTTGAATTCAAGTATTTATTTTGGATATTTGCTGTTTTTCTCGTCTACACGTGAGTAAAAGTAGTGCTTTCCTCTCATGGTGTCTAGTATATATATCAACCCTGTCTCCTACAACTAGAAGTTGATGTATTTCCCATCAATAATATATTAATGTAATATACATTTTCAGATCTAACACCTATTAATTGTGGGGTTTCCATGCTAATCATACCTGAAGCCAGCCTCTCGTTAATGCATAACCCGATGAGTCGTACTAAAGTAGTAGTGCATCACATCTCCTGTCCTAATCTCAGAGATAACGTACTACTACTAAGAAAGAGACTTTGTGCTGAGCCTCTCAAAAGACAAAACGTCTCCTTACCAAACGCTGCCATGCATGTCACCGATCTCATTAACTCTCAAGATTCCTCCTTTGATAGATTTGATCGTGCTCTTTCTGAGGGGCTAGATTAACCTCCTGAATGTGCATCCTGAAGCCAAACAGAGACGTCGTTAATAATTTCCACTCATCTCCAGAAGGTTCTCGACACAAAAAGAGGAGTAAAAACTGCAGAAAACTAAGAATCTGTGCAAAAAAAAAGAAAAAAAAAAAAGGGTAATAATGACGATGATAATAATAATCCCAACAAATCCCCAAATGAATGGATGACTCTGCGTTCTGTGAAATACGGCGGCAAATGCTCAGCGGAATGTCTGTTGTGCAGACCAAAGATGTCAGATTAGCACAGGAGTAAGAACACAGACGACCTCTGCAATTACGTATAAACGACGTCTCCAGGTAATCCTTGTGTCCCGTATGAATGCAGTTTTAGATTTAACTCACCCGACGACAACATGACCTTCTAGCGCTGCTGAAACTGCAAGCGCAGGCGAATTGTTTCTAGGTTTAACATTCAAGCCTGATTGGTCTGAGACCTTGGCGTTCTCCTTTTATCAGTCCCGTGAACTGCTTCGGTGGCGCTGACGGATTTATACCTTTTTTTTTTGCTTATGGCAAATCTAGTTGTTTGCAGTAGGAACATTGCTGGTCTATTCCCTTAATCTAAAAAAAACCAGAAGACTGTAACTGTATACATCCTGATTCAAGAGACTTTGCTCTATGAGGTTATTTAATGGACATATTGATGAGATAATGTGATAATCCAAGCAAAGCACCCTGTTCTGAAACAGCCACATTAAAAGCTGCTGTGGTAATGATGAAGCAGTATTTAAGGGGATGAAAAAAAAAAAAATCGAACGTTCTTCCACAGGTGTGTTTCACTGTCATTGTTTAATCCCCCGCTGCAGGCCTGTGAAATGAGCAGCCCTGTCCAGGTCACACTTAGACTAATGTGCAAAAAGTGACAATGTAACCTTCCACATAAAGGAAATTAGATATTCACTTGCATTCCAACTGTGCTCCTCCGGTACACGTCCGTTCGGCCAGCAGCAGTATTTAAACTGTCATTTACGACACTCTACATTCACTTTTGATTAACCTGCCAGCGTCGTCTGCAGCTGCCTGCCGTCAGCAGACACCGGCAGTTTAGCAACTTTATCTCGGCTCAGTTAATTACAACTTTTCCCCCAAGAATGCTTTGGGCTTGATGACATGGCGCCAACGGAAAGGGGGGGGGGGGGGGGGGGGGAACCCCACACCGGGCTGCCACAGTGTGATATATGAATACCTTGATGTGTTATCAGGCCTGCATATGGATACTTTCCGTGTGAATCCAGTTGAAGAATATTAGGTGAACTTTTTTTTACTAATATTCATGGTTGAAGTCATGTTGCAGAGGAGGAAATGGCAGCTGTCAGAGTTCTGCACAGCTTTTCCTTAAATGCTTGTGCTCATTCAAGGGGAGACATCAAATAGAGGAAAAAGTAGAAGCCACCAAACTTCCAGTTGATTATTTACATTAAAGCAATACTTTTTTCTATTACGAGTTTTCGGAAAATAATGTTTAGATATGCAAATGAGGCATTATCTTATTCAATATTGCATTTTCGTACATTTCCGGAACATAAATGTGAACTTTGGATGAGGTTCAAATTCTTGTTTCGCTTTGTCGACTTATTAGAGTCGAAGGTTTTTTACAGAGGGGATTTTGGATTTCTCTTTTGAAATATTCTGAAAATAATGTCAACAGCCATAAAAAAAAAAAAATCTATTTTCGCCGTGTTTTTAGGAGGAAAAAGTTTCATAAATCAGGCTATGAATGATAAATGAACAAATTCCTCTGTAGAAACCTTTCAATTATAAATAGGAATGAAACTGGAGTGGAAAGTTCTGAGTCTGAGAAAAAAATCATTTTGAGAAAACGGCCTTTAAAGATATGTAATTACTATGTGAAGACACAATTAGCCAATAGATATCACCATGGAACTTTCCCAGTTGATTAATTACATATATTTTTTTTTTTGTATTGCAAGTACTGCAATTTCATGTTGAAATATACAAATGAGGCATTAACTAACGCTAACCTTTGACGAATTTAGGAGAAAACTAAATAGACAAAGTGGTCAAATAAACACCTAAATGTGTAATTTGGATGTTTTTTCTTCCCTCTGGTCTGAAAGAAGACATTTCATGGAATCAAAATAATGTTTATGCTTTGGTGCAGCATTGAAGGCATCCATCTTACACCTGCAGTTGAGGCAATGAAAACACACATTGATGTAAATAAAGTATCCTCATTATAAAAAAACACAGGTTTTCTCTGGGTAACTTATAAACTTCACAGTAAATACCAACGAAGCCGTTGTAAATGTCATGAACTTTCAAAGACTCTGAGGTAAAATACAACTCTGCCACTCATCAGAAATGTCTAACAGCACACAATAAAATCAATTACCTCGGAGACCTTTTATTTTCCGTCTTATTAAATGAAACAAAAATAATTCAGGCAGCATTCAAATATATGTTTTGCAGTTGCCTCTTATGGACTCCAAAGCTTTCGAGGGTCTTTTATAACTCCTGCCTTGAAGACCTATTTGAAATTCCACCGAGGCTCCAACCCTGAAGCTTCACACACTTTACAAGCTCGCGTCTGTAATCTCTATATTGTGGGGATGACATCGAAAGAAATAAAGCCGAAAATGTGCCGTGTCCCAGAAAGCGCATAGGGCTCGTTTTAAAAAAAAAAAAATATATACATCAATAATATCAAAAAGACAGAGAATATCTAATGACATTTAGCGACTTCTTGTACGAAGTTTGCTGCTATTCGGATTGCTGATGTCACTCGAAATGTCCCGATGTAATGCAAAAGCAGCTTGTTTCTTGGAATATACGCTTTCTCCAAGAAGACGTCCTCCATGTGGGGCACAGTGTTGAACTATGTATGTCGAGACATCTCCTTGGGCCCCGTGATGAGCCATCGCTATGGAGGATAATGAGGATGTTTCTTTTTTCTTTTTTTTTCTCCAGTGGACAATGAGAGGAGCATGATTTGAAACTTGGCAGCCACGAACCCCTCCAGAAATCTCATTAAGCTAACCTCCACCTGCATCGCCGCACCTTTTGAATATGTCATAATTCCCCAAGGTTTTTTTTTTTTGTTGTTTTTTTTTTTTTCCAGGAACATATTGTGAATCATACTTCAAGCTGCTCCTCTAAATTAAAAGATGTACCCAAAACATGGCTTTATTTCCTCTGCAGACGCTTTCTCAGGATTCCGTTTCATGCTTCGTGTAATACAGCTGACGAGTTCAGTGTCACCCTAATGAAAGGATTCCAGTTAAAGAGGCCATGCAGGTTGTTAGGGACACACACACACACACACACACACACACACACACACACACACAACCAGCATATGTAACCAGCTTATGTACTAATAACCAATGTGAAAACCTTTCCCCTAAAACATCATCTCCTCTGGTCCGTTGAACATGTGCTGCTTGCCTTACCGTCAGAAAGGTCAAGTGCAGAACGGCTCTCCAGGCACACAATCAACTAATTAAGCAATAGAGGGAAGATGCATTCCAGCTCCCGGGATGTCGCAGCGGTCGGTAGCCACCCTCGGGGATAATGAACATATTGTTTCACACGCAAGCAAGCTCGGGATTTGCTTGAACGTTGAACATTGTTCTCATGCAAAATATGAAAGACCTATGGCAGGAAAGAAAGCAGATGTATGATTTAAAAAAAAAAAAAAAAGGTGCTAATGTCTGAGTCTGTCTATTTAGTAACACAAATCATATAAAACAGTGTTATTGGAATTTTTGTCAGCTGGAATCTCATTGGAGGAAAAAGTTCCGTCATGAGAACTTTGGTTCATTCAACCTAATCTGTATGGGATCTACTGCTGCTGCAGCACTAGTGTGCCAAAATGACTTGAGTGCTGGGATGATGAAAGCATTTTCGCAGCTGGACGGCAGAACTTGCACTATGCTGCCATGTTGTTCCCCTTTTCTGCTGAACAAGCTAAATAACATGTCTTTTAATCTTGTCCACATACATTTTTAAAGTCACCCTATCAGTCCTGCGCTGCAATATCTGAAACCTCCATGACATCTGCTAAACAGCATTATAATGAAATGCTTTTTTTGTGTTGCTGAGATCAAACGGGGAAGACAAATGGTAAAGCTACGAAGGCTGCAGCCTTGCAAGTCACAGAGCTGGTCAGTGGCCGCTGCCTTCCATTTAAATGTGGGATCACAGAGGATGTCAATTCAGTGTACAGGACCGAAGGACCCAAAGGACAAGAAATGGTCCGCCGTGATAACGGACACCCTCTGCAGGAAGCCTGATAAATCCAGTCAGACTGAGTCTGAAACTTAGATAATTAAGTCCTTATTCAACTGAGGGAATGTGCCCGACGGCGTGTTCAGGAGAGCGGAGCACAATAAGGAGCTCTGCCAAATGACCGGCTCTCACCCAAACTTTCACCACTTTTTGTCCATTCAAATCCCAGAGCCCGCCGGCCTCGGCTGCAAGCAGCTCAAGCACACAGATCCTGAAACTTTTAGGCTCCCAGCAGGTGGTGAAAATGAATCGTACTTCATTCTGAAGAACACAGAGAGTCCACTTAACTACTAACGGGTGAAAAGTGGAAAGAGTAAGCAGGTAATCTGAACGCCATTACCGAGAGCCACTGAGCTGTCGGGCGCACGTTCCGCATGCGGGTGCAGCTATTCCCTGTTTTCTGCTCGAAAGGCCAGATTTTGTGTTCATGATCTGTCTGTTCTTCTTCTTCTTCTTCTTCTTCTTCTTCTTCTTCTTCACCTCAGGTACATGAGCCGCTGCCGACACGATAAGGCAAACGTTTTTTTCAGAGACATACGGTATTTATGCCCTCATAGTTTATGTGGTACAGCAATGCATTACAAGACTAATGCTTCTGTTTGGCTTTTTTGATCGATACCGCGCATTTGTGTTGCTTATTCAGATGTAATTATTAACGCGGGTTTGGGATTTATGACGGCATCTCTAATGAAATGGAGCCATAAAGCTGTCACTGTTGTTTTCAGGGTGTGAGTAAAACGCCATCAGCGCTGCGAACACGGACGGAGGACGTGATCTGTGGACATAATGCTTCATTTTCCCCTCAACGTGCAGGCATTCTGGGAAAAAAAAAAAAAAAAAAAATGGTGAATCATTTTTGAATATAACTCTCTGTAATTGTGGAACTAATGGCTTTACTTTGGAGAACAGGAGACAATAATCAGAGCAAAATGCAAAGCCTCAGAGATTGCTTCTGCCTGCCAGATTCTCAGAGGGAAATCATCATAGATTGTGGCGAAGCTTTCTGCAATCACACTGGCTCTGGTTTAGTGTAATGTGACTCATCAAAGCGTTTCCATTGTGTCATTACTTTCATGCTTTCAGAGGAAATGGGCTCATTCAGTCAGTATCAGTCTAACTGCTTCTCTTCTCTTTAACCATCTCCCCTCACAGCGGCCCTCAAGCCCCAACTCACATATTACATATTTTGAAATACTTGCCGCTCACTTCCAGCCTGCTCTCTAATTACTCTTCCTGTGGGACGTTTTACGATATGAGTCTATATCTCTTTAATTTACGAAGCGGAATATGCACGCATGTTTCTCCACTGATTTTGAGAATGAAAGAAAACAGATCCATATTTTAAGTTTGAACAATTTCTTTCAAAATTAAATGAAAGATTAAATGAGGAATGTATTGATTCTCTGCAGTCTCCAAGGTTTCGTCATGTTGAACGTCTCCAACAAACTTTTCCCAAGTCCTAACTTGTTCAAGAACCATTTTGAGAAATGTCCTTATATTCTTTCTGGCGGAAGGTTAGATGGAAGAATTGAAACCACTCTTATATCTGTTGACAAGTTATAAGGAGACAGTGAGCTTAGCTTAGCTTAGCTTAGCACAAAGAAGACTGGAAACATTACATTACATTACGGTCATTTAGCAGACGCTTTTATCCGAAGCGACTAACAATTCAGTATCTATCTACACACCGTAGACGCAGCTACGGGAGACATTTTTGGGGTTAAGTGTCTTGCTCAAGGACACATTGACATGAGACTAGCGGAGCAGGAGCCGGGGATCGAACCGCCTCTGATTGAAAGGCGACCCTGCTCTCCACTTAGCCACGGTCACCCAAACAGGTGGAAGCAGCTAGCCTGTCTCTATCCAAAGGTAACAGGAAATACAGCTATCACCAGTTTCATTAAATCTGTACCAAAGAAATTACAGAAAGTGTAAAAACGACAATTTACAAATGACTATTTAGGCCAGCAGAGACTCAAGAAATAGTCTGCTATTCACATGTGGCGTCGTTTTTTTACACTTCAGATCAAATAAATGTTTGTTTGTGAGCTTGAGATGTGCTGGTGGATTTTTTTTTTGTTTACTGCACGGCTGCTGGATAAATCGTGGGATCATGGGGGGGGGGGGTTGCTGATACTGTACCTAATTTTAGAGAACTCAAAATGTGAAGCAGCACTGAATGAACAATAAACACGGATCTACTGCACGCTTCTACAGAGGGAAAATGGCATTAATCCAGTGTTTAGTGGAAATGCCTTTGACTTAAGTCTCCGTCGACTATAGCTGCAATGTTCCACTTGTATGACATTTCTGCTCACAACAATCATTGATTTTTTTATAGGAGACATTTTACCTTTGGCAATATCAAATGTCTTTGTTGTCAGTAAATGATTACCACAACAAAGACAGACAGGATGGGCGATCTGTCATCGCAGACACGCGCCTCGTGTTGGTGTCTTTCAAAACAATGCGCTCGGAGGAACAATAGCTGAAAATGGTATGTTAATGCTCCTTTTGAAACATCACTCCACCAGCCTCCACTTCTTCGGTGAATTTGAGAAAATCACTCATTGAACATTTACCCCAGGTTTTAACAGTGCTCCTCCCGTGGAAGTACAGTCATTTACATCTGAATGACTTTCACCCTTGAAATCTGAGGAAAAAAGGTAGAAGACGTAACGAGGCTCGTCTGTTCTGTTGGCCCATGAAATGGGCACGGCTTAATGGCTTGCGGTTGGCAGGGACGCTCTAAAGCTATTTGAAGGCAACAAAAGAATCAATCTGAAACGCATGACAAGTTGCACTACACAGATTCCGAATGTAAGAGGATTATTCATCTTGCACTGACATAACTGGGACTCACATTGAGCTCCACTGGAATTGTCAGCCTTTGTTTCTTACAGCATCAAAGTTGTTTGTCTAGTGAATTACTAAACCTGGTCTATCAACGATATTCAGCCAATTAATTTTATCAACCTTGATTTATACACAGAAAGCAAGAGAAGCACAGATATGAAGGGCTGTGTATCACTTCTCCTCCAGGAGGGGATTCTGAGATCAAAGTTCAGACTGATCATTAATTTCGGACATTCTCAGTTCGGGTGGATAGCCGAGCGATTGCAGACCTCTCTGAACTAGTAAATAAATATTGCAGCGAGAGAGACAGAAGACATCCTATACAGTAAAGACCTCAGAGTGAGAAAGATGTTTTTGTAACGCTACCACAGCACTTGTTTGAATACATTTCTGCTCTCTGTGTTATCTGTAAGCGTCGAGTGATGACTTACCACAAAAAGTGTCAAGAACTAGTATGTGCAATTCTGTTTGCTGCAGATTCCCTGTTTCTCGAAGTCGTGCCGGTGCTTTGACACAGACCGAGATCCTCGCTCCACTTTGAAGTGAATGTCTTTTTCTTTTAGACACGCCAACGCTTCGGCACTTCAAGGAGCCGAAGCTGAAGATGGTTCCAAATGTGTTTTTCTCTCTCACTCAAAATAAACGACTTGTGCGCTGCAAGAATCAGAACAGAAGATGGCACTTCAAGATTCGAGGACTACATGGGAGTCTTTGCCTGTTTTAGGTCATTAAAAGTGCAAATCACATTATTGGTATTATTGCTGCCAACTATTACCAACGATTTGATGGTAAGTAAGGCTTGTTTTTCCTACTTTTTAGACAGCAAGTGGTCTCAGTTCACACACGGTCCCCAGCAAAACACCCGGCAACCGTGAAGTAGATCAGATGAACGGTCAACAAGGACATACATAAACACACATTTACATTCCACCGCATCGCTAGGGAAACAGCTTGGGTCGATGTTTACTTCCTGTCAGCTGATGTCATTCAAATGCATTGCAACAGGAAATAAACCGGGACACATTTTGTAATGTTTAATACGTTTACAACTGTGAAATGTGAAAAGATAGATAATAATGGCAGAATAAGAGTAAGGGCCTGAAAAGACACACTGCAAAACGCAAGATCGTTATTTGCAGTTTGCTGCGTCTTTCTTTTTTTGTGCTAACGTTAGCTTAGCACAAAGCATGAACTCTACCTAATAGTTTATATTATTTAACTGAAATCTCAGGTACCTCACTACTTTGCCCCCCTGCTGCTTCCTGTTCAGATCCTGGTAACTACGGTTGATGAAGTCATATAGCTTCAGGTATCCAGCAAAAGTCTCCACAGTGAGAAAATAGCCAGGCTAGCTGTTTCCCCGTTGTTCGTCTTCGCGCTAAGCTAAGCTTGATGTTTTTTGCTCAGACATTAGATATGGATTTTCTCATTTAACTTCCTGTAAGAAAGCAAATAAAACAAACTATTACTTCGACCATACTGTAGTTGCCCTTTGCAAAATTTTAAACACATTGCCATTGAATTGGTTGCTTTCATCGAACCCAATCTGAGGTTTAGCTTCTTGCTGTTTACGTGATGCTAACAACAGATGCCCACGGTCTTAAAGTTTTACATTACATTGGATGAATCTAATGCTATTACTCGCAGAATAAGGCTCAGTTCTTTATACTGTAAATCCAACATTACAATCAATTAAGAAACATAACCAAAGGTGAGGTTCATAGCGCAATCATGTTCGAAAGACGTGTTGACAAAGAAATTGAAGCCGAGCAATGAGATCAATTATGTTATCTTCTTTTTTTCAAGAACACATTAGTGCAAATAAAGGGGAATGATGTGGGTGTACAGAGATGATTCACGGGGCCAAGCAGCTACAATGTGTCCTATCTGCTTGTTAAATGTTGTGAAAATAGATAGTGGCCTTTCAAAAAAAAAACTCCCAGGACTCTGTCAGCCATTCTTGCTCTGAGGAGACTTCAGCCTCTTTGCCAAAGACTCCCAAGACAAAACGGCATGTCGGAGCTGTGGCCCCGCACGGTTCATCATGTAAAGGTCACACGTATCGCTGCACGGAGAGCCTGATGAGCATCCAAAGAGAGAGAGAGAGGGCATGTCAAGACGACAGGAGGCGCAATTTAACATTGAGACTCAGTTTGTTGTATATTATTGCAAAACACCACTCCGTCCTAAAACGTGAGCATTTCACACCACAACGAACTGAAGTATTCTGCTTTTTAAAAAGGCTGCATGTTCATTTATTCCATTTGAGAAGCTTCCCTTCAGACAAGGCGTCATTGGAAGGATCTGTTCACCCGAAATACAAGAATGAATACATTTTTGCAGACGGTATCTAATCATGCTGATGGTTTTCGGTGCGGTTCGCTGAGGTAGAGACGTCTGCAGCAGCTGGTTTGTGGAACTAAAAATGTTTCTATTCCTTCTATTTATTTATTTTTTCATACATTCAAGTTACTTCTGACAATCAACAGACTTGAACCGCTTCTTTAAGAACTTCTTTCCCTCCGAAGCACGTCTGCAGTACCAACTGTCTACTTCCTCGTTGCAGAGATGCTAGCGTGTGCGTTAACGATGACACTGAAGAGTGACATTTCTGCGTATTTCCAAACATCACACCAACACAATCTGAAAGGAGGAACGGCAGTAAATAAAATAGAAATCTTTTACAGAATTAGTTGGTACAAAATTATATTTGACATTTGAATGACACAAACTTTTATGTTTTAGCCACTGAGCTGACATTCAAAGTGGGCGGACGAACACGGATAATTAGGAATATATGTTCACTAATGCATCACACATTCACTTGTTACCAGAGGAGTTTGACTGCAGCAGTTAAACTGAGACTTGCCCATACGGTTGGAGTGAATAAAATTGCATGTGAATTATTTTTCATCCCTGGCATCAACATAACTATTTCCTAGGCGAATGAGCAGCGCGGCGTTTGTGAGAGACGCTATCCTTGCCTCGTGATTCTTTGCATTATTCAAAATAGATCGCGATTATTCAATGCAGGGGTTGTGAAATGTCACTGAATCAGCGATGTTTTGAAATCAGGAGCCTTCAGCAGAACGGCCTTAAGCTTCAAAGGGAATCAGCGCAGCACTGTAGTTTTTGATCATTGGAGACAATTGATCTTTTGTGTTCAAAGAATATTTATGCTTCAGGCTTCCCTAAGAAACATCTCAAACAACCTGCCATTAAGTGTGTGATTGTAATATCAATGCCGAGAAAGATGCAAATAAGTCATCTGCTCCCTGATAGCTCCGTACAGTATCTGCAGGGATGTGTCTGTTTCACTACAAGTACTGAGCCTATTTCCTGCACAGTAGCAGTCAGTAAGAGTTGGATGGATGCTTGGCAACAGCGGCAGGTACAGTTAGCACTATTAGGAAGTAAAGGTGTCAGCTTTATTTGTATGTATAAGGTGACAGGTCTGCAATGAATTCATGCATTTAGAATAATGTCAAGCTTTTGGAACATTTCGTGTTTTTAGAATCCACTTACCGTACATAAACGGACAGGCAACTCAGCCCACTAACAACGTGGGTGTGATAATACCTATCTTCATAAATGATCTCATACGATAGATAGATAGATGCTTTTTATTTCTATTCGTTTTCCTCTGAGGTTATAACTCCCCTCTCTGCCAGGAAGTAAGTTGTAGGAACATCTGTCAGGTGCAACATACATCCAAAAGTTTGTGTATTTATTTCAACAACAGAACGAGAGAGATGCAATTCTGTAAATCACTGTCACACCAAACCGTGTGAAAGCGATCGCAGGGTTGATGTGTGAGAGTTATTTCAGTGTACTGTGAGCACACCGTGTGGCAAGTTTTCCAAGTGTATAACAAAAGTTCGAGAATGTAAACGTAATGTCTCTCACCGACTACTTTCCCCCCTGTTGGAACCACTTCTGTGCTGTTCTGCTTATTCTAAGCCCATCGGTAACCTCTGTGCACTAGCTGGTGGTCCATGATGAGGCGTCATCTTGTGCAGCGGTGACCTCGACTCGTGGTGAGTCGGTGAGTTATTGTATCTTCAGAAAGAGTTTCAATCACTTCGGTCCAAGACACGAACTCCAGTTCCTCCACGGACGTCACTGAGGTCAGGTCGCGTCTGACAGCAGTCGCTGTCCTCTGGGCTGCATTTTGTTTTGGAGGCTATAAGGAAAGCTGGCTGGCTCCGTGGCAACAAAACCTCGACTCTCCTCGTGTCCAGAAACAGAGAGCTTCTGGCAAACTCGCTGGCAGTTTTATCATCACTATTCAACGTGTTTAGAAAATGCGACAGGCTGGAGGAGTTGTAAATCCACCCCAGTCTGTGCACCAAACCCTCGCTCCAGTTGGTGTGAATGAGAATGTCTCAAGTTGAATGAGAGTTTGAGCCAAAAGCACTCAGAAACCGAAGAAACCGTCTTATCGCTGTAAAATAATTGAGCGATGTGTTAGAGATGGTGTTGGATATCGGACACCTGGATACACACTAAAGCCCTCACACTTTATGGACACGAAGAGAAATAAAGAGCCGACTGAGCCATGGTTCATAATAAATATCTGGTCGATGCAGATTCCGGTGAAAACGATGCTAATCTGAGGGTAATGGAATATTTATGTGTCGCGCAAACTGGCCTGGAGGAACATGCAGAAGGCTCTGCTGTAGGAATCAGATTGCAGCTCTCCGGCTGCACACGAGCCACACACAGGCTGCTCATTTGCTCTCGCTTCACACTTCTGATTGCAAAAGCGGTGTGACTTGCAGCATTGCATGATGAATTTATGTGTGAGGTTCTTTTCGTTGTTTTGTATTTTGTATTTTTTTTTTTTTTTTTCAACCAGTGCATCCTTGCCAAAATCACTGGCATCCTTCCCGCTGAGAGGAGGGAGGGCTGCCGACTCCAGAGAGGAATCCAGAGGCTGAGAGTGCTGCAGGGATGTGAGGGAAGTACGAGGGGAAGGGGGGGGGGGGGGGGGGGGTGCTTTGTTATGCGCCATGTGGCCCCACATGGGTCGGAGAGCACAGAAAGTGGCCGTGATACTGACTGACAATTCCTGATAGGCCTACTTACCCTCCGGCCCAGAATACCAAGAGTGGCGGACATTTTAACAAGCTGGTGAGCTGCAACTATAGGAGAGGAGTGGAATAATTCTATTCTCTGATTAAACACTTGTCGATTGGAAAAAGAAATAAGTGGAGAAAGTCGTCAAACATCAAACATCCGTCACTCGAGAAAGTAAGACTGAGTTTCGGTACAACGAAGTGAAATCTAAGCTCGTTTTTCCCACTGGTGAAAGAGGAAATCTACTGGTGCTGGTAATAATGATGAATATTCCCCCATTACGATTATTATGCTTCCTGTCAAACTGCTTTCGTCGATTTCCAGAGGCTAATGGTCGAGCATTGAGCTTAATCGAGCAGCAAAACAAGCAACACTGAAGCGCTCGCAGCTTCATAGTTGCATCTTATTCAAGTAGGGATTTTAAATGCAACCAATTAAACTCCCACTCATTGAGTCTTTTTGCAAATTACTATACAGCAAATGGGCCTTGAAACGCTTTTATCTCCATTAGGAGCCCAGATGTATTTTCCACTTTAGATATGTAAGCTGGACTCAAATAGTAAAGATACAAGCTTGTGAGGAAGCAACTTATGCAATATTTTAGTTGTTAAAGACATATCAAACCAAACCGCTCTTCATTTTACCAAAACTTTGAATAATGCTCACACTGTGATTTTAATTCCCCACTTTTGTAGCATTTCTAGACGATACATTATGTTACAAAATGATTTATTATACGCCATAATGTAGCTGTAAGCATTTATTAATGCGTTGGTCAAAAACTATAACTCTTCCTGTGGGCACCCATAAGCGGAGGCTGGCGTAGGAACATGCAATGAACGAATGAATCGTGTAAAGCACAATAGTGAACATATGTCTTCATAAAAGAAGTAACAATTGATGGCAAATACTGTAGAATGCAATAAACAGTTAAAATGTCCTCATGTCTGCTTTAACAGCTATTATAGCGTGTTATAAACGGTGTGGTGTTCATCATCCTGCTGATGAATGCTATATGGAGGAGTTAAAGTGTTACCGAAATAATAACCTGTTAAATGATATAACACAATCAACAGGAGCGCGCAACGTGACGAGCCACAGTCGTTGAGAATTCAACCTGTAGATGGATGTACGTGTTCGGAGCAGCAGCAGCAGCAGCAGCAGCAGCAGCTCTCCTCCGGTGGTTCCATGGTGCAGAAGCACTGGAACAGTAACACACCGTGAGGCATGAGTCCTCATTGAAACCAATGAAAGTGAAATTCTTTGACTGCTGCTTCAGCCCCCACCCCACCCCCCCCCCCCACTCACTATGGCAGTCAGAGGCGGTATAATCATAAATATCATTATTTCAATTCCAATTATGAATCTAATGTTTTGCTTTGCTATCCAGTTACAGTAATTATTACAGATTAACCTTTTGTGGCTGCAGGCACTGTGAGTGGTTTGACAAAAACAAAACTCATTATCTTAAATTAAAGGCCGCGGCAGAAACGAGAGCAGGAGATATTGATATCTATTCTGTACTATTATTATTATTACTATTCAGAAAAAGCTCGGCCTAATGCTTGACGGGCACTGCGTCTCTTTTTTCAGGGAGCGCGGTCGGTGAGAAAACGCCTCCTCCTTCCGTCTCGCGTTAGTGTTCCGTTAAAGAACAGCAACAGTCTGGTAAATAACATGTCCCCCCCCCCCCCCCCCCCCGCCTCAGCACTGTCAGACTGAAACTACAACCAGGAACCAAGACACTGAGGCAAACTGAAGTCTTAAAGAAGTATTGTAGTTTGGCCTTTTCATTCTTCAGAGATAGTTCATGTCTTGTAATAAGAGGATGAGAGCAGGGCATTGTACAGAAGACTCATTCATGCTCATTGAGAGAAGCAACAGCATGTCCTATATCACCTTTTAGAGGGTTAGACCCTTTCACATTGTAAATAATGCTTTGTCAGGGTATTTGGTGGAGAAACCTAACGAGCGTACAAGTCACTAAATGCTTCTGCGTTCAAATAACTATGACGTAAGCTCTGCATTTTGAGATTTTTGATCAGTCCAGTCTGACAACACGTTTAACAGTTGGCCGCCATAAACGCGCCACCAGTGTTTCGAAGTGACAAGTGACCATGTTAAACGGTGACTCTCAGCCGACGGCGGCCAGTGAAAACACAGAGCAGAACATGTAGGTGTCCTCGAGAGAACCTTCCACCAGCTGTTCAGTAGATACTCATCTGTGCCGATTATCTAGAGCAACCATGTACTTAAGTTACTGCGAGTAACCACGGACGCATTCGGCTGACGATCACCAGCTAACACGGTCACTGGTTGAACTGAAACACTTGTGCGATCCTGTCGGAATTCTGTAGAACTTAAGTCCACCGTTGGAGTATCGATTTGGAACCTAAACGTGCGACAACCAGACATTTTGATGCAGGTAACAGTTTTAAACACCACTTCTGTTCGTCTGTTTTTTTGATGACGTCGGCTGTAAAATAACATGCAGGGGGATGTTACATGTCCAGAGACTGGATACACGACACACATTCCAAACAATAGACGACACATTAAGTATAAATGGGCTGTGAAACTTTTCAGCAAACTCCCTCCAGCTCGGCAGATAAAACAGATTTACAGCAGCTTCCAATTCACATCACACTCTCGTCCAAACTGGCTGTTCTCCTTAGTCATTGTTAACTGTGATGATGTGCAACACTTAAATAAAGCCAAAGCTTTTACTGCATCCACACCAATCAGATGGCAAATCGCTGCCTACGGAAAATAATCAAGTGGCCTCTACTGAACCAAAACATTCAGAATATAGAAGGTGCTTCACTGTGAAATGATAGAAAATAGTCCCGGACCTCTGTTTGCAGAGAAGGAGAGAAGATCAATAACAATCAAGACTGTGATTAGACGAAAGGGCCGATGTTGTTTGAATTGCCTTACATCGGATCTTTGTGAGTATTCTGGGCTGTGTGTTACCGATGTTTGGACAAATAAAACCTGACACGTTAGCGGTAACTGAAATAAAAAAATCTCTCTGCTTTCGCTGTTACAGAAAACAAAGGTTGTCTCATCCAAACCTCCACGCTCACGAGGGAAATGCTGTTTTCTATTATTTAGTGAGCCCTCTCTCTGGTGTTGAGGTATGGTATTTTATAAATCGACCGGTGTGTGGGTAAAACTGTGGGCATCTCACACGCTCACCTGTCCTCTCTCCAGCAGCAGCAGCAGCGGCAGCAGCAGCAGCAGGGCGTGAGGATCAGTTCATCCGTAGCTGCCGAGCAACGAATACTCGCCCAGATCCACAGCGACTTTAAAGATGGTGGCAGATCAGCCGGGAACTGCAGATGAGAGATGAAAGGAGGAGGGAGAGACGGAGAGGGAGGACAGCAGGAAGAGATAGAGTGAGGTGAGAAGTTAATACCCCCCCCCCACACACACACACACACACACACACACACGACATATCCTGCATATCATATCCAAGTGAAATAACAGCATCAATGCAAATATGCACAATTACGGCAAGTTGTTGAACTGCTTTGTATTTCAAACGTGTCGTGGGGATTTCCAGCTTGAACCTGAGAATGAGGTAGAAGTTGGAGAATAACCAGCTGCTGTCTTGTGACAGGATCAGCCTGATAATCTTTGTAATATCAGAAACGCATTCATTATGTCGGAGCAGGAGCGTGTGGCCTAAATCAGGGTTACGACAGATGGGCAATTCAAATTTTAAAAGGGAGCTCCCTGTAGTCGTTCCTAACGTGGGAAAAAGTGTTCTGAAACCTGCTCGGTGATTTTTTTCGCATTAGCATTCTTTTGCTCTCCGTAAACTGCGGGTCATTGATGTACCTGACGGTAGATCCTGCAGCACATTGTGTTCTTTAACAGATTTAAATACGGAAATTGCGCGCAATTAAACATGAACACCAGCTTGACTTCAGTCCCCGAGCAGCGAAACAGTATTTTCACGCTACATTCATCTATTGGGCTCCTGTATGCTAACTGATACCGTGTCACCATGTGGGGTCATATTGGGTCTCAGCAGCACACTGACCTCCATGGGCTTTTGTCTCATGGGAGTTTATATTTAAAATACATCTGTCTGCTCAGGTATTGACAGTGGGGTGAGGTAGTAAACGTGTAATATGAAGACTAAACCATTTCTTTTCTAACTTTTCGAATAAAGATAAATACAAACCTGATTGAAGCTACATGGCACCAATGCTTCTCTTTAAAACCATGCTCATGTCATCTCAGGGTCAGTCTTTGAGGTTTATGTATGATGATGAAAATATTGCTCTACGGCACCTTTTGTTGTGGCGGTGATAATCATAAAGAAAGTGAGTGTTTACCTCTGATTTAAATATAGTTCTCTGTTTTCTTTGGAGAAACAATACAATAAAACCAGTAGTGATTTATGAAGCAATAAGCTGGACAGAAAAGGACTAAATAGGGGTTTATAATCATAGCCTTCGGAGGTAGAGCCTATCAGAATAGTCAGCAAGCATAATATCTTAAAATAACTTATTTCCACTTTTGCAAACATCAAGATCCCCAAAAGACACCGTAAATCATTCCTCCTCTGCGTTCCTTGATGACGACCGATTGTGTTCACTTCCCTCTTTTCTTCTTTATTAAAAGACTGCAGGTCCAACCTGACAGCAGACCAATCTCTGAAGCCTCCATATAACACCCCTCCCCTGCCACCTCCTGCCCCTAAATTAAGATTAATTACACAACAGGCCAATATGCTGAAATGGGAAATTATATGCTCCCAGGAACGGGACTCTATAGATGCTCTGTCTGAGTTAGTGGAACAGCTTTTTAGATTGCGCTCACACATCCCTATGCTGAGCACAGCAGGCGTGGGATTGACTGCCTCGCTGTATTCTGTGGGCTTGATAATACCTGGCAGAGGAGTCTCAGGATGGGATGACACTGATTAAAGCCACTTTTATTGCATGTCAGACGGGGTTCAATACTTCTTCTTTTTCTAATCAGTCTTCACGCGCGGTGAGACAACACCCCACGCCCCTCTGTGTGATTTGATGCATGACTGGGAGTCGAACAGACTCCTTGCAGTACAGCATGTGTGCAGATATGACTGACGGTAGTTTGCATTTATTGTGGGAGTCTTGCAAATGTCAAATAATCAAATATGTGCATTTGCTCTGGCTGGAGAGATGCACCGCATAGATGTTTTGTCAGCTTGCACACATTTTACATTTCTAAAGGCTAATGTTTACCAAAATATATTTGGTATATATACTACCAGCAACTACTGAGCCCCCCCCCCGTATTAGAGGAAAAGCTTTGACCAGCACAGACCGGCTCAGCCACACAATCCCCCGCTGTGAACATCCCCAGAGGACAGATCCACGCTGAGCCAACTGAAGGGAGAGCAGCGGAAGGAGTAGCACCTGCTACGTTATGTAACGCTTGGACCTCATTGTTCAACATGCAGCCCTGTGTGTTCGCACTCTGCAGACTGTGAAGCATTATGTCCTGGACCGCGTTCCGAGGGCGGATGACGGGCAGCTGGCGGCGGCAACGTGCTTCTGAACTGGTTTCACACGTTTTCAGATACTTGACGGTTCTCGAGGAAGAAGCCTCTGCGCGCTTGTGAACAATGCGAGCATTTAGAAATAAGCATGCGCTGTCCAGAACTTCATCGGGGCAAATGTCTGCCAAAAGGGAGCCCAAGCCATATAATGGGAGCAAATAGAGTTCACCTGCACTGTGTTGTGCAAGTGCACATGGGAAATGCAGTTCTTCCTCCAAGATCTTGGGAACTAGACACTGCATTACCCATGTGCACTTGCACAACAGCCCAGCTGCGCTCAATTTGGTCCCATTATTAAAGGCGTTGGGTTCCCTTTGTCAAACATTTGCCCTGATGAAGGTCTCGATGCAAACGTTTGTTTTCATTTTAATTTGACGTTTGCACTCAGTGTACCGAGAGTCCGCGGCTATACTTGTTTTATTTTTGGTTTTGCCCCTTAGTGTGGTTAGAAGAGCAAGATACCAAGAAGATGCAGATGAACTTGTCACTAAATAGAGTAAGATATTAGCTTATAGTATCAAACTTTTTGTATCAGTAGTTGTACCACTGCAGTCCGCTGCTTCAGTGTGCTATAAGGTGCTGAATTGCTTTAGATATCTTCCTCAGAATCAGATTACATTTATTGAGAAGATAATCAATCATTTTAGGTTGAGGTTTTGTTTCGGTTGGTTTTCGACCCACCTGGCTTCTATCCTTTTCCTTCTGTGGAGAACCAGCTATTGCCATCTTAAGCCATCACTATCTTATAAGATGCTGACAGTCGGTTGCTGACAGCCAAGTGCCCGACAGACATGAACATCAATAGCCTGCTGATGCACCGTAGTCTTCTTCCACATTTCTCAATATTCTGCTTCTGGCTCCCACTTCCTTGGATATGAGATTCTGTTTCTGTTGTTGTGATATTTGTTTGCAGAACTGCAGATCAAGCCCAAAGTGAGAGCTGCTTTAGGTTTTGAAGGATTGAACCTGTTCTTTATGATAGACATGTCGGGGTGAAGTTAAGTTTCTCTTCTAAACAAACAATTGCTGTTTTTTTATTTTTAGGGTGCGAGGAAATTTTTTTTTATTTAAAGCAATACTTTTATCACCAATTGATTATGAGAATGTATTTTTAAATGTTAGATGCTGTGTTACGATTTGGTTTCTTTGTTTTTTTTTTGGTTTGGGTTAAATTTGCATTTAGAAGCCTAAAAAGCCTTTTGAGTGATTTGTTGCTCCAATTGCTCAAACAAGCACTTGCTTGGGACGACCAGGAACAATTCACGACCATCACTGAAACGTTAAAGTATTAAAGTATTTCCAGGACTCGACAGGTGCTGTCAGTGTCACACATGTCATCGATACACACTAATCAACAACACACACCCACCCCGTCCCTCCGCTCCCCCGCCGCTAATGGTGGTCGTTGAGCCGAATTAAGAGCACCGGATGTGAGCATCAATCATCTGATGATGAACGATGCAGTCGAGTGAAACTGAGAGGGTTCTGCTTCTGTGTAAGACCTGATAACTCCCTCCAATAATATCTCGTCCTTCACCAGAATGTCAGAGCGAACCTGTTTCACAGACAAAGGAATGCAATGATTAAATTCCTGCCTTCAGCCACAGAAACCCAACACAGGAGGATAACATGAGTCAAGGTCAACTGCTTTCACATTCCAAAGGATGGTTCTCCTCGGGTCCGTTCGCTCGTCGTCGTTGTTGTTCTTCCTCCCGGCCGAAGAGATATGAAGTCTAAAACGTGGAAGGGGGGAAGGAATGCCGGGAGAAGGATCGGTCGGAGAACTGTCGATGTGGCCGACCGTAATATATTACAATGACGCTCCCGAGAATCAAAAGCAATGAGCTGCTGACTGTTTAATAAACTGCAAGCTTACACAGCGCTGTGTTCTTAACTATGATTCATTACTGTCACTGGATCTTCTATGAAAATAAAAGAGGCGCCCGAGGAAGCTGCTGGATTCCCGCCACACTAAATTGCTGTAAATTGCCTCTGCTTTACACGTAAAGACTTTCTGTTTTCATTCCTCTTCCCTTCATTTTTTCCCACCAATTAAAAATGCATGGGAATACGAGTTCCGAGAGTTGTCACGGGGGGTTTTCAAATCCACATGCTAAATGCACAGTTTGACATTGTGTCCATTAATGTCGTAGTTCTCGAGGTAGACGTAAACAGCCGGCCTCAAAGTCACGGCTGACGTCCCTCTCTTTCCGAGGAGCTGACTGAGCTCTTGAGGGCTTCATCTCATCTGTTAGAGCAACAGCTAAATGAACTCTTGAGGACACTCCGGCTCTATAGAGAAGATAAAAGCTGTTCTATTGAGGTCAGGAATCTGTAGCGCATTACTTATCACCAGGGAGGAACATCCTCCACATCCTAAATAAATAAATAAATACCAAATTCTGTTTCATGTCATCCATTGAGAGTGTGAAAATGTTTGTTTTAAACAGAACCATGTATCGTTTAACCATGCCATTTCATCCTAGGCTCTACGGTGCGTCTCAAGAAGTTCTCGTTCTTACAGAGGTGATCTATATATTACGGCTCTTGTTGCATTTTAAATAGGAGAAGAATTAGAAAGAAAAGGCGGTACTTATCACTGTTTTGGAAGGCCAGCCAGAGACTGCTGGGAAATGAGGGAGAGAGCTTGATACCACACACACACACACACACACACACACACACACACACACAGGGCACCGGTTCAGGGTGCTGCTCTCTGGTTAAAGCCAACGCTTGTCTGACTCATTACAGCGCTGTGAGTACACTCATTAGTCCGTTTCTGTGGGCACTGCAAACAGCTTAAAAACGTGCCTGTGAATGGCCGCCAAAATGTTCTGTGTGCTAAAGCGCTCACATGATTCTTCGGAGTTTAAGACGATCTATAATTCATTCCGCCGGGGCTCATTGTTATTCTCATTGGTGAAGCGGAGAGTCTGGGGAATGTGATAGGGCCTCTTCTTACTGTTAATTAGGGGAGCAGAGAGGATGGCTTTTTCTGAAACTTGTCATGAACATGACACAAGGCTATTAGGTGACTGGGAAATTTGACTCATGGCTGAAATACAATCTGTGGTTCACGTCTCGTTTTTTTTAAAAGCTATCTTTCACCGGGGAAATGGTATATAGAGGAGGGGGGGGGGGGGGAGGAGGTAGTGAGGAAGTCAGTGGTTCAAATGTTTAAGTCTCCTGTGAGTTTGTCCCACCGTGTTTTCATTGAGAGGATTCAAGAAATGCATGGAGACTCCAGAACAGAACAAATAAGCACATGTCGGTACGTGAGTCATTCACATTAAACCAACAAACAGAACAACCCACCGGAGGTCGTGATGTAAAGTAGCTTTTACATGTATTTTTCTGTGGACAAAAATAGTGTTGATTGAAGGAGCATTCCTGCTCTTGACAGAAGTGTTATCGCATTTTAATTTCTGCTTTTGTAATGCAGCAAACTGCAGGTGATAACGACAGGGACATTCGCGTGGATCTCAGTGGCTCCACAGGCTCAACTGTCATCCACTAGGCTGTCGGGATCGTAGGGGGTGAAAAAGAAAAAGGAATAAAATCCCATAATAAAGTGTTCCTTTCCAAGATATGACAGGTAATAAAGAATCCCAGACCAAGCTTAACAAATACATTAGGCCATTTCCCTAAGCCCAGGGACATATTCCTGCAGTTGGAGAACATTCATTCATAAATAAATAACGGTGGAACAGATTATGGGTGCATCTGGCTTTATATCCGTATTAGCTGCGGTCCTCGTGAAACCATGAATCATGATAAAGAGGATTCATGAGCACTGAGGCCTCTTTAAAGCACGGCTCCTTCAAGCCTTTTGTTCCTGCAGAAAAGCTAAAGGGTCATGCAATTTTTTTTTTCTTCTTTTCCTATTGCCTTAGAATCCAATAATACGTCTGTATACGTTTACCCAGGTCAGGGTAAGACGCATTCGTAAACCATTTCATTCTTGACGAGCTGCTACACGTGCTCGTGTGTCACCTTGACAGTTTCGGCTGGAAATTGTAAGACGGTGACTTCCGCTGCTGTCTTGCAGAGCTGGTGGAACCATTATCCCAGCTCACGGTGTGCTGGGTCCATTTCCAGACTCCCGTTGCCTCTTTACCCCAGCAGTGGTTCTCAGTTCCTCTCAGGCCATAATGGGGTTTCACTCTTTCGCGAAGTTTTCTTGACTGGCGTGTCGTCACATCATAGTGTGAGCCCCAGAAAACGTCTTCATGCACTCGTATTTGAGCATCTTCTTCCAGACGCCCTGCAGAGTTCCCCGGTGAATGTTTTGTTGCAAGATGACTATGCGCCTCACAAACAAGGTCGCTCCTTCTTCTTGTTATTCAGTTTGCTTTACTTCACCAGGATAATCCATCCGGCGTCAGCTCTTTGTACGATAGCTACGTCTGCATCTGTCGAGGAAAACAAACAAGTACCACGCAATGGTGCAAGCATAATCTTCATCTATTGGTATTCCGTATAGACTGTACGTATATGCAAATGAAGAGCTCAGGTATTGACCTGCTCGCTGGTGGATCAGCCATGTTTTATCCCACTTTGATGGAAATGTGACCAAACGCAGAATTTCATGTCATCGGAATAACTGAAAGCCCACCGAAGGTTTACCGTCAGCACAAATGTGCTGAGCGGCGCTGAGCAAAGGGTCACACAACCTGTCTGGTCCCGATTCCACAACCATAACACCCGATAATGGGATATTTAATCCATTCTGCATGCTGTTGCTGTAAAGCGTTTTGTATTTACAGCCATGCCAACACACTGATCCACACTGTTAAACCAATTAGAACAGACGTTTGCACCGTTAGATTTAGTTTTTATATTCTGCTGCATCCGGAGCCTTTAAGATATCATCATATATATATATATATATATATATATATATATATATATATATTGATACGTGGATATTTAGATATTTATTTTGGTATGTGCCAATGATTAAATAATTCACGTTATGAGAACATGTTGTTACCGTCATTAATTCAGCTTTCATTTCCAAGCTATTCCATGAAATAACTCAAAATCAAAACTTGTAACAGATGCACCTCATCTCTCCAAGTTTGACTATAAGCATCTGAAGACTATGAAACAACGTGTTCACACACACACACACACACACGCTCTAAAGTGGAGCATGACCCGACCACAGGAATATCAGCTTCTGAAATCACTATTGTGATACTGAACAAAGTATCATTTATCGGCATGTTATTTTCAGAAGAGAGAGGGAAAAAAACATCTGTGCAACAGCGTAACAGCATCGTGATTGGAGGTCCGTGTGCGTGCACATCTATATTAAAATCAACTCACCGTTCGGATGGCTCTGATCAAAATCAGGAAGAGTGACGATTTCTCTCACCGCTAATCTTGGTGTATTTGCTTTGTCTGAAACACCAGATAAAGAAGAACAGGAAATGGCAGCAGGGAATAATAAAAATTCAATGAAGAAAACAAGGAACAAAAGAGGAAATTTCACTCGTCCTGAACCATAGCCCCCCAGGTACACTGAGTACCATTGAGCAGTCCTGATGACAAGGGGGACACGGCCTCCAGCCAACACGCCACACACACACACACACACACACACACACGGGGATACACCACATCTGCAGCCGCCAACCACCTCCAACCCGCTCCGCTGGTGCCTTGGATCACTGCTCATGTTGTCCAAACACAGTTCCGCCTGGGAAAGATCTCGACTCTCAATCTCCAAGCTGTCAGCCACGCTGACCCATTGCAACCCGGGCGAATCCCGCAGTAGAAATCAAACAGCCCTCCCTCTCTGTAGTGAAGGTCTGTTGCTGTCTTGTCCCGCTTTGAACATTACCCTGTGAAGGTTGATTGAGTGGTCAGGGGGAGAGAGAAGAAAAAAAAAAAAAAGAAGGGATAACAAACAAGCAGCGTGCATGAGAATGTGAAATGAAGCTCAGCAGCAGATAGTAGAAAACAGGCGACTAATTGGCTGCTACAAGGAGGACGAGATGAAGCTGATAGTGGGGCAGCAGGTTTTACAACGTAGCACCTTATTGCACGAACGACAACTGAATCCTGCAGTGTTTATGAAGCCTAATCATCAACAACTGCCCTGCTATGGGGAGACAAGAAAAGCATTTCAAATGAACCGTACAGTTGGCTGCATTTGAACACCGTCTTCTCAAAGGATTAAAATGACTTTTAAGAGGCTCACAGCTGCCATTAGTCTTATCTCCTATGAGAGACCTGAGCTAGCTGTGAGGCCTAGACACTCTCATAATCTGATGTTACAGACGGGTTCATGTCGGTGACCTTTTAGCTGTGCCAGCACATGCATATTATGCTTAGGGTCTTGCACCTCTCCGCAAGTACCTCTCCGTCTCTGTCTTCCTCTGGTTCTTCCCTTGAATTCCAACCGCCTTTTTCTTGCCTCCTAAAATCAATTATTATTGATTTTTCTGCACTCTCTGGGGTGGAGTCAAAAGAGGGGACAAAGGAGATAAAACCACGGGCGAATTGCTAAAGTAACTCCACTGTACCGTGGGGGACTGATATCATCTTGAGAGAGAGAGAGAGAGATAGAGAGGAGTCAGATGCTGGTTCGAGTCCATTGAAAAGCACTGGAGGATGAGAGATAACGGCGTCCTCTGCTTACCAGGAAATTTCAAATGATTCATGAGGTGGATCTCAGCCAAGAGCTGACTGTCTGTCGTTTTCTGGTTTTTTTTGTTATGGCATAAACCAACATGCTGATACAGAAATAGAGAGTAAAATACTTCAAAACTTTGGTTTAACAGCTGCTCCACGATGACCCGCTGACTGGAAATCAGATGGGCGAGAGGGGAGACGATGACAGACGCTTCAACATTCTGGCCTCTTCTGAATATGTTCGCCAGATGATCCGGTTATGTGCGCACAGCATTCACTCCTGTGTTACACTGAACTGTAAAAGCCAGAAAGCTGGCAATTATGACTTCTAACGACTCCAATATCACCAATAATGTTTGCTTGAAAATACCGGAAATAAATAAGCCTTAAAGTACTTCTCTGGAGTGCAGAGAATGTATTTAAATTGTACACAATATGCACATTAACTGTGAGTTTATTTCTGATGCCATATTCTTAATTGACTAATATTTTGAGAAGAAAATAAGTTCACACTTCGCATGACGGTTGTTTCTGTGGTCCTCCGTGTTGAACACGTGTTATATGTGGATGAGGGTTAATGGTGTGAGAGCCTCCTTCACCATCGACATTTAAGTCATCGTTCGCAAAGATTTGCCGGCTGCAGCTTTGAAATGAGTAATTGAAAGACATTAAGTGCTGACCCTGTTCACTCGTCTTTCTTCTACATTTAAAGCATAATGAATCAATTAAAGGATTAGCGGTTGATGAATCACCGTGGCCTTAAACTGGTTGCTAGAAACTGCTTCTTTTTTTTTTTTCCCCCGATTGCTTATTAAAAACATCCACTGATGGCTGCAGCCACACAGCGTCGGTGCTGAAATATGACAACGCGGACGTGAAAACTGAGCTCAGACACGCTTGCGTCTGCACATCCCAGCCCCTCTATACCCCCGCTAAGGAGACCGCTTTAAATAATAATCCTGCCCAGACATTTGTTTTTAGAGGCGCTCATGTATTGCTCAGCCTCGAGGTCTCTGCAGCGGTCGAGACAATGAGCGGTGGATTTGCGCGCTCGTATACTCGGTTTGGATCTAAACGAGATGAAAGGGGGATCTTTTGCACATTAAAAATATATATATATATATATATATATATATATATATATATATAAAAAAAAAAAAAACACCTTCAAAATGTGCCTCATGCTGCAACAGTACACCATCTGACAGCTGCGGAAATACAAAACGCTTTTATGGAGACAGACTGTGGACTCGCAGATCTGAGCCCACTGCTGAGCGGTTACTCTGACATCAATCGGTCTCAGGTTGGGGAACAGTGACACACAAAAGCTCTGTGTAACTTCAGTGTTAATTCTACTGTAGTGTTCGTGCTGCATCGGTGAGTCTCTGTGGAGAAGAGAAGAGAGCTGCCTGCTGTATGGAGGCACGCTGGAGGAGAATATGTTAGAGAAAAGCTCCCTCTGGTGGCTGAGTGAACACACACACACACACACACACACACACACACACACACACACACACACACACACACACACACACACACACACACACACACACACACACACACACACACACACACACACACACACACACACACACACACACACACACACCGCTCCAACTTTAAACATTTTTAATCAGATTTTTCATTTTGTACTTGCATTGATAAACCAACAAAGTCTGTACACATTTGTCCTTTTGGTGGCAAAAAAATAAAAAAAAAATAGAAAATGAAAAGTGCATACATGATAACAAAAGAGAAATAAATTAACATTGACGATTTTTGACCCATTCTAACAAACTATGTGGAACACTTTGCTCAGCTCGTAAAAAAATAGAAAAAAGATTCTGAAATGAAGTGAAGAGGTAAATACTAGAACAGAGGTCCTGATGTAACATTTACAAAAAAACAACTGAAACCTGCTACAAGAAATACAGTAAAACAGCATTAATCTCAATAAATGCACTGTGTTTTACAAAATGCTATATGAATGATACGTCAAATCACAAGTAGAAGAGAAGCGGGTCCACGTGGAGCCGTGCTCTGCGCTCAGCACTGAGCTGTTCTTTGTTAAAGTGAGACTCAAGACATTCGTTCATCACACAGAGGGATACAAACTAACCGGCGCGGTCCGGTTCGGTTAAGGCTGCTGACACCTTTCGGTCCGGTTTATTTTGTAGTGTTCACGTCTGAGTCCTTCAAATGTTGAGGACAACACGCTGCTGTATTGCTGTAGTACTACAGTATCTGCAGAGTCTGAAAGGGGTTTTGGTGTTTCAGTTTCAGTGGTTATTGCAACGTTGACTCGGTGGTCAAAGTGACACAAACGTGTTGCAGATGATGTCATTCGTTACCGCTCCACCGTGAAGAAGTGTGACACGGCGTAAACGAACGCGTCACAACAGTACGTCGACGTGATTCTTTCACCTTAACTGTTCTGAGCATCGAGAGGAACGCTCCTCCAGCAGCTGCTCAAAACACCTCCTCTGATTTCTGACTGACCGACGCTTTTCAATAAAGAATAACGTTTGAAAATGATTGACTTGGCTTTGATACTACAAAAAACGATTTAACTGAACATTTACATTTTAATGTCATTGTTCATTACATACTGTAATATAAAACTAAAAACGTACTATCTTTCTTTATTGCATTTAGCTATATATATATATATATATATATATATATATATATTCATCTATTTATTTGAGTTGCCTTTATAGTGGAGACCGGCCACATCTTTGATGCAGCGGAGAACATTTCAACAGGGGTTCACACACTGTTAGCACTGAATTAATGGAGGCTTTTCACACCACACACACACACACACACACACACACACACACACACACACACACACACACACACACACACACACACACACACACACACACACACGAGGCCATTGAGTCACCAGAGATCATCACGTCCATAGTGTCGTTTGTCTCAACAGCCATCATAAACAAACAAAGATCATAACCTACCCGTGTGGTAGGAGCACCCAGAGAGCACAGATCATCAGTTAGAAAAAATCATACAAATCATATATATATATATATATATATATATATATATATATATATATATATATATATATATATATATATATATATATATATATATATCCTCTATACATTACATGGTAGAACGCTCAATGAAACGATGGCATTAAATACATATTGTTAAGTTGAATCTTTTGAACTGTACAGATGAAATATTCTGTATATTTTACAACGTCTTAATATTGGAATGATGTGCAAATGAAGCAATGGAACACGCAGCCATGCTCTACTTTACACAGCCTCTTGCATAGATAATGAAAGACATGCATCAGCGTTTTCATGCAATATTGCATTCCTTAATCATTCTTAATTTTGTACATTGACAAAAAAGAAAATGTAAAAAAAACAAACAAACAAAAAGACACAATAACTGCATTGAAGAACGCTAGAAAGACAAAATCGATTGTGTGAAGACGATTCCTTTTCTTGAACATTTTACATTAGTGACATCTTGTTCCAGCGGGGATGTATTTGGATTAATTGGACGTATTAATATGGAGTATAAATACTGGAGCAAGTACTTGTCTGGTGTTCAATGGAGCTCTCAAAAGTTGTACTTTTTGGTACTTCAAACCTTTCTTTCTTTAGTCAAATTGATAAATGAGACGGTTCTTGCTCGACCACTATTGGTTTTTTTAAACTTCCTGTTCCAGAACACAGGACCACGGTGACACTGGGATGTTTTATTACAGCTCTACTACAGAATCTAGACTCCACCTCCACCACCACCACCACCACCTCCACCTCCACCACCACGCACACGGAGCGAAGCGTCACGACTCATCTCATCTAACGCGTCGTAAATACAAAAGAGTAATGGAGGCAATGCGGTGGCTATGAACCACAGTTAATGGATGAGGAGCGGTTGGGGAAAACAGGCGGCCGCTTTAAGAGAGAAGTTCAGCTTTAAGTTCTGTACAGAAAGAAATGTTCATTCATTCAGTCATTAGCGTCACGAAAAAAGGTTCGGTTGGACCTCTATTTAAATATCATAAGCAATATACAGAATAACTGATGCCCCGAAAATGTCACAAGTCCTGACGCACCGGACGCTACATAAGTGTGGAGGAAAGGACGGAGGCGGAGGTGATGAAGCGCTAACGTGCACACTAGCCCACTACAACCTCATGACGAGAAAATCCTCCCGCCTTGATCCAAAGCTCCACGACCGAGTTCCTGATAAGATTCTAATGTGAAGTAGAAAAGAGCAGCTACAGGAGCAGCAGCACCTGTTAAACAGCAGCATGTTGTCTTTACGGTCCATGGCCGTTTAAACACAGCAGCCGCTGCGTTTCTAATAACGGGTAGAAAGAGTCCAGAGAGGTGTGGATCTGACTTACAGAACACATTCTGGTTTTTATTCAGAATTTAGATTTCTACGGCCCAATTAGTGCCCCCAGTTTAAATAACGCTGGGTAGAATCTGGGTTAAATATGTCATCATGTAGCATATTGACCTGCCAAAGAGTGCATTGACAAACTCGCTGTGAATTTGCTGAGTTACAAATCTCAGATATTTTTGGTAGCATCCAAACTTGCTATCCAAGTCTCCACAGAAAAAAGGAGACACAACCTGTCTCCTTACAGCCTTAACCTCTGACCCCCCCAAAAAAAACAAGCTCAACACTCACAGTGACGGCTGCTGGTTTGGCTCAAACCACTGGACCGGCTACTGGAACGACATGCATGCGTGTTTAAAGTGAGCGCCGTCTCCTCTGAAACCATCTGAGAGACGATGTAAACCTGGAAGATGCTACAGAGGAACGCCGTAGATCTAGAAGTCAAAAGATGATGTTAACGTATAAAGTACTTACTAATGGCTGGATTACTATGGCGTAACCAAAGTCACTCATTCAGTGAAAACATACACTGTGCTGGTGTCTAATGCGTGGATATTGCAGTTGCATGAAGGGGTTAATCCTACAACGATGACGCCGATTGTTCAAAACGAGGCCGGCCGGCATCATTCTGCCTCTGCAGGGAACGGACCGTGCCGTGTGTGGTAGTGGAGACGATCCAGCCTGCGTGTTCAGAGACAAACTAAAGTGAGTTCTGGGACTATTTGACGGCTCGTCGGGTTTAGCTTTTCAGCCCGATGAAGCAAATAAAAAAGGCGACGGTACCGCAGGTCGTGAGAAGCGCTGCAAACAGGCCTGTGGCTCACTGAAGAGTGCGGTCCCAGCTCTGGACATCAGCATTTGAAAATAGGCTCATTTAAGAAATATCAACCCGGCAGCACCGAGTTCTGCTCCGGCAGCACCAGGTGTGCTGTAAAGGGCCGATTCCTTAAAATGACCCCCGAAACATTGAGATGAATTCACCATTTTACCATTTCAAGTCTAAGGCCTGTTAACACGACTGAACGATATGTCTTGAAATCATGAGAAGTGTCTGTCTGTCTGTCTGTCTGTCTGTCTGTCTGTCTGTCTCTGTGTGTGTGTGTGTGTGTGTGTGTGTGTGTGTGTGTGTGTGTGTGTGTGTGTAACGGTTCCGAGTCAAAGAAAAGTACTTCCTCTATACAAAGTGCGATCTATACCACATTCCTACTCAGCGATGCATACAGTAGTAGACTACTATGTTGCCAAAGGCAATTATTTGTTTCCATGTACAGTATTGAAAGGCGCTTAAGATCATTTTCATCTTGCTCATGGAAAAAAGAAATGGGTTATATACTCTATATATATATATATATATATATATATATATATATATATATATATATATATATATATATATATATATATATATATATATATATATATATATATATATATATATATATATATATATTTGATTTTAAAGGGTTTCATTCCAAAAACACTCATCTTCTCATCTGCTAAAATACATTTCTACCCAAAAAAACTACTAGTATTAAACAAAAATAAGGTTTTAAAATATTGGAGAACCTTAGTCTCAACAGGTACCGATTCTAATCACCTCTGTATTTATGTTCTTTTAATGTTAATAATCAGTCGGATCAAAATGATCTGTTATTGGTCTTTCCAGCTACGTGTCAATCTTCCAGACATGAAACTTGATCGGCTAAAAACAATCAATGAGAACTAGTGCCAGCGCTTCTTATTGTTAATTGGGAATGAAACTCTTTTGTACGTGTGTGTGTGTGTGTGGGTGTGTGTGTGTGTATGTGTGTGTGTGTGTGTGTGTGTGTGTGTGTGTGTGTGTGTGTGCCCAGTTTCAGTGTTTGTCCAGAGACTGTTTCTGAAGCTACGGTTCTCACTAACGTGGAGTTTTAAATGCTTGTAGAGCAGCAGTGAGGTTTCAGCATCGACATCCAGCTTATTTCCATCCTAATCCGCAGAGACGCAGATTCTGCATTGTTGGTGCAGTGGTGGAGTGAAACCGCTTCTTAATAAACCGTTAATGTTATTAAATGCACGAGCTGCTGCTTTAAGAAATCCGGTTCCGTCAGCGGGAAATTCTTGCAGGCAAACTTAAACTTAATGTTTGCAGCTTTTTCAAAAGATATAACAAGCCTCCTGTCTGAAGGAAAGATAATTGGATTTCAAGATTGCAACAGGGAATTCTGTCAGCTGTCATATAAGCCTCCAGTACAAGCAATCAAACAGGTCGGCGCCGTACAGCTCGTGGACCCGAAATGCCAGAACGCGAGCGACTGTTCCGCTCCCATCAAATCCGGACCTCGTGCTCAAAAAAAAAAAAAGAAAAAAGGGTGTAATTGGTAACGATACACACAGATTTTAAAAAAACTACAACTGGCAGCATACCAACAAACTGTTGGGCACCTAAATGTGCAGAGGATGCACTTTTTAAACCGGTCCAGAGAAGAACACTCACAGCTGGCCGCCGATACTCAAACCTCAAAGCCGGTGACGATGACGTCAGAAATGTCTCTTTACAAACGCATCCGGCGCTCGCTGAAACGTAGGCACAAAGAAAATAGCTGCATTATGTCGGGTCAACGGGACGACGGGTTTATCACTGAGGCCTCTTCGTTGTGCGCGCAGGAGACTGCGTGCTGGACGACAGCTTTCGGGAAGAGGCCATCCTTTCCAGAGGCTTCTTCCCGTTACAGGGAGACTTGAGACTTACGTCGGAAGTGGAAGACTTGGACTTGCCAACGTTTAATAGAGTGCGACTGAGAGAGCTGGGGGGCTTGGAAGACGCCTTTGTCCCTGGCTTTGACTCACCTCCGTGAGCCTCCGTCACGGCGTCTCCCGTCTTTCCGGCGTCACCGCCGATGTCCTTGGCTTGTCCGTTCTGCTTGCACGTCCTCTCCGAGGCTTTTTTGCCGAGCAGGGCGCTTTTGCCCAAATCAGCCGACCGGCGGCTTTCCCTTTGTCGGAGGGCGCTCTTGAAGAAGGACAAGCCTTTTTCCTCAGACTTGCTGCCGCGCTGCAGGTCTCTGTTGGAGACGCTGGGCGAGCGCAGGCTGGTGACGGAGGAGCTGCTGCTGGAGCTCCTCACGGATCTCCTCTCGGGCCGGTTGCCTTCCCCGCTCTTAGACGGGGACGAGCGGGCCGCCAAGCTGCCTCGGAGGCCGTCGACCAGGGGGCTGGTGTGCATAGAATCCCTGCTGTAGCTCCTTTCCACCAGCCTTTTCCGACCAGTCGCGGAGCTTTTCTCGGCGACGCCGGAGTTCTTCTTCGCGGTCGGCGATGGGGAAGCCGAGGACTGAGGCGTGGAGCGGACGAACGGCTTCCGCTGGGGCGTCGCGTCCACAGGCGGAGCTGCCTCCTTCGTTTTGGAGGGAGTTCCACAGGGTGTAGAGGCGCTCTTCTTGGCGTTTACGCTCTTTTCTTTAGTATTGCTCGCCTTTTTGCCTTTCACGGGAGTACTGGAAGACGTCTCGGCGGTGCAGGTCTTATGGGTCGAGCACAACCGCTTTTTGGAGGTTTTCTCTTGCTCCACTTTGCCGGAACTCTTTGAAGAGATTTCCGCCTTTGAGGCAAACCCTCCAATACTGCTCTTCCGTTTCTGTTCTTTGGAGGGAGTAGCTTGGGCGGGTAGAATGTTTTGGTCTATAGCTGTTATCTGGTTGTTGTTCTCAGTTGCCTCATTTTTGGTGCTCTTCTTTTCCGCTGGAGTGGGAGCCCTGCAGTACATGTCTAGGAACCTGGTATTGTTGTCCTGGTCACTGAAGTTGCTCTCCATCATAGACAGGGGAGTCCTGCTGCCAAAGTAGCGTTCGTGTCTACTGTAGCTGCCAAAACAGGAAGTGGAAACTTTGTCATCGCAGGCCTCTCCTATCCTCTCTAGAGGAGGGGAACATCGGGAGTCCAGGGAGAAGCGCGAGGGCGAGTTGGATCTCATGTGCAGCTTCGCAGACAGAGACCAAGAGGGCTTGATGCCACTATCGTTGAAGGCTAAAGGGCTGGCGATGGACGACCTGGAGGACACGCTCTGACGCTGAATGCTCCTCACAAACGGGCGGACCGAGAATCCTCCTAAAAACAAAAAAAGAAACGTTGTTAGAAACCCTCAATTAATACATTTAGTCATTTGAAAAGCTTTAACAAACTTAAGTTTGTACATAAATGTAATAAGTGAGTAAATAAGGATGTAAGTCTCTCAGTCTTTGGCGTTTGCTGTCGTTCCCTTTTCCCAATTAATTTCAGCTGAATGTCCCCTGAGCTGATTGGAGGGTTATTCAGATCACCTGTTGAGCAGGCTGTGGGGATCGGCTCCTAATTAAGAACCGAGAGCAGCTTGGTGCCTTTCTCCTCTCGGCCAATCAGAGTGTGATGACACCCTTCAACCGGGGCTGAAGAGAGGACGTTCTGATCCTACCTAGACTTCATGCAGACCTCAGCTCATCCACAAACTTTCAGATTTCGTCGTCGCCTAAACTTTTCTGCTCTGAAACTGAGCTGAAGTGAATATTAAAGAACCTTTCCACTAGGTTACCAGCATCAGGGCAGACCGCAGGCTTTATTCTATTACTGAAACCCCTTGATAGAAATCGAAGAAGCCTATTTTCCATTGTGAAAGCAATTGTGAGATTTGTTTCTCTAATAAATCTCTGTTTTATGTGGTTGGGAACTAGTTCTCGGGTTTCTTCCCGATCAGCTGAAATCTTGGGAATCTGTACCGCCACAATGACCACTAGCAATAACTTTCATTAAGTACTGATGCAGCAAATAAATGTTGAGGCATTAAAAACATATTAGAAGTTTAAAAAAAAAAAAAAAAACGGTTGCATAGCTCAATATATTGCATATTTTGGCAGCATTAGCCGTAGTGATGCATGTGGAAGTTGTAGTAAAGCAGCAGTTTGTTTGGCCAACATTGTTCTGGGACTGACTGATGTACTGAGGAGGGTTAAACAGAGACTACTTTCATATTAACCACAAACAGAAGCCCGACAAGCCAACATCTGTCTCTATTTGGATTCACTCGCTGCGTCGGGTTTCCCACAGTACAGAGCCGCAGAGCGTGTTTTCCTTTTGCTCGTCAGCGTTCCTGACTGTAAACATCTCTGGGAAACCTTGGTGGTATCTTTAGATTCCAACAGAACCACTGTCGGTGGAAGGAGAACTGCACTTCGTACAGAGGTTTGCGTTGCTTGTTTAAAAAGCAAAGCTGTCTCTTTGAAGCCGTCTCCTTTCCTCATTTTGGTCGACAACTGGTTTCCCCACATGTGTTGCTTCTATATTGGTTTTTGGTCTTCTGAATTTTTTTAATCTGGTGGATCAAAAGTCACAAGCTAGCTCTGACCTGCTTCTGTTAGAACTATCAAACTTAAAAGTAAGAGTCAGGAGGACAGCAGCAGTTCATGTGTGGTGAAAATACACACAAGGCAGCGCCACAAAGAAATCCAACGTTACGCCTGTAAGCATCGTCTCACCGTCATCTTCACTGCGCTCTACTGGAAACTCCACCGACTCAGCCAGCGACGCCAGAGAGGTGCGTCTGGATGAGGCTCCAGAGGCCAAGCTAGCAGGCCTACTGCCGGGTAACCTGTTGATCCAGTGGTCACACAGGGAGGAACTGGTGGAGCCTGTGTAGAAGACAAGCAAAACTGGTTTCTGAGCCACGGCGAGGTATACTACCCAGTTATTTCCCTCAAATAACACCGTGATTGTAGATACATGCACATCAAAGTCATCATGGCGAAATTCAGAAGTCACAATGGTCCTGTAGTATACCTTTTGTAGCTATGTTCATGCATTACATTACATTACAGTCATTTAGTATCTATCTACACACCGTAGACGCAGCTACGGGAGACATTTTGGGGTTAAGTGTCTTGCTCAAGGACACATTGACATGAGACTAGCGGAGCAGGAGCCGGGGATCGAACCGCCGACCCTCTGATTGAAAGGCGGCCCTGCTCTCCACTTAGCCACGGTCAACCCCAGGTGCACCCTCATGCAGCTATTGTAATAAAACTACACTTTGACTTCAAGACACTTTGAACTCTAAATACAGCGGATATTTGGCAGACGGTAGGAGACAAACACTGACCAGCAACAGAGCTGTTGGCCGACCAGGAGGGAATAACCGTCCTCCGCTGGTAGAACAGTATGTAGGCCGTCTGCTGACACACGTCATCGTCGGCTACTGGTGAAACCTCACTGTCATCGAAGCAGTACCACTGACCATCAATGGAGTTCTTACAGTAGGCTGCGACAGCGAAGGGAAGAAGGGGTTGAAAATGGAAGATGAACACACAACTATGCAGCCTTATCCTCATACATTTGATCCGGGACAGTCGTTCACAGTCTTACCCGTGTAGTGGCCTCCGTGCATGTTCCCATGGTGGTTGCACACGGCGTACAGGTCATACAGGTAGTCATCGGGGTTTCTTCCCAGGCCATAAGGCCGCCTCCAAGGTGACCAATGGGAGGGTAAGCTCCAGCTGCTCTGGCTTCTCTTAACCACATGAGGTGCCATGTCCATGCCCATCAGCGGGAACCGCACCATGTTCTGCATCTTCACCCTCCGGTCCCCCTCCTGGAACAGAGGTTTAGGATTATAACATCAGTATTCATCGACTGCAGCCTAGAGCACTTGTTTTTAGGCAGAACCATGAGGTCTCAGTTTATTTGGGGTTTGATGAAAAGTACACAGTAGCTAGAACCATTACTAAGGACTTTTAGCTGCTTGATTTAACTGTTTTCGAGAGCCAGCCATCTCTTTTATTTCATTTAAGATAAACTTCATCAAACCTGTAACAGGATACATGCTTCAGAAAATCAAATTAAATCTCTTAAAACACCCCGAGTGGGGCTGGGCATCGTTTAAAATGTTTCAGTACCAATAAAAATGTTTATTCTGGAGCGCCTTGGGTTTTTACAATGCATGCCACAGAACCACCACGTCCCAGGTTTGAGTCCGGCCTTAGGGCCCTTTGTTGCACGTCGTATCCCTACTGTACGTAGAAAAGCAACATCTTAAAGCAAAAATAAAAAGCTAGAGCGGTTCTTGTAGTTCCACATCTCTATGGGAACAGTGTTTGGTTGAGCTAAATACCTGTCTGAACCTCTTGAGGTGCAGTATGAGAACATCCGGCAGCGTCCACAGGCTGAGCTTGATGCGGCCCTGCTGCAGCTGCTTGCAGTGGGGACAGCGCCAGGCGTCGTCTGGGGCCAGCTGAGAAAAACACACGCACACGCACACACACACACACACACACACACACACACACACACACACACACACACACACACACACACACACACACACACACACACACAGGCAGCGGCCATCAAGGACGAGCTCCCACCACAGCGCTTATAATATGAGCCTCACACGGGACAAGGCCCTGAGCTTTTCTCTCGTTCCTCCTCAACACAAACCACAGTGTATATGTGGGCCTGTGCTCAGTATTTTCCCCAAACATAGCGTTAGGAGACAAATACACAGTAAAACCAAAAGACTTGTTGAACTTTAGCAGAGGACCGATACACTGGCGAGGAGACATGTGATACACTACCCACTGACAATGTGCCGAGGCAAAGTAAAGATGTGTTTTCTAATGTCGGACTCGTGACCGGCTGCGTTTCGTGTCGTTGGGTGCACGTGTGCGGTCACAGGGTTACCTGCTCCTCCTTGGTGTACAGCTGAAAGCACTGAGCGAGGGTGCAGGCCTGCGGCTGATGATGCTGTTCCCTGTGCAGATACACACTCTCAGCGTCAGGAATGTACTCCTCCTCAGTGTGTCCGAACAGACTGTGGGAACAAAAAGGAGCACGCTTCTTTCACTCAACGGCAAAGCGATCCAGTTTGTCCTTTTGATAAACTGGATAATTTACATATGATAATCAGACTCCTGAACTGTGTCGTACTTGTAGTTTTTCTTGAAGTATTGGATCTTGCAGCAGCATGGAAAAGGGCTGAGAACAAACACTAAGTACAGGTCTGAGGAGCAACTCAATGTCTTGAGGGGATTTTCCTCCACATGTTTGCCAAAGACTGTTGATGAACTACACATGACTAATGATCAAGATGTGACTTCCATTTGACCATTAACGGGTGTGTGTGTGTGTGTGTGTGTGTGTGTGTGTGTGTGTGTGTGTGTGTGTGTGTGTGTGTGTGTGTGTGTGTGTGTGTGTGCTAACCACATCATGTAATTAGCTTAAGGGAGGAAATAAGAGCGAACATGTTGCTGAACTTCAAACTCTGGTGTTTACTTGTGGTTTCAAATTAAGACCATTTGCAGGTAGATTAAGGGATTTTGATTTTTTTTCAAAAGCAAATGATGTGAACAGCAGAGACACTTCAAAAGAGGTCTAGTCCTGTACAACGGCTCCTGTGGGGATTTGCTTAACTTGACAGTTCCTGCAGAGATCCTGCATAATGCAATGACTGTCGTCGTCGTCATCAGTTCTTTTTTGCCTCACTGTAAACCGTAACGCTGTTCTCTGAACTGAAGCAGCAGTGATGTGTGGGCATGCTTATGCTTTGTGAATGTGACGAGTTGTTTCCTTCTAAGTCGATGAGCAATTCACATCATGCTGAGAAACTGGATCCGATGACACCGCTGCAAGATTCAGGCCTATTTCACAATATTTTGTTTTACATTCAAACTGATTCTATCGCCTCAGTTGTGCTTTCTGCATAACTGCTCACACGGACTATCTTGTTAGCCGGCCCGTTAAGGCATGGCAAGTTATTAAAATGACAGTAACAACACCTTCAATGTCATGTCTACAAAGCAAGTTATTAAAATGAACAGCATGGTTTAATGTGATTTGGCAGTCTAGTTTGCAAAGATTACAGCAAACAAATGTCAACACCTGGATTTATTCTGTGCAGAACAAACATATTGTAGTGTCGACAAAAATAAACTCATCAATAATGAATCTTTTTTTCCCACTCACTAGTCCTTGGTCTCTTTGTCCCACTCCACCACAATCTTCACGTGCGGAGGCCCCCCCTGTCCACAGGACTTGTATGCTCTGTAGTGGGAAACAAACATGGAGGCAGGTGACATTTCATATCCCCTCGTCTACGTCACTGTGGGCTAGAAAGAAAGTCGCGCGTTTCATAATCTACATGCAACTACAAGACATTTCTTTAGAAGACGGTTTATGGTAAATTAAATCATTCTCGCTCTCAAAGAGCAGCAGTAAATGAAAAGTTAATATGGATTTGTGTGTGAAACAGACCATAATATATCCAGAGAGATTCTAGTTGTAAGAGACCTATTAATCAGTCACAACTTTTGATTCATGCACCTCTGCTGAGCAACAATGTCGTGACTTGTTTTGTTGCAGACTGAAGTCGGTAATAAACCAAACGTGCTGAACTGGCATTTTTTTTTTTTTTTACAAACGGTTAAAATCATGTGAGGGCATGTCATCAAAGCAGAGAACATGAACAAGATGGGTGTCATTTAGACCTCACCTCGTTACCTAACGTCATGCCCGTCTTTACCTTTATCCACATATGTACAGTGTTTGTTTGGAAGAGGCACAGGTCAACTACAGCTTCCAAACATTTGATTCAATATCAATAACCAAATTCAAATAGATTCCAGTATCGTGAAACAAAATCTACATTTTACTGACTGTTGGTTTTCCACCTTTTCAACACGAACGGCCGTTAAAGGCCTTATTCTGTCAACAGGCTGAGATTTATGAAAGCATACACAGAACACACTGCATCGAGGAGACGGACATGTGTGACACGTCATTCACAACGAACCACAATATGATACATAGACGTTGTATTAAAACGGCAGAACTGACCTTTCCACGGTCGGGTGACAGAGCGGTCTCTCGTCTTGGGGAAGGAGGTAGGTGATGCCGACGACGCCAACCACCCGCAGACTGAACGGTCCGACCTGTGCAGAGACACCAGCGTCAGTGCGTCTGGCTCATTAACACGGTGCAATCGCTCATTCAGAACTTCTTATGCGTCGGCGTATTTACTGTGCAGATAAAGCGGCGTGTTCCTCTTCCTACCTGAATGTAGACCCCTGGCCTCAGGAGATGACGCATTTTCTCCAGGATCTCTTTCTGTAGAGCGTCCCAGGTCACAGTGCGCTCCATGTACAGGACAAACGGCAGGCCGAACCTAAAAACGGCAACCGGGTGCGAGGCTTTAGTCGCTCTTATTTCACCGGGAAGCTTTGAACGACACCGGACTGGATAGCGTGTTATAACGATGAGAAAGATTTCATAGTTCATATAATATTGCGAGTGCAGTACCTCTTTCCTTGGTGGCCGGTACAAGCCCTGTTACACACCAGAAGGATCATTTTTTCTGGCCCCAGGTTCTTATTGGGCGATGCGGTTAAAGGGGTCACGGCTCCTTGCATGAAAGACGACGTCCTGCTGATTTCTGTCCCATATTTTAAGTTGTTATGATTCAGGTTTGCCAGAAGACTTCCTGTGAAAGACACAAACGAGGCTCGTACAAATTCCCCTCCATTGAACGTAGTGTGGGAATAAAATATGAAGTACAATTTACCTCTTTTTGTGCGTATGTTTTCCAGTTTGAAGGTCTCCGGTGTCTCAAAGGCAAATATAGAATCACTCTCTTGAATGATTTCAAGATCGTCGTCGTCATCGCAAAATGAACGATGGAAACCATCGTAGTACATTTCAGTCAAAACAAACTGAAAGAGAAGAAAAGAGCACATTTAAAAAAAAATGCAGCGTCCGGATTAAACAACATTTACTCTGGTGGCATTTTCATCCTGCCAGCTTTCAGCAATGTTATCACTCAGCTGTTTGTGTGCGACTGTAACACGGTCTCGCTGCGAGACCCTGAGCCGATACGAGACGGGAATAGTACCTGGTCCATTGGGATCTTGGTCTCACGTGACACGGCATCTCGGAGGCGATAGACGGTGCTGTTGAGGGGAACGGCAACTCCGATCCGCATACAGTGAGAGTACTTCCCCTGGTACACCACCGTCACATACAGGGGCCTGGCAAACACAGATGATGCGAATAAAACACATCACTATGTGAGCAGGGCTGCTCCTGCTTTAAAGCCATGGTTCACATGTATTCTAGTGGAAAGATGCGAGACGCTCATTTCCCCCTTCTTCGCGTTTCTTTCGTCAGATTTATTTTTCTGAACTGATGACTCTCCTAAAATGAACACACTGTTGTTTTGGTTTGAAACCACACAGATCACAGCTCCAGAGAGTAACTCACCGTGTGTGCGGCAGCGGGATCGGTAAGGAGATGCAGAGGAAGGGATCAAACGTATTGCTTTGCTTTTGGCAATGTGGGCAAGTAAGAGAAGACCTGTTAGGAAAAAAATGTAATCTCTTAATATAACAGAGAGATAACGTGGCCATACTTGTAATTACTGGATCTAAAGCGTACCTGTACTGAGCCTGAAACAGTTCTTGTACAAAGGACCCGGCAGAGAGGGGGGGGGATGGCCCCTCTAAGCTTTGATCGTCTTCTTCAATCGGTGGCTGAACAAACACAAACAGGTTTTACTCGTCAGATTACCAAGTCATAGATAAAACCAGCCTATCAGCTTCAGGGTCTAAGGAGGAAAAACAAGACCAGGCAAGTCTGGATCAGCGGGAATGTGAATGCAGCTCATGTGTACAAATGCACTGAGTGACCAGAATCACTGAAACACCTGTGAGTTTAAATAGTCCTGCAATAATATCTGGGATATATTCTTTAGCTTCCCAGATATGAAGGAGCGTACGGCTGAGCGATAAGAGGGGAATCTTCCGCGTGTAATCGCTGCTTTATATGAAAACAACAAGCGATGCCCCGTAACAGGGCTTCCAAACACACCTTTATAGCAGGCCTGATGTTGGGGTTGACGGTGTTGAGGTCCTCGTGAACTCTGTCCAGCAGCCACAGCAGAAACTCCTGAGCGTCGTGCTGAGCGTTCCCTTTGAACTGGGTGGCATTTTTCGACACAGCATTCTGCAACAAACGGCACGGTCCAAGGGTCAGGAGGCAAATCTCAGCCCCGTTTCTTCAGATATGTTGATCAGGAAGTGTATTTTATGAATAGACATCATGAGTGTAGCAGTGTTGTGGGTAAGGACCCACACTGATCATGCACTTACCTTAAAGTCCCTGCTATGTTGCGGGGTATACTCAAACGTCCACAGAGCCCGCACGAGCCCTGACAGCTGCTCCGTGACTTCCCCTTTGGACAGAGGACCCTTCTTCTGCAGATGGACGCCATTGGTCTTTGGTTTGCCCTCCTCCGGCTCCTCGCCTTTGTAGTGCTCCAGAACGAGGTACTCGGCAAAGAGTTCCGTGTTGCTGAGACACTGCAGAACCGCGTTCATGAAGCAGGTATTCCCGTGGTTTTTGAGGCCCGACACTCCAGGAACTCTCTCTCCTGACAGGAACCCCGCGAGGTCCCCATCGTCCATGGGCACATCTTTGCTCCCAGGTTTAAAAGTTGAAAAGCCTCCATCGTCTTTGTCATCTTCTGCTTGCACTTCAGATCCAAAGTGTGATAACGCCGTGAGAGTCCTGAGGACTCTGCTCATGAAACTGCCAACAGAGCGGACAGAGCCTCGCCTGAAGAGCTTCTTGCTGAAGCTCGACTTCTTGTCCTTGATTGCGGCTTTGCAAGACATGATTCCTCTTCCACGGGCGTCCACACTCAGACAGATGTGCTGTGATGAAGAAGAAGAAGGAGAAGAAGAAGAGCCATCTCCCCGGCTGCTTTCTGCTGCTCCATCTCAAAACATGTAGTCAGCAATGACTGCTGGCAACGTCAGGTGTGTTAGCTGACCTTAGCTAGTAATGCCATTTCAGTTGACGGGTCTTCTTCTCAAGCATGCAGCTGCAACTCAGATGTGTAGTTTCACTTAACGTTAGAATTCCGTGCGCTACAACCTTGCCAACAAACCGCCCAAGGCCAATCACCTAATTTCTTAAGACGCGTAACACAAACATTGCTACGGTCTGTTATTGATGTCTGCAACTTGCTCCACGGTTACCTCTTGTTTTAGCGGTTCACCGCCCCGCAGCAATGAATCAACATCGGTTATACTGAAAGCGAAGGCAGCAGCGTTAGCTACTTAGCTAACGCTGACGCTAGCTACAATAACAACAAGAGCAGCAGAAACGGCAACCGAGCGGTTCGGCCGAGACGTCCGTGTTCACCAGAAACTGATAGTCCGCCATGTTTTGCAGGAAATGACAGTTGAAGTAGAAAGTGTGTCCAAAATTTGCTTAACCTCGCATTTGTCACATATTTAGAGGCACATTCGGGCTAAGCTAACAGCAGAATCCTTCTACTTCTTCTTCGTCTTCTTCTTGTTCATGTTTGTTTTGGCAGCTGGTGAGCTGGTTCACCATCACGTCAGCGCCCCCTGCTGGACCGGAGTAAGAGCAGCAGCCTGGCAGTACTGCAGCCAGATGTGCTCTTTGTACCGTTGCTGCTCTCACTAACCCTGTTTATTAAAATCATTTAAATGTAGACCTAGCCAGACATTTTAATGGCCAACAATTCAGTTGTACAGACTGATGAATAAACAAATGTTATTTTAATTTTTTTATAGCTGCATTACTCTAAGGAAGGAAATCTGCAGCACCGTATCACCCTAATCAGAACAATATATAAATGAATAATGAATAATATATATCTCTCAAATAAATCACTGCCATAACGTTGAAGGACAGGTAACATACGTTGCTTTGAACTACTCTCCATGGCGATAGACTCAGATATATCTTCTTATGTTCAGCTGCAGATAAACCAGATGTGGAGACGGTCAATCAAGAGTCCAAAATGTGTTTGTTTTAGAGGTGGGCCTGCACCTTTCACTGAGGAAGCCTTTATGAGCAAGTTGATTTAATACCAACCGCTCCTACATATCATCTGAGAGCTGGGTTATTGTGCAGACTACTTGTTTTCATCTTTGGCAGCCTAGGACACACTTGTGAGAGGGAGTCAACCTCTTGAGATGCCCCACAAGGAGGCTACGTGGCTTGAAAAGTACTGTGATGTCTCTGTTATCATTGGCAGTCACCATGTGTGTAAGTATATATTTATATCAGAGAGTGACGTGGTGACGGCGTGTAAATCCACCATCTCTCTTTGTTCACGTCTTTGCCCAACGCGTCCGAACACAATGGTTCCTCAGATATCTACCGAGAAAGTTCCTCCTCGGGTTGTCACGTCGTAGGAGTTATTGAGAATGTGAGAGCGGAGACACCGTGGGTTGGTGGCTAACGCACGTTTCAGAGTATTTTAATCAGTCTCTGAATCATCCTTCTGAACAGACAATACGTTTTCCTTGTATTATGTAGGCGGAGAAGACGGACAAAGAGAAGAGCAAATATCCCAAGGACTTAATGATGCCAAATGAAGCTGATATGAAAATCATTACAGTTGTCTTTTTATCATGGGGGTGACTGATTTCAGTGCCATTGTTCGACTTGTAATTACAGTATTGATTAGTATAGTACGGTGTTCAGCAATAGAAAACAAAATAATAAAGTAAGTGATCATTATAAAAGGAAGAGATGTGTCACAATGTGCTAATTGTTGATACAATCTTCTCATTGTCCATGCATCCAGTTCAACATATCGGTCACTGTCTAATTCCCTGGGAACTATACTGTTCCAGTGACTCTTTGCTCTCTGTTTGCACGTTAATAAAAAACATCGTGATGAAAAGAAAACACATTGTATTCATGTCCATAATGTCAAGATCGTCAACATCACATGCTGCCGTTGTGTAATTGTTAGTTTCAGCCCTTTGAGATAACTCGAGTGTCTGAGCGTGTTCCGTTGAAACTAAAGTGTTGTCACGCTCAGCACGTCAGTAACTAAACAGCAACACTTTCTGGAGATAATGGTGTCGATGTTTGAGTGACGGTTGTTTTGTGTTGCGCTGATTAGCTTCTTGTTCTCACTGATGGAGTGAACTGTGAACACTTCCACTGATTGGCGCTTTTATTGTGTCGAGATGCTTGATGTCACCGTGGAGCGGATCCAACAGCCGGATCGATACGCCGAAAGAAATGCGTGACTTTGATTTGGGTGCTTCAAGACGCATCCGGATGAATTACTGCCGCATCTTATTGAAAAGCTTATTATATTATTATTATTATTATAGCCAAACACACAGGGTGCAGTACTTACACCCTACTCACCACTGGGTGGCTGTACATGCATCTCAAACCAGCTATCTGTTCTCGCCTTATCAACGTCTCTCCAGGAGTCTCGTTCTCTCCTCTCAGGTTCCCTGGGTTGTGGTTATACCTGATACCCACTACCATCATTATTGTTAGTCACATTTATATTACTATAACTGCTATTATTATCATCATCATCATCATCTTCATCATCATTCCATCCACTGTTGCTGTTTGTATTAGGAGTCATTCTATTTTTCTTATATTTCCTCTGCTATTGTTAGTGCTACTGCTGTGATTACTCTCATTATATGTATAATTTCTGTAATATGGATTGATTGGTGTAATACTGTTATGTTGTTCATTCTGTACACACAACATCTGTTGCCTTCTCAGTTGCTCTCCCTGAGGTTTGTTCCTTTTTTTCCCCCGTTAATAGATTTTTCAAGGGGGGGGGGGATTTGTAATATTGGGTTGAACTGAATACTTCTTACTGTGGAAGATTTGAAAACAGCGTTTTGCCGCTCATCACTGAGCAAAGTGGGTCAAATCTGAGTGAGTTCTGGGAACATGTTGCCGCCTCCATCGTCCAATGTGCGAGCTTGGGGTTGAGCTGGGATTCAAACGGCAGGATCAGCAGCTGCTCTGTATTGATCGGTAATCTGATCGGGAAATGCTGGCGAGCGTGTCATTGGGAAGCATTCGGTGTGCCTATATGAGGCAATATGGTGGCGACAGAATGACTCTTCATTCTACCTCTCTTCTCTGCACCGGTGTCAAACATCATATACACTACATGAAAGAAAAGAATAAAGACCGACGAGCCGTCAGGCTCAGGAACACAGTGTCTGAATGACTCGTGTGGCGACACGTGTGATCTCAAAGTGAGAAAAGTCAGAGACTTAACATTGATTGGTGCTGCAGTCTTCATAGGATTGGAGTCCATCAAAGTAGGAATAAATACATTTTATTTAAAAATAATAATAAAAAAAAGGAGAAATAACACAACACTACAAACAAAACATGTAATCTTAATCAGATTGAGTGATTTGAAAGTCACTTTTGCTTTTGGTCCTGGTTATTACTAAATCCTTCACTTGTTATTTGCTGTCATCACAAGCAGTCGGGGCCAGCTGGGGAAGTTCTCTAATGACGTGTCCATGGAAACAAGGCAGAGAGTCACATGTGTTTCATCACTCAACACGGGAAAAGCCTTCTGTTCAACGTTGCGGAGATTTAAAAATAATGTCGAAACACATCAACATCAGAGAGAAGTGTGTAGCTTTTTGTTTTTCCTCGTTGGTGAATTAGATGGTTTCTGCAAAGTGAAGCCAATGAGGAAGGGCCTCAAAGGTGCGTTCTCTCTAATGGCCAGCAGGGGGCGACGCCTCTGGTTGCAAAAAAGAAGCCTGGTTGCATAGAAGTCTATGAGAAAATGACTCTACTTCTCTCTTGATTTATCAGTAAACATTGTAATCATGAGTTTATGGTCTCAATCTCTAGCAACAAGTCTTCTTTTATACAGCATCATGTTCATTTAGTAAATTATGGCCCATTTAAACCACTGTCTGGGAGATGTTTGTGTTTTATTCTTAGATTTTTAACGCTTTCACAGTATTTTCAGTTCATGAAAATGAATTGTAAAATTTGTGGTTGCCTAGAAATCTGTTATTAAGCTATGGTCATACTGAGCTCCACTCTCTTGTGTCACTTCTTTTTGCAAAAAGCAAGATGGCGACCGCCAAAAACCAAGACGGCTACAGCTAAAGTGTTGAACTTGAGGCTTCAATAATGATGTCACGGTGACTCCGTCCACTTCTTCCTTCACAGCTCAGAAGGAACTCACAATCAGTCGTGAGAGGAATGTCCACCTCTCAATATGCGACGGTGAGAAGACGTCAAAGAGAGAACAAACAAATCAAGCCTTTCAATTTTTAATTTCGTTTTAATTGGCGTTGAGCTGAAAAGCAGTGGCTGTTCGGTTCTTCTTTAACTCTGAACTGCAGCTATTATCTCCTCGAATGCTTTTGTGTGTTGCCTAATGTACCGCTGGAGTGTTGTGTAATGGCTTTACACAGGAACGTGAGGTAGCTCCAAAATGGCTTTTAAACCTTTTGAGCCGTCTATTGTAGCAACACCATGCTCTATTATTTCCAACTAACCGATCCGATAAATTGATTTTCTACTTGGGCATTATGAACGAATTCCACTCTCAGTGATTGATTTGAATAGTTCCACGACATAATGAGAGCTTCAGGATCTGCTCCTCTGTAGATCATCGCAGGGAAACGGTGTTAATTAAAGAATCTCCCATAATCGCAGGACGTTGATGAGCTTTGACTTTGTTGACGCCGATGAAGATTTCCGTAAATCGTCAGTCCGATGAGAGGGTGCCTGACTGCAGCTCCTGTTATAATGGCCATGTGAAATCATGTCTACGCTTAGAGAGAAGCACCTCTACCCTACAAGCACATAATTAATGTCCCTGTGTCTATTTAAAGCATTTTTGCACATGCTCTTCCCCTTCCCCCGGAGTAGTGAGAAAATGCCTGAGGCGCACTATGATACAAGGGCTTCGAGGTGCTGCTCATCATCTGTTCAACCTTATTGGCAATGTGTAAATATCGCTGTGTCATTCAATGGAAGCACTGACACAGAACATGCCGTCAATTTAGCAGGAAATCATTCAAATGTTCAAACGTAATTATGCTTATTGACATGATAGTTCATGGTGGACATATGCAGTGAGGCAGCAGGCTTTTTGGGAACCGACTCTTGTCCCACAGATCTGTTTCTTTTTAAACCCACATTGTGTGTCAGCTGTGTAGTGTAGTGGAATATATTTGTGTTATTTTAATATTTTCTTTAAACTAAACGTAAAGCACAGTAAAACAAAATAGAAAGAAGGGCCGGTGTTTCTCTATCTTTCAAACACTGTTATTAAGAATGAATTAAGGACGTTATATTTCATTGAAACACTGTGGAAATGTGGGAAATATATAGAAATATATAGAAATATAGTTTGTTTATTTTCCTGTTTGGGGTTGACACTGAGACCAAGCCCCATGTGCACTATTATGCAGAGCCTGTGATAGCTTCTTCATCTCCCATTATCATACTTAGATCCTATCAAAGTGCTACATTAAAGCACTGGATGAGCTCATTAGGCGGAACAAAGTAAAGCAGGAATCTCCGTCTGACTGACAGCTGAGGCTGCTCCCTCCGTCGCTCAGGGATTCTTCTCGGCGACATCCCTCAGCAACAGTCAAATGATGCATTCAGGTGCGCATCGTAAAACCCAAAGCGCCTTTGAGCGGAAGTAAGAATCGACTGTTATGAGAAGCACTGAGGGGGAAAAATAAATAGTCTACTGCTATTCTGATGAAGTAATAGTAAAAAGTGACATTGCTATATGGGTTAAATAAATAAATAAAAACATTTCAAACTTTGTTTTTGATATGGATGTATAGATACTTATTACACGTGTTTAAATATGAACATTGAAAAGTAAAGTAAGCTGAGATTGCTCTTAACTTTTCTTAACCAAGTGGTCTCATTATTCATGTGTTGCTTATAGCAAGAGTACAACATCTGTGCAGTATAACAAATGCAGTTTATATATAAAATATATATATTTTAATTTCTTCCATTCACTTCAGAACATCAGTAAAACTGATTTTGTTTAGCTGTTTATTAGCCTTGAAAAAAAATGTATTGTTGTTGTATTTTTAAAGACAACATATTTTTGCATTCTGTTGTAGACAAAAAAAAAAAAGCTACAGAGCCCTTCTCACACAAAAAACTACCAGCTTATAATTTTAAAATCACATTTGTTGCATTTTGACTCAACAGCTTGTGTCGCGCTGTCACCTCCTAGTCTAATATCTCCGACAGCACTCGAGGGCAGTGAAGTGTCGCTGCACTTCCGATGGCCATATTTGGGTGAGCATCAGTGGCGCCTGAGCTCAGGAAGCAATTGGAAACAGTAAAATGAGCTTTTGTCCGTCTTCTATCGCAAGACAAAATACCCAGACGTTGTTTTCGCCGAAGTTGATTCGCGTCGTTGACAGAAGAAAGCTGCTGCTGCTGCTGCTGCAGCAGAGATCAGAGCTTTGATTCTCAGGAACTCTGACACACGCAGCTGCAAAAAAAAACAACAACATTTCACTCTGGGGAAACTGTCAGGAGACACAGGTGAGCTGGATTTTTTTATATCATTTAAACTGCATGAAACATTTGGTTTAGAATAATGAAAACAAAAAAAGCATGCATCCGCTTTCCTGGCTCACCGGCTACTGTCTACTCTATTACGGAGGTTTGGTTTCATTGGCACCTGTTGATCTGAATTCCCTGCTGAACAATCATTTGAAATGAGCCTTATTGACGGAGGATAAAGTTCTGTTGATTCCCAGATAAAACATCAGCGCATGAAGGATCAAGGCTTATAATGTAGCTCGGGAGCTCAAATCTGTTTGACTTTTTTGTTTTTGAGAAGAAATAATGTCTGCTGTATGGCCAAAAGTTCCCCTAATGTTCACCATAACGATGTTAAAACACAATGTTGGAACCCTCAAGTTGTCTCCGTGTGAAACCAGATGAAGGCAGACTCTCGTTCTGCAGGATGTCGGTACGATGGTCCACCTTGTTGGCTCGACCGAAACTTGACAGGTGGAGATGGTTTTATGGTTGAATATCTATTTTTTTTTATTTTTGTAAACGCTCTCCTTATTTGTAATCTATCAGCCTGCTCTGTACATTTCAAAAGCTGGAGACGCCACGCACTCTTTAACAATCAACACACACACACACACACACACACACACACACACACACACACACACACACACACACACACACAGGTGCATCAGACAGAGATACAGCCTGAAGTTGAAAACATGTTATTTTAGTCAGAGTGCACTCTGGGAGACATTCATAGGTTTGTGTTTGAAGACGTGTATAATAACAGGTGTCATAAGAGTAAAGGCAGCTTTATAGACCTCTGGATCTGAATGTGATGTTAACCTCCTCAGCAGCTCACGCATTATGCATGCTCTGTTTCATACTGTGTATCAATCCATTTTTCGCTTTGGAGATGCTCGTCTCTTCTCTCTCTCTCTCTCTCTCTCTCTCTCTCTCTCTCTCTCTCTCTCTCTCTCTCTCTGTCTCACTCACTCACTCACTCACACTAAGACGGCGCTCATCTAGAATAATCTTGTCCCCAAGTGACAGCACCGGCAGCCTAAGTCCGTGATTCACCTGTGCTTTTTTAATATTGATTATCCAGCAGATTATAAGGGGGATGAAAAGCATCACGTTTCATTGTTGAGCATTAAACTGCAGTCTAATAGAGACGAATTATGAGTGTCTCTTTGTGGCTTTCTCCCTTTGTATTAAGACGGTGGAGGTTTTAACTCCACTATAGACCAATCATTAGGAGTCCATTAGTTTTCAAATCACTCATTAATGAATAATTCCTCTTTTTAAATGCCGTAGATCAGTGGTCAAAAACCTGTGTGTGAAAGAAAAAAACCAGCTTCCCCAGTGTTTTCCTTCTGCCACACGTCCGCAGAGACATCATAAGCAGGTTATGGTAATGCCGCTCAAATATAGTAGTCAGTTGTTGTGTTCAGAAGTACGGCATTAATTATAGTGTGTGAGAAAACTTCAATGACTCAGAGCATCACTGCCATTGTAGCACAGTGTCTTGTAAATGCAGACTGATGTGTTTTCGCGTAAAAGGAGAGGCATGATTGTTTCTGCATAAAGGCTCGATGGCTTCTATATTTTTGAGAGCTTCTTCTATCTTACGGCCGTGGGGGGAGAGTGGTTTTTTTTTTTTTCACGAGGACAAAGGATGTATTATCTGTGGCACAATAAGCGAGGATTTGTGCCATTGTTAAAGTTGTATATGTTGTGCGTCGCTGTGCTGCAGACGCCCTTTACAAAAAAAAAAAAAAGCTCACAACCATCAACTCCTGGGGTTTTCTCTGGCAATCAATTTCCAAAGCCAATGTGCCCGTCATGTGCCTTGACAACACAGACACCGGGAGCTTTTTGGGAATAGCAGGCTGGATGGTGTTTTCTCCGGGCCGGAGCTGGATGGTTCACAGATGATGTGTTATCTAGGTGCATAGCGTATAGATCACAGGGACTTTTCAAAATCCAATCCGCTTGGAAAGCTCCGAGATTTGACACCGAATTGGCAGCCGGATCCATTTAGCTCAGGCGTCCCTAAGGGACAGTGACACAATTATAACCTTGATGGCCATATAATGAGGCTCTTGCTTCTGTCGTAAAGGTTATGATAGTCACGCTTTTTCACACCAGCGCTGCATAATCGACTTACAGTAGTGATTTGAAGGTGCACCTCCTCAGGCTGATGTGGTTTAAATTAAGTTCAAAATGTGCTCGTCTGCTTTCATTCAATTACACCAACTGTCATTGTTAAAGGAGACGGTTAAATTAATATCTCCCTCTCATTGTGTCGACGAAGGAAGAATGAATGCTAATTGCATTGGTTGTAAGACAAAGGCATGTAGGAAATCGTACCGAACCTGTTAAGTCGATTAAATTCGATTATAACAATAGTTGGGTCTATGTCATGATGACGCTGTGGCAGCGTCTCCTAAGGTGGGGGCAGTAAGCCGGCCAGTGCCGCGCCTCATCAGCTCACGTGATGAACTCCAGGAAATCTCTTCAGTCTCTTTGAGTAAACGTTTGAAGATTAGCCGGAGCGTAGCCGGACAATATGGCGGGAAAAAAGAAGTGCAGAAGCAAATGTGCAGTTACAGGTTCTAATTTGAGTACAAACGGTCTGTTTTCTTTCAGTGATTTTGTTTTAAAGCTAGCGCGTATTAAAACTACCGGGCGGCTAGATATCGATCCACACAAAAACGTAGAAACGTTTGTTTTTGAATAACCTGTAAATTGTGCTTTTGTTTGTCAAAATGGACACAGATCTGCTGAAGACGGAAGATTTAGCTAACCCTAATATTTGACTTTTTTTTCCTGCATGGCGCCCAGTGTCCATTTATTAAATGTAATTGATTTACTGTGGTAAAAGAGCATCGTACAAGAAAATGAGAAATGTGTTTTGTAATTTGAATAAAACGCTGGAAATGATTGAATGTGTTTGCTATGAATAAACGATTAATCGTAAGTAATAATCAACAGATCGGTAAATCATCAAAGCAGTTGTTAGTTGCAGCCGTAGTCTATGTAAAGTAGGAACAGTACTTCAGATATACAAGTTCATGAGCTACATTGAAACATTATCTATATCTATATCTATATCTATATATAGATATATATCTATATTGAATTAACACTGTTGATTAAACGGTGATCACATTCCTCTCCATCACTGTGTGATGCAGATGGTGCCCTGTTGTAACTGTTGTACTGAACTGTGTATAAATATCATGTTTTTTTTGTGTTTTACTGCGTTGAGGTGAACACACTATAACACCAAAGGGTCTTCTTCTTTTTTTCTTTTTTTTTCCAGACCTTAGAATTCCATTTACCTGTATTTACCAGCTCCCTTTCTTCTGCTGTTACCATAGAGACACTCTTCCCTATCAGCAAGGCGCCTTTGGCTGCCGGACCCATTGGCTCTCACAGGAGAGAGACACTGTTGAGCGTTAGCAAGTGTTTCCCTGGCACGATTTTGGCACCAATATCGCAAGAAAGGCATTTACTTGGCTTCGACGGTGTTTCCTTGGCAGCCGGCGCCCCACCGGCGGCGGCACGTCGACCCCGTTTTGTCACTACGGGCTGACGGCTGAGACAGAGTGAAATCCAGTTGGGAGAGATCCACTCCCGTAATTGAAATGAGTTCACCTGGGAGACAGCTGCTCCGCGGTGCCTGTTGGCTGTCAGTGCTTACCAGCCTGCGTGCGGTGGATACGATGTGACGCCCGAGCAGGTTTGTTTACCACAGCGAGAAAACACGCCGCAGGTATTTCAGCAGCGCGGCCTTTTAAAGATGTCATGAAGAGAGTATTTCACTCTTAGATCGAGGTCAACCTTGTTAGGAGAGCGGAGAACACTCGACGCTCTCTGACGGTCAGCGACAAAATGCACATAAATGAGACTTCTCTGAACGTGAACATTATTAATACGAAATAAACTGCCCGATTCCAATCACCACTCAAATCTCATTAACATGTGTGATTCCTTGACATTTCCTTTGTGCCCTGCTGTTTGTTTAAAAATAATGATGATTCAAAAGTCATCTGAATTTTTAGTATAAATAGATTTTCCTTTCTTCTGACCTTCTTAACATCCAATAAGTAGGAAAGTATTGAAGAGGTAACTCTTTCCCCTTTTCCCACAAACAGGACCTGTACATTTGATGACTGTGACAAAAAAAAATATTGTTTTTTTTTACCAAATAAAGAGCTGTGCAACTTCAGTTCATCAGTTTATTTCACGTGCGCTTCACTCAGAGAGTCCCTGTAGGCTTACACTCACAAAGAAAGAAAACAGAAAGTATAACACACAATATAACATGTAAAAGTACACACACACACACACATGCACCGGTAATGATATTAATATGACAACACGGTTGAGGTTTTTATGTCTAATGGACGGACGACTCTGCTCTACCACTAGGCCGCAGTCGCACTGGAGATATTTGACATGTTTCCTATGGAGCTACAATGGAGAGTGATGGCAGAAAGTATCAACAGCTCTGAGATTCAATCAGATTCAAACACCGGGAGCTTTCTCCAGACGCTGAGCAGTGACATTCAGAAAATACCAGAATAAATCCATCATATTCTTGAGGCAGCTCCTCAATCCTGTCGTCCTAAAGCAATACCACAAGACCTGTGTCTGTGTGGACAAGTAGCGAGCTAGCTGGACGTGTATTGCGTCCACAACCTTTAATAGAACCTCATCCTTGTCCAGTAGTTTGGGAAAATATAGGAAATCAAGAGAGAAGTTAAAAAGAAAAGAAAGGAAATTCCAACAGTTCATCTCTTGGAAATGGCAAATTGATGATATCTGACAGAGAAGGAGCACAGACACTTCAGTCTAATGGAGGAAAGTGTGAATGCTCCAAGTGGATAACAGGTGTCAGCCCCCTGGATCGATAGCATACTGTCCTTTGGGCTCAGCCTGTGATACTACCTGCACCACGACGCTCTCAGCAGGTGGTCTGGATGACAGCAGGCACACGGACACACTGATATTGTGGAATCCATTTGGTGTAAGCGCCATCATTCAAACCATACAACAACAGTCTCACACCCACCCCCCCCCCCTCCAAAAAAAAAAGATGAACATTGTAAAATATGTAGCATCAGCTCAGAATGACTTTCCACTGTTATCCTCTCACAGATTGTTACTAACAGCGAGTATTGTGTCTTTTTCCTGGTTGGAAAATCAGAACAAGCTCCGAGCAGCCGTCGTTCATCGCTTCTTCCTTCACGGCTGTCAACTATTGAAAAGAGTGTCTGACTTTTTTTTTCCGTCAATCAAAGCCTCTCTCTCTCGTGTGTCTTCGTCATTCGTCTTTTCTTTTCTTTTCTTTTCTTTTTTTTGCTGCTGCTGCTCATCAGCGCGCTGAATGTTCGAGGCTCTCACAAACGTCCCGGGTTCAGCCAGCGGCAGTGGAGCTCGCGTCACAGGCAACATGCAGTAAATTGGACAAGCGGGGGACTAAAGTGATTGGATGCTGTTAAGGAGGAGTCTTTGACTTAACAATAAGCTTCACTCTCTTCCTCAGTTGCTAGGCAGACGTGAGCATCCCTGAGTTGTTTTTGCTGTGGGAACTGCTGACACTTATGCGATTTTAATAAACTTGCAATCCGTTCATTTTCATGCTTTTTGACTTGAAATGAAGATTGAAAAGGAAAAAAAAAAAAAAAGGCAGACTGCATCGTAAACGGGTCCAGCCGCCACAGTGGCTTCAAATGCGATGCACTTGAGAAATGTGGCGGCTAATAAACGCATTCTGGTCCTGTGTGGGTTTAGTGACCGACTTCAATATTGAACCGCAGGTATTTTTAGATGCCCCAACCTTCTTTTGAGATTAAAAGGATTAACTCCTCATAAAGCATAGATATGCTGCAGACACACGATGAAGTTCAGGGCCTGACTTTTGAGCATAAAGGGCATTACTCTTAAAAATGATAATCACGCTAAGTATGTGGCCCTTAAGTCAATCAAACACAATCCAGTATGTTCACATTTAAACTTGTTTATGATTAAATCAGAAGACGTCCTGAGCCTACAGACTCTGGTCACAGTTAAGAAGATGCACTGAGTTGATGTGATGTTGCTGTTGTACAGTTTGCTGACTTTACCTTTTTCTTTTTTACTTGGGGGGGGGGGGGGGGGGGTAATGCAAACGTGCTCATTTTCATTAAAAATCCCTAAACACAACACTTTACTTTCTTCTTTAGCTTCCCTGCTGCGGGGAGCCCTGACGGTGCTCAGTATTATCATATGAGGTCATATAATTCAGTTATGCTTTACAGACGCCATGAAGCCGATATGAGAGTTCACGTTACGGCTCTGAGAAAGACCCACTCGGTCTCAGCGACGGGTTTAGAGACGCGGCGCCAATCATCTCCGAGGTCACCAGATTGGCTCATTTTTCTGAATTCATATTTCACAGCCACGACAACCCAAGTATCCATCCCTGCAAACGCTTGGATAACATTTCTGCTTCTATGTGTATACAAACTGCTATATGTTAAGATTTAACATTGAGAAAATAATGATTTGTTCATGAGATATAATGCCTGTCAGCCAATTCTCAAATCATGCTGGTTAATGCTATATTAAGAGTCGATCATTTGTTTGTGAACACATTCATTAATTACAGTTTTACAACATTTTAAAAAAGTTGATATTCTTAGAAAATGTATTTTTGGAGGCGTCTTCTGATAAATTGTTGGTCCACAAAATGCAACGGTTGGTGGAGAGTCCTCTGGGACGTTCATCGATACGCTTTATTGAATTAGATGATAAAATCATATTTACTGGTATTGGTTAAATATGAAGCTGCAGTACAGCCAGCATCCGGCTAACTTAACTTAGCATAAAGACTAACCAATGGTTAAGAAAATCCACCTACTGTATCATCACCCAGAGCGCTCACTGTTTAACAAGTGGTGTTGTTTAAAGAGCTACCGCTTTCCCCGAGAGGAGTAAAGTGTCAATTAAAGTGTCAATTATACAATGAACTATTAATACATGTTTAATGATGGATTCAAATGCAGTACGGAAATGATTACCGAACGTGTTTCTCATTTAAACCTTGCCTCGTTATTAAATGACTTTTCTGTAAAGCTCACATTTCACTTCACTTTTCCTACGAGCCTCAGTAAAGATCGTATTATTCTGTTTCCACATCATCTGGCTTTGACTGGGCTGTTTTTGCAGCATAGTCTCGTTTTTAGATCCTCTGTTGGTGTTTGTCCTGGAGATGCCCCAGGTCTATGATGAAGACATTCATTGGAATCATGTCTTTTAATGACATTGCTGTTATGAGGCTCGTGTGGCTCTCCGCTCTGAGTTGCATATTTTGTGCAAATCCCCCAAAAAGAAAGGTTGATTGACTTTGAACCGGCCAGACCAAGAGGCGGAAGACAAATTGCATCATTTATACTCGGACCGGAATAGAACACACACCTCCTGCCGAAGAAGAGCATAATTATGTTACAAGAGCAAAGAGGTTATGCGGCTGAACAGCCGAAATTAAATGTATTTTGACTCACTTCTCTAGAATAGAGGGGACTTACTCAAACGGTGCTAATCACGGGTTTGCACCTCTTTGTGTGTCTTTTCTGGCAGTGAGGGATAATGACGACGCTGCTGGACCTGAAGAGCAGTGTGTTGAGGCAGGTGCAGAGGAGCCAGTCGCTGAGGAGCCGAAGGGAGCCTTCGCCCACCGCCAGCAGCCCCCTCACGCACTGCCCTGACCCCTTACCTCGCAGGTGAGTTCTCCCGTGCTCAAACATACACACTCCTGCAAGTTCTGTAGTTGGTTTCCTGTTATTATGTTGTTGTTTTTTTTTTTTTTAATGGATGTGACATTCGTGGAATTGTGGTGCTGTTTCGTTTAACCGGTACAAAAAGTTTAACCGTTTTTTTTCCTTTCTGTCAATCAGAGTTTAACCCATTTTTTTTTTTTTTTTAGAGTAAATTCAGAGATGTAATGAAATGCTTCCAGGAACACTGAGTGGCAGAGGCGTTGCATGAACTTATGATGTTGAAAGTAAAGTTGTGATGCGCTTTTTCGCTTTTGGATGAAAACAGATTAAGCCCCCTTGGTTGAGTTTGAGTTTTGAGAAGCAGGAGAACCGGGCTGGTTATTTACATGTTACTTCATTCTTCGCTTGATTGTTGCCGCTTAAGTAATAGCTTCAATAAAGAGATTCTTTATTGAGGGAAAATGAAATTGCATTCAGGGGTAGCTCAGAAGGATGATGGCACACACACACACACACACACACACACATAAGGAATAAGTCATGTCTGTGATTCCTTTGTTTTCCGCTGGCCGTCCAGCTGAAGCCACAAGTCATTATTTCTACGTCCTGAACGTGCTCAGCGACTATAGATATAGAGGACGCCGTGCACAAGCAGCCTCGCCCCCCCCCCCCCCCCCCCCCCCCCCAGGACACATCAACCACCACACTATTACATGCACAGTCAGGCTCTGACGCCATCACAAATGCTGCTTTCTTGAGGTTCAGTGATGTCCACACGTCTCCTTCAAACACAGGAGTGAACCGCAGCACCGCACGCTGCTGCTGGTAGTCGAGTGACAAAGACCTCTGGCTGCATCATAAATCACCGTATGTTTTAGTTGACCTATGTGTTTTGTGTTTGAATCCTTGATTAATTAAAGTTACTGGTACATGGGTTCATATTGGTGTGTGTGTGTGTCTGAGTGTAAACTGTATGTACATTTATGTCTACAATATGTGTCAGTATGTGTGTTTATGTTGAATGTCACAAAAACAGCAAGACATCTTTTTAGTCACTCTCATACAAAGCCAATAAGAAAAGTGATCATAAACCATATATACTAGCTAACTGTACGGCAGACTATGGATACAGAAACCACTGCTGAAAGACAAAAGGCAGGCTTCCACATGTAGCATGCTAACGGAGATGTCTCTTATGTGAATAGCCATAAAAAGCTCAATATATGTGTTATTGTTTATGTCATTAGTATGGCAACTACAGTTGAAACGGTAGTTTTTATAGATAATATATAAGAAAATACATCTCCACACCTTTTATTTCTACAAGGAGCTGCTCACTGTTTGACCCAATTCATTCATTTGTTAAAAATGATTCCGTGTTCTTATGTCACTATTGTTTGCATGTACTTTATGTGTGTATGTATACATGTATGCATATGTGGACATGTAATATGTGTGTAGTATGATATATGTATGTTTCCTTTTTGTTCTTGTGTTGTATTTATTTTCTGTTTCTCTTAAAATGTCTTTACTAATGTTAAACGTTCTACGGTTCGCGGTGATGTGGTCTGTGCTGAGAACAAACAGACCCTCAGTGGATTTGATCTTTTCTGATCTCTTAAGTTTCGTTCCGTTGTCTCTGTAGAAGGTTTTTATTATTTTGAGGTTTGTTTTTTTTCCTTGCCTGCCTCGTAGCAACAAATAAAGTGGCACAGGTAAAATCTTTCATGTGTTTTTTTTCAGTCTTGTTTTGAAGCGTCATCTGAAGCCAAAAGTAATTGTATGAACCTGTGGTTTCTATAGCAACCTAAATACAGGCTGCTGCCGTGAACTTATACTTCGGTGCTGACGACCGTGTCTATTTTTAACGTGGAAGATAACCTCAGATTCTTTGCTGAACGCTGATGAATTTTGCATTTTGAAAGACTATTAGCTCACCATTTTTCATGAACATGTTTTTATTTAATGCATGGTCTTCATGCTGCCTCAGTAAGTGGTATTAATTTGGCATTTTTTTTTATTGTATTCCTGATGCAATTCAATGTAAAATCTGCTTCAATGGGAGCCTATTTGTGTCCTTCATTAAAGAGTGATTTGAACTGTCAGTATCTCACATTTTTCTCATTTCCCATGCCAGCTCCCTGGTGCTACATCCTTCCCACCGAGTCTCATCCGTGCACGAACCCCGAGCGCTCGTCATTAGAGGCAGGCTGTTGATCTTTGTTATCCGTTCAGACTGCTGCTGGCCTGCCTGCACTCTCACTTTAATTGAGAATTTGAAAATGAGGCCGGGTACATTCGGGCTGCTCCAGCCACAGTTGTTGACCCAGCGGTGCCGTCGGCTGTCAGAGCTGAGCTCTCAGAGCGGAGACCGGCATGTTGGAGGGTTTTAATTCAGTTGAGCAAACTACGTTTTTTTTTTTTTTTGTGAGCTGGTTTCCAAAGTCTGTGAAAATGAACGAGACACTGTCAGAGACGAGCTTGATCGGACGTTATACAGCAATTTAAATTCATATCTTGGTTTATTACTGTTTGCTTATTGCACTGTTCTGTTCCGTCTCCGTCAACAGTGGTGAAGTTCACACTTGACTCCGCTGTGTTTTGAATTGTGAGCTCTCTACTCTGTCACTAATGGATTTGACTCCTCAGCGACACTGAACTGGTGCTCTCAGATTAATGAGGAATAACTCAATCAATTTAGAATTACATCAAACGGAAAACCTTAATGCGCATGCAATTACAGACAGACATACTATACATTTAAATTGGGGATGTCAAACTAATTTAAGTTCATGAGCCACAAACAACCCAATTTGATGTCAAACGTATAAAGAACATCACCTTCACATTGTTCCCTTTCTTGTAGTGTAAGCAAGACTATTGCTTTCTGAAAACATTCACAATAAATGTAAAATTAATTTACAAAGCAGAGATGTCGCTCAGCTACAACTAAAAACAGTTTCCTTAAACTTGCCAATACATTATTTATCTTCTCTGTTCTCAGTTGTCTTTGGAAGTTCTTGTATTTTGTGCCATGATGATGATGATGATGATGATGATGATGATGATGGCGCTGAATGATATACTCCTTGAGCACTGAAAGGTGCTGTGAACACACCCCAGCGCACTGACTTCCCATTTACTTCTGTGGAGAAATAGGAAGTGGTTCCCTTTTTTTCTTGGAAAACCCGTCACTGTGTCCACTTTCGTCTGACATTTGTCCCGCCGTTGGCTCCAGCATGGACAGCAGCCGGTGCTCTTGACAGCGTTGTGTCGTGTAGCCTGTATGTAAGCAAGTAGGGTCTGTAACAGCATATCCAGCAGAGGGCCTGCTAAACTGGAATGAGTGACTTGTCTGCAATTTTCACACTTTGCAAAGTCACCCAGTGGGCCCGATTTGGACTCTTTGGCAGCCGGTTCTGGCCCTGGGGTCGCCGTCATTTTGAAACCCCTGATTTAAGTGATGCGGCTGCTATGTCGTTATTGTCAACCTCATGAATACATGAAAAACAACAACGTGTTATTCTGTCCATCAATACTTTCCTGATCTCCTCATAGACTGTGTATAAGAAGTGTATGTAGCCACTGTGATGTCACCCATTGGTTTGTGGACTGAGGTTTTCAGTTCTGAAATTTGGCCGTCGCCATCTTGTTTTTTTTGCAACCAGAAGTGACATGAGAATTTTTTTTTTTTTTTTTTTTTACAATTGACTTTCAACTAAAGGGTTAAAAAGGTTGAAAAAGAAAACATGGACAGCTCCCAGACCAGACAACCCTGTGGTAGCGACCTGTCAATCACAGGGTAGCCCCGCCCTAAAGCATACCCTGCTTTATGGTCTATTTTACTCTAAATGGGACCATCATTCACTAAATGAACTTGTGCAATTGTATATTTGACATGTTGAAGAAGACTTGAAACTAGTGTTTGAGACCATAGACTCATGTTGACAATGTGTACTGAGGGAATAAATCATTTTCTCAAAGACTTCATCTACCAGAGGAGTTACTACTTGACGGCCATTAGAAAGAATGCAACTGTAAGGCACTTTGCATTGGCTTCACTTTTTCAGTGACACATGCAGTTATGCTATACATTCCCTGAGGGAGGAATGCCTACGATAACAATAATACTGTTCAAGCATCGTCTACCCTGTAGTCATGTAAGAGCTTTATGTTGGAGTTGCACTTTGCCTGTTTTTAAAAATGTGTCAAATCCTCAGTCAGCTATTGAGCTGCACAGTGAGAAAGTAAAAACTGTGGAGCACCATTGTGAAGCACCCAAGAGGACCCAAGTTGAAAATAATTTCACACCAGGCTTTTGTTCTGTCTGTCAGCGGTTCGAGCTCGGAGACTGCCGTTTCTTTCGCAAGTCATGGAAACGGAGAGATTCTGTGATCATATCTCCATATCAGATTCTCTTCACCTGTAATGTTCTGTTGCTTAATCAAACGTGTAATTAGAGTAAAACAAGCAGTGCTGTGTGTAGTGTCGAGCGGGGATCCTTGACATGGAAGAGATTCTCTGTTGTGATAGGAGCAGCAGGCTGATATTAGGCACTGACAACCGTGATGAGTCGCATTAAAAAAATCTGCTTATTTCATTAGAATGCATACAGACGTCACATTGTCTTTCATGCTGCAAACAACAGTGATGTCTGTGCTATTAATTACAACGTATGCACTGCCATATTATATTGAAGTTTGAAGAGAGGGGTTGCCGTCATCTTCACACCCCCAATTAGTCACGTTTATTCTCGTAGATAGAAGTACAGTGTCCATGTTTTTATTTACGTCTTTCTTCTGATTTACTCCCCAGACAGGAAATTGGAATGAATTCTGAAAATAAATTAGAATAAAATGACAGTAAAAAAAAAAAAAAATAGGACCTGTTTCCTAGCAACATCAAATCAGTTTGTTATTGAGAGAGAGAGAGAGAGAGAGAGAGAGAGAGAGAGAGAGAGAGAGAGAGAGAGAGAGAGAGAGAGAGAGAGAGAGAGAGAGAGAGAGAGAGAGAGAGAGATTTTTTTTTTTGTTGATGTATCAAATCTGGATTGACTGGCATCGTTTGGGTTTTCTTCCGGCTCATGAACACGTCGCCCCAAAGCTGGAAACAAAAGATTCCAGACTGTCTGGACAAATCCTCTCGCTGACTGACAGAAGATGAGACAGATTTCTGGATAAGAGGACGCCCTGGACGACTGACGATGGATGTGGAGAGAATTGAGTGTCTCATAACACAAGTATCACAATCAAAATGAAGCTTATTTGTGCTATATGTGCAAATGAAAACTGTAAGCTCCAAAAAAAACAAAACCTCTCATATCTTGTCAGCCACGCAGGCTTTTTTTTTTTTTTTTTTTTGGCGGAGGCATTCACAGATTGGAGACTCGGTTTGTGGCTTCAAGCTTTCAAACGCTGACTGAGGGGCTTTCGGATCAGAATAGCAACTCAACAAACACACCAGTGAGGCTGGAAATGAAAGTCCTGTCTTTGTTGCAATATTGTGGTTATGCTAATAAATGAAAAGGTTAAACTGGAGGAGATGAAACAGGTTAGTTTATCGACAGAAACTAGAAAGCAATTATGTTGATTATTAAAGAATTTATTTGAATTAAACCCCAAAGTCAATTCAAGCTTCTAAAATATGAATATTTGTGGATTTTCTTAGTTTTGGATGATATTTCATTGTTTTGGGGTTGTGGACTGTTGGTCGAATAAAGCAAGCCATCTGAATGATATCAAAGTTATGATGGGCACTGTGGAAAGAATCTAGCAGTCAAGACAATAGTTGTCAGATTAAAGGTTAATGAAAATCACCGGCAGCTGCAGCCCTACTGCAAAGCAAGACTTGTTTAAAAACTGTGGACATTTTGAAGAATTTACTGCATTTATAGCATTTGATGAAAGATTAAGCCGTTTAAAATGAATACATCCACCTTTCAAGTTTTACTGGGTTTGACGACAGTGGAGACCTGACCAACTCTCTCAGCATGACTGCCATTAGCTCTCATCAATACCTCAGGGGTTTGCCATCCGCTCCCCCACCATGGCGAGAGTCAGTGGGTGCTGGGATGGGCTGCCACCAGCCCGCTGTGATGTGATGCCGCTAATAAAGGAGCGTGACAGCTCCTCTGTGGACATCTCCTCCGTGTAATGTGATGGGGTTGGCTGAGAGACGAGGAAGAGGACAGAGAGAGAGAGAGAGAGAGAGAGAGAGAGAGAGAGAGAGAGAGAGAGAGGAGCTGGCAGGTGTGGGAGCTGTGGGGGTGAGGAGTTACAGGCAGAGACCGCATGGCTGATCCCCGACGGTTCTGCTACAGCTCCCCAAGTGATCTCCATGCAGGCCGGGAGGAAGACGCCCGTTGTGAGGTTTGGGAGGGGTGAGATGTTGGGGTGAAGGTGGTGGAGGGGTTGGGGGGGGGGGGGGGGGGGGGGGGGGTCCCCAAGGTGTTTAGCCAGCTACTCCCCTCCCTGAATGTGCATGTGTCACCATGACAACTGGGGCCAGCGGGAGTCCGGGGATTCACTCACACCTGGAGGAAACGGGAAACATTTGCATTTTGCACACAGCCCTGCTCATCATACATTTAGCAGATTAACATGATTCACGCAGAGTGCAGACGTGTTGGATTGCTGAGAGCTTTGGTCCAGACCTGCTTTTGCGTTTTAGTGCACGAGATAAGAAGGTGTTTGATGGCTAATAAGAAGCTGAACTGCAGGCGATGGAGCGCTGTAGTTCGACATAACGAGGAAACAGATCATCTTTATTGACAGACGCTTCTCTGAAGTGTCTGTAAACAGGATGCAGTGTGATGTCACTGAATCCCACTTTGTTTCTAATTTAGATCCAGAAATTTTATATTCGTCTGATGAGATTAACTGTTACTACAACATGCATGTCGCCTAATTTTTTTTTTTCATAAATTAACATATTTCCCCAGTATTTCATCTCTATTTTTAGGGATGATTTGTCAATCTGTTTCCTCTTCTTGGCAGGATTTCCGAGGAGAGCGTGGAGTTTTTTGAGCGCGTGAATGCCATCCTTCAGAAGCAGGAGAACATGCTGCGGACTGCCCAGGCTGAGGTAACCCTCACCCAACTTCCCCTTTTCCGTCTGTTGCGCCCGTGCATTGCGAGTGGGCCTCGGCGCCGTTTGTTCAGGCCAGTGTGACGCGGACAGACAGAAGGGCCGGGTCGAGTTGGGTGCTTGGAAGACTGGAAGCTCAGCTGTGACGAGCTGCTGTCGATGGTTATGTTCAGCTCCTCCTGCTGCCAATGCTAATAAGGCAATGATGCTCTATTAACATCTTTGCTGAGAGCAATGTCTTCATTTCCAAATTGCTGTAAGACAAGAGAGTAAAAAAAAAAGAGTCATCAAAACATAAGGAACATTCACTACATATCATAATTGGTTAGAATGAAGTGGCTATTTAATGCATTAGTGGTAGAAAGATCCTCTACATTTCAGGAAAAAATTGCTCCACTGCATTTAACAGCTATAGTTACCAGTTTATTGTCAGATTGATATTTTACATCAACATTTCATAAGCTTATAAAATACATTGCAAAAGCTGGAAACCAGTGGTTTCCTTTTCGGCATGTGACCCCTCCAAAAAAATCAAGTTGCGACTCTTCGTCACATTTCAGACGCCTATGAGTTGTTAGCAGTCAAATCATCCCCTCTAAACCTTCATTCAGATAAGTATCTGAGGCCCAATGTGGAACCACTGGACAGTTGAACTGTTTCTGACCCCTCACAGTGCGACAGAGGAGCCTGCACAGTGCCGCCGCCGCAAGAGCATGTGGATCAGGCTTTCATCCCCGACAGAATCCGGAGGACAGAGGTGCGTCTGTTTTTAATTGCACTTCAGCAGTTTTTAAAAAAAATAACAGACACCTCCTTGCTTTTAATATGCTTCAAAGCAGAAAGCATGAAGAGGAAGGAACATAAGCTATTATTTATTTATTTTTGAGGGATTGTCATTAAGTGGAGTGTGTTTTCATGTAGCTGGACCTGCTTTACGAGGAAGCTGTTTACACGGTGGTCAACCGGGTGGGAGTGCCTTCACCTGAACATGTGAGAAGTGACGAAGACCTGTTTGCTTACCTGCTAAAGGTATCTACGTCGCTCCCTCCCTTCCTCCCTATATCCCATCCTACCTCCCTACCACCCTCCCTCCGTCCCTCTAAAAAGCAGAATCTATTTTCTGAGCTCCGTTACATCTCTGTTAGTAACACCGCTGCTAGCCTCAACAATGGTGTTATTTGTTGTGGGCAGGCTGTAAGAATTTGAGCAGATGCTGTTGGCTCTAACCTGATTAAACATGAAAAGTCCAGTCACACCGTGTGCTGATATACAGCTGTGATATTAAATCCATTCACATGAAATCGTGCTCAGGATTGTAGCTTCTTTAATGTCTGGAGTGGGTGGTTGTTTTTTTTTCAAGTTGTGTTGTAGTCCTTGCTGTCGGGTGCAGGTTTATAAAGGACCGGTGTTGCAGTGGATAGTGTTTCTAGAATGTTCATTCACGTTTCTGTTGCATATAAAAGCTTCTTTCTTTACCGTCTCACCACACAAGGTGTTTGATTTGGGCGAAGAGGAGCATGACATCATTCTCCAGAAAGTTCAGGAATCCAAGGTGAGATTCATGAGTCACTGTCCTTTCAAGTTGTCGGTTGTACTGTTGCACATGAAGCTGACATCAGTTTTCTATATGGAAGTTGAAAAATGTACTCTAGTCTGTATATTTCCAGTCTGTGCTGATATAATATTATTACACTGTAGGCCAAATACAACAAATTATTAAATGTTGACGTTTTTGTTTGCCATTTTAATTTGCAATCCTATTTTGTGTCCAGAAGATTTCACGCAAATGTAACAGAGGGGAGATATCATGACTCATTGATATTACAAAGCTGTAACATTTTTTTTTGTCATATTGTATAATACAGAATTAAATGGAAACCAATTGGTGCCTAGAAAATAAAATGAAAATACTTAAAAAACAGCAAATTTGCTAAAACTTTACCAACTAAAGTTAAGAAAACTCCTAAGTGGTCTCAAAGTGCAGATTCAGAGGTGTCACTAAATCCCCAGTTGTGCAGCCACAAGTGGTGTTTTAGTGCATTTCCTGGTATTTTCTCATGCTCTTAGTTTGCAGACTTTGCACGGTGCATTAGTAATAAGGTAAAAGCATCGGAGAGAAACAGTTGGAGCGCACTGATGCCCTTGGAGAGTTGTGAGATGTAAGACCTGTAACACCTGAAAGCCCCACTCTGTATGAGAGTGTGTCTTTTACTTGACTGCCAGGGTCTCTGTTAAGAACAGCGAGTCCTCATGACAGACTGCTGTTGTGAACAGAGTGGAATATTTTCCCATTAAAATATTCGCTGCAATTCTAGAACATTGAGTTTTTCTCCCTTGTGACTAATAAAGCTCGAAGATATCTGATAAACCATTCAGGAGTTGTTTATTCACACTGTTCTCTACAATGAATGCTGATCTGTTATAATGTACTCAATGCATGACATTGATTTGTTGCATTTACAGTTTCCTACTGAATAGAAATGTAAACTGCTTTTTTTTTCACAGCGAGCCAGTTTTTCCTTGAGAGTTTCCGTCATGAAAGCAAAGAATCTGATGGCCAAGGACGCAAATGGTGAGACTTCTCAAGATGGTAACCCACAATATGCTAAAACTCTTGCAAGAGTTGCCCGACAACCGATTATAACTAGAGATGTTCCGATACAGATTCTGATACCGCTCGTATTTTATATATAATATTACACAGACTAACTTTTTTCACCAGCATCCCAGAACATTAATTTTGTAATGCTCCTTCAAACAACTAGTAGACTATACTACATTTTACAAGACTTTTTTTACTGAATAGAGATGGAACGCACCATAATGTAACTCAAAGCAACCTCCGTTAACATTAGCTGTTAGCTCCGTTTAGCCAATCATGACTGTGCTGACCACTGCTAACAGCTAACGTTAGCTAACTCTCCTCCTGCCAATTATAACACAGATTTTTTCGGTTCACAATGTCGCATTATCAGGGAAAAAATAGGGTTCACGAGAGTGTGTGTTGAACCACAGATGTGTAGCACAAGTTAGCTTGCACGCATGCAGTACGACTTGGGCTGTACAGATCAGGTAGCTAGCGACGCATGCTGTTGCTGTTTCGGTGTATCGCGATCAGATCAGATCGGTGCATAGACGCCCATGTTCACCACCACCCGATCCAGCATTTTAAGCTGTATCGGAGGCCTTTCTGATACTGGTATCGGTATGGGAACAACTCGTATCCTAACCATAACCATCTTGCAAGAGTTTCCCCAATTGTGGGTGACCATCAAGACACGACTGTGATGACACAATGCAGGATGGGTAAAATCTCTCCAACCTGCTTGTGACTGTTTGTGGTGTTAATTGTTATGTGGTTCATGAACACTATCACAAAATCTACATAGACAAATGTTGAGCCCTGTTGAGGTCTGACAACATCTCATTGATGTGAATATCTTGCACACCTTCCTCTTTTCATCTCTCCATGGATGCCCAGTATGCATGCAATTATATGACGACTGCACAATGTGAGGGTGTTGGTATTTGAATAGTATTTCTTTATTATGAGGTGGGAATAAGGTTGAGGCGGACTTTCTACTCAAATGACATTTATGAAATCGAATCACATCAACCACTTCACACGTCATAATAACCGGTACGTGATAAAAGATTCACAATAGCAGATCTTTTCAGCGTTGGACCTCCTGTATTGTTCCCGTTTGTCAAAAATAGCTGCAGGATTTTGTCACTTCCCTCGACCGCAGCCAACTACCTGAGACCACTTTCCATGTGAGGTGAAATTCATCCCAAACAAGCTTGTTGTCACCCAGTCACAATCTTCCCATTGACGAGCACTTTACTAAAACACAACACTGATTGTAATCACAAATGAGCCCAAAGGCTTCCCTCCTCCCGCTGCTGTAACAGCATCAGCAGAGTGATGGCTATAAACAGTTTTCATGTGTGTGATATAACCTTTTCTATGCGTCACTCCGCGGCCTGCCAGGGTACAGCGACCCCTACTGCATGCTGGGAATCCTGCTGGGCCAGAGCCCGCGGGAGACGGAGGAGAAGAAGGAGAGAAAGTTCAGCTTCAGGAAGAGAAAGGAGAAGCTGGAGAAGCGCTCCAGCACCAAGGAGGTGTTACCTGCCAGGTGCATCCAGGTGACCGAGGTCAAACCAGAGACTCTCAACCCAGTGTGGGACGAGCACTTTGTGTTGTGAGTACGGCAGTTAAACCAGCAGAGTGCTGGACATTGTGATATGTGTGACATGCAGGATTCACAGTTTCATTTGTTTCACACTGAAGTTGTTAGATATGTGACCAGTGCAGCACAGTGTCACCGGCTCTGCAGAAGGATCACTAAAGAATTGATGGGTTTCTTGTCAGTATTCACTCATGGAGATGATTATTCAATTAATAATGTTTTTTGGTTGTTGTTTTTTTTCCACAGTGAAATAGATGATGTCCATAATGACCTCTTACATCTTGACATATGGTAAGAATAGTACGCAGCAACACCTTGAATTCTTTGAATGTCACCATGCCAGAGGGACAAAAAAATGATTTTTTTATTTAATTATATTAGGCTAAATTTGCATACAGATTAGTATTTGTATACTGCAAATGTTTTTGGTACTCTATTTTCCTATTACTTAGGAAACACATTTGAAATCAGTAACTTTTCCCCCAAAAGAATTTTACATTTATTTTCATTTTTCATTTTCTTTTTGTAGGCACACACTGCTTTTGCAATCACAGTTTTCCAATCACCAATCCATTTTTCAAACCAATGGTCTTTTAGGTCTGATGGAGAAAAAGGGGATTGTACTTGGTTAAGCTTGAAAGTGAAGTTGCTCTAAACTGTAAAATTGTACCTTTTGGATTCGTAACAGACTGGAAAACTGTGAGCCATGTTGCATAACAGATTGGTTGAAGAGTCGTTATTTAGCTGATAAAGAAACTTTTCTTTCCCCCGGTCAAAGCTTTCACTCTTACCTCCAAATTCCTTTCTTGAATGCTAGATAGTAGATCTTCTTGTTCTGTTCATTGGTGAGGCATGTTGTTGCAGAAGATGAGAGGTTGTAATAACCTCTGAATCCTCTTTTCTTCAGGGATCATGACGATGACGTGTCTGTCGCAGAGGCCTGCAAAAAGCTCAATGAAGTCAGTGGACTTCGAGGAATGGGCAGGTAGAAGAAACTCTGTAATGTAGCAAAATGTAATGATGCAACCGTCTTAGATGCATATTTTAGTTTGAAGTGCTGCATATTCCTTTAGCACTGTCGTTAGTCTTTTTTTTTCAATGTCTAAATTGCAACTGAATCATAAATTGCGACTTTGTGCACATTTATATAAGTTGGTATTTCATCTATTCAACCAGTTGGCATTGTGGCAGTGAATAGATGACTCATTCGACCTGTCAATCAAAGTGTCATTTCAATTTAATTGAAGCCAAAAGTTGCAGTTCATGAATGAAGAAGCCAACGTTATCTCCATTTGTCAAAAATAACGACACCATCTTGTTTTGTTCATTTTAGGGGATCATTTGGTATTTGTCCTTTTAACCTCAAAGAATGACTGGCATACAGAACGCCCTGTGCTGAAGCTGTGCACACAGAGAACACAGAGTTCAGCCGTAGCCATGGAGAGACTAATAAATAGCAGACATGTTTAATGAAAACCTCAGAAAGTCAATCTTAACCAAGGGACAAAAGGATCATAGTCCTCTGGTGTAAAATGTGCAGTTTCCATTTGAACAAAAAAGTTGGAGTAACAGCAAACTTTCGTTAGGAAATGAAACTCATTGTGATGATGCTCTAATGTAAGTCACAGTTCATAAAAGCATTAAATAAATGCCCTTAAAATAAGATAAAATATTAGGTTATAGCTCTCACATTACATTTAAACATGAATTCAACCTGTGACAAACAAGATTCCCTTTTTCCCTGCGTTTGTCTTGCCAGGTACTTTAAGCAGATAGCAAAGTCGGTGCGCTCCAATGGATCCGCATCGTCAGGCTCCGAGGAGAACGCCGACGACTTCCTCGGATGCATCAACATCCCTTTGAATGTGAGCGTTCAAAGTCCAATCGAATACTCACCGAAAAAAATCAAAACCCAACCACAAATATATTCCCCTGAAAGACTTCTCCCTGGGAATACGTCTGTGATGTTAATCTGGTTGATTCCTTCATGCAGGAGTTCCCGATTGTGGGCTATGACACCTGGTTTAAGCTGGAGCCTCGATCAAGTACATCTAAAGTTCAGGGAGAATGTCACCTGATACTGAAGCTCTTCACCAGCCAGGTCAGTGTATTCAGATGACTGCTTACTCCTCGTCTTGCATGGGTAAGAATACCAACTTTTCACTTTATTTTTTTCTTTCAGAGGGACACAGCTTTGTCTAAGAGCGACTCAAATGTCTCCATTCACAAGAAACTGCTGAGTCAGATCGTGGAGTACGAGCACGGTCATGTTAAGGTGAGTTAAATGCAGATATTTATTCAAAGCAACCTTTAAATATCAAACAACCTTAGAGCAGTGGCGTATGGTTGTAACGCTTGGCCCCAGTGAACACTATTATGAAAGGCCTTAGTGCGCGCTAGTTATAAAGCACACACACACACACACACACACACACACACCATCATATTGTTTTGTCACATGATGAGAAACAGACTTGACATCCGACATCTACATATATATTACCCAGCAGTCATTGCATATCTGTACGTGACAAAACTATAAAAGAAAATAAGAAATTATTATTTTATATTGTATTTATAATTTATGCAGAATAAGAATATAATTGTATTATAGATTGCTAATGACTATTTTGCCCAAAAAAATAAAAAAATAAATAAATTAGGGGATATATAGCAAATGGCATCATGAAATATGAATTTCTTTTCTCAACAGTCATATTTTTTGAGATGTCAGTTTGAATCACTTTAATCAAACCCCCACGGTGCACAGCCTGTGCTCTCTATATTTATTCCCTTGCCTTAAAGAAGAAAAAAAACACCAGTTTAACATTCTGTAATTATGATTACGTTAACTTACTTTATTACTTGTTAACTAGTTTATAGCAGTGTTCATATTTACAGATCATACATACAGATCGTTGGCCGTGTGACATTTTTTTAAACCAAGCAAAGATTCTGATGAGTACGAACAGATTCCTCTGAACTGTAATCTGCTGAATATAATCCCAGAGAGAGCCCTACAACTGGAACGGCCAGGTCTGTCCTCCAGCATGGACTGTGCTGACTCACCATGCTGTGCAAACGGATCTCTCACCTCTCCAACAGGCCGTTATGTGAGTATTAACGCGGCGAATAAAATTGATCAAATCAAATATGAAAGCCTAAGCGTCAGGTAAAAAAGGCTCTTGTTTTGTTTTTTAACCCAGACGCTGGCAGTGCTACAGCAGCCACCATCGGACCCAGAGGGTGTGCTACTCCCTGCTGCTGCGCCTCCTGAGGGCCGTCGATGCAGAGTGGGACCCCACCGCTGTGAGGGGAGACCTGGTAGGTTTTCAGCCATTGGCCTCTCAGTAAGAAAAAAAAAACAAAAAAAAAAACACAAAACCTTTCACCATCTGGAAACAGTCACCTCATTAGCTCAGCTCTTCACTGACATGCATCAAGGTTTTTGGTCCAGCCAAAAATGTCTCACAGCCAAGTGTACTTGAAGCTATAACTGAGGGCCCTTCCTGTGTCCAGGAGAGGCAGCTGTCAGACAGCTTCAGGCTGTACACAGAGCACTGCCTGTGCCTGATGAAGAACATGCGTCAGGTTTTCCCCTGCACCAGCGCCGCTGCCATTACACGCTACGAGCTCATGCTGAGGTAAAGTCACACTGCCATCGCATCACGTCAGACACTGCTGCCGTACCAGGTAGACGCTCGGCCTCTCAGCCCAGCAGACGCAGAGAGACGTCAGTCACTCAGTCATACTCTGTGGAGGAAGCAGTGTTGGGCTCCCTAAACACAAATATCTTCATAATATACAATAATCATTGCTCATTTCTCATTTCAAAATGTTGAATGTTTGATCCTGACCACAGATTTTGTTGTATACAACCTTAAAGGTAGATGTTATTTGATATATATACAACATATTGTGGTCATAGCATACATATTTTGACATATTTTTATCTTCCATAACATAGTGTTGGTTAGTAAAGTCAGTGACCAAATCCAACCCTGATAAAAATGGCCTGCGACCCACCCGTGGGTCCCGACCCAGTCGACTGATATAGATCATATCGATTTTGATGTTGCTTGTTTACGTCAAGCAACAGCTGGAGGAAATCACAAACATTCATTCATTGGGGAACATGAATATCCACAGTGAATTTCATGGATTCCGAGCATTACTTTTATGACACATTGTCATCAACCAATGTGTTGGCCATCAGGAGATGTTCCGGTCTCCGTCAAACCATGAGAAACACAACAGATGGAAGACCATAGATATCTGCGTTGAGTTTGATAGTGATCTGGTCGGTATTGCAGAGACATTCTGCTCCGAAATCAAGTCTGACGGACCGACTTAGCTTTGAGTTACCATGACACAACAGAAGGATTCTCTTCCACATGAATGTCAGCCAGTAAAATCAGCTAATTAATGAAGTTCTTGTTGTCGTGGAGGTTTCTTTTCCATAGAAACTTCCCTCCTTAGAAGTCCAGCTCTGCCCAGTGATCAACACCTCGAGGGAAATCTTTTCTTCATCTCTTAGAAACACTCTCAGAGTGACTCACCAAACGTTGCCTCCCTGCTCTCCTGCAGAGACAGTGCAGGATCCTGCTTACAATTTAAGAGCAAATCATTTAGTGAGATTGAAGCTACTGTGCCTATATGATATGTCATATTCTAAGAATAATTTGAATTATGTGACCAGACATCAGTCTTGTAATGTAAATGGCTTTTTTCCTGTCTGTGAATGCCAGGGGGATTGGCTACATGCAGAACATGCGGGCGTTTAAGACTGTGTGTCCCCTTCGAAATGATCTGCATTTGGACATCACCACTGCTGTCAAGGTAACAATGCAATAAAAGAAAAAAAACAAAAACATTTGTCTTACAGTAGGTTCACTTGAAGGAACCCTGTGGAGTTTTTGACTACTTGTGGTGCTGTTGATGAATGACTTGATTAGCGGGTCAATGTCTATATGTGTACTACATTTATGTACTCCACGGGCCGCCTTCAAGTAGCTCATTTATTCTCCTTAATTTGTGTACATATTTCAACAGAAAGGAACTGTGGAGTGGTACGAGAGCTTAATTGCGCGATACAAACCCGAGGATGGGGTATGTTCATGCTGATTCATTAATAACAGAAGTCCCGATGATGGACGTCTCTCCATCTTGTCGTTTCTCGTTGACTGTGGCTCGAGGATAAACATCCAGGGTGTCGTTCATTTTTATGTTGGCAAAGCAGACTCTGGAGGAGCAGCTGAAGAAGCTGGTTCAGGTGGTTGATTCCGTGTGCGCCGACGTACAGAGAGCCCAAAACATTTACAACAAACTCTTCTACAGGTGAATAGCGACGCTGTGCAAAGACAAAACCATGTGTAAACGTTATACCTGGCACAGAAACACGGATTTGGATTACCAACTGAAGCCGTTTCATCCTTTGTTTGTTTGCTCTTACAGCGCAGTGAAAGTAGATTTCTTCAGCACGTCATACAGGCAGTTGGAGAAACAGGTAAATCAAAAAAATGATGTGAAAAGGCCATGTGAACAAGTCTTTTACAGCCTCGTGTGAGTCATTCAGTGTCGTTGCTAAATCTGACACAGTTTTTGAGCAAATTATGAGTCAAACGATTTAATCCTTCAGGTAGCCGATGACGTAAATGTAGCAATGGAGCGTGTTTGTGGGACTCTGGAGCAGGAGAGCTCCAGACTGACGCAGACAATGGGAGAGACCATCTTTGAGCTCTTCATGTCCTTGAACATCCTCAAAGGCTTTCGAGAGTTTCTTCCTCTCAAGTTGGTTATCAGTTCAACTCTCTTCATATTTCATACAGCAGCGATGAAAGGCTCTGACGGGTGGTTCTTTGTTTCAGAGATCTATTTAAAAGGACTTGTGTTCCTCTCTTAACAGGGACGCGAAAATGTTGGCCTTGACGGGCTTTCATAACTGGTTCAAGTCATCGATTCATAAGTGGCTGCAGATCGTTCATGACAGATCCTGTGACAGAATTCGCAAAGCGGTGGAAACAGACAAGGTGAGAGGCCCCAGCCATTAACAGATATGTAGTCGGTAGCAAATATGAGAGTACGTTTAACTTGTCGTTGCTGGGTAAACACAGGTGTAATTAATAGGGTTAATCATGGCCCAGTTCCATTTAGGTCCATGCTATTGTTGGCTCACCGGAATGGTTGTGACACACAAAATAGAATGGGACCATAATTCATTTTATCAATTACGCCTCTGTTTGCCCTGCTACATGTCAAAATGGCTGCTTTGAAAAAGGATTGACTGTCTATCAATATATCTATTATATGAAGATATTCATTAAGTGTTTACTACAGTTATATAGCGTGTAATAAAGCATGAACTAATAATCCATCAACCACCATATGCACATTCAAATACTTTTAGGCAGAATGTAAAATTCTTTGTGAAATGCCAAAAAAAAAAAAAAATAGTTTTTCAGAATGTATAATATATAGATAAGCAGTTCTAAAGATATTTATTTAGTGGCTTATAACAAGTGTTCAGTGTTTTGTAAAGGATTTATTAACTGTTGACAGAGTTGATTCAACTGGTAACAGGCTGAATTAAAATATCGCTGAACTTTTAAGAAAAGACAGTATCAACATGTGACCTGTTTTATTGCCACACCATGAATGTCACACGCTGTGTTTCCATGTGTTCTGTGAGCAGCTGGAGCCTGTGCATCAGGCCAAACACAGCTCCTCGGCAGTGGAGGTGGTAACGTGCTTCAGCCAGGTACGGGAGATCTGGCTCCAGCTGGCCTGGCCAGACTCTGCGGGGGCCTTCATCTTTGTCACTCGTTTGACAGACGTGAGTGTTGCCTTCAGTGTCGCCACACTTTTGCGCCTCCTGCACATCGCACAACACAACAAGACACTGAGCGGACTCGCATCCATACACAACAGGATTGGTACAAGATTGAACCAGTCAGAGTCAAAAAGGAAACTGTAGATGTCATCTGTATAACAGAACAGGTACCTTTTTTTTTTTTTTTTTTTTACTTTCACAGAATTTCTGCAGCGAGGCTGTCTGCTACTCAGAGATGATAACACGGAAGATTGAGAGGAACCAGCTGGGTCGAGACCACAAGAGCTTCACAGTGCAGGTAACGCCTGTAGCAAGACAGAACTGGGGGGGGGGGGGGGGGGGGGGGGTATCCAATGACGTGTGTAAATGTGTGTTCAACACAAAAGGCTCAGCAGGAGATCAGATATGTTTACACACACACACAAAAAACACACAGTTGCCTCTTGTCGTCGTCAGTCATTTACACTCGCACCCCGTCCCTCCACTGCTCTGTAGCCCTGCTTCTTTTTTTTTCTTCCTTCTTTTGTTTCTCCACTTCCACCCTCTCTGCTTCTCCTCTTCTGCACCTCCTCGCTTTCTGCTAGCTCTGCATCGGCCTGAACAACACGGAGCACGTGCGCGTTTTCCTGGGTCACCTGCCCCGGGACCTGGACTGGCAAGGTGTGGAGCGGGCCATGGAGGAGTCCTGCGGGGTGGAGGGGAAGGAGCAGGTTTACAAGGCTCTCAATGGGCAGCTGTTCAACATGGACCTGGACCTGCAGAGAGAAGCCAAGCGTCTCATCACGCTGCTCACCGACAAGGTGCTGTGCCCAAACCTGCAGAGCAATACTACTTGATAGTATGAGACACCGTGCGCATATGTGCCGATTCGTCACTGCCGGTGAAAACCTTGGAAGTCCATTCGACAGGCTGAGCAGTGACTTCATGAAATATGTTTTAAGAAACACTCATTTTTGTACATCACTAAATTCAGTTAGTTAGGAGTGCAGATGAAATGTGGTTGGATGTTGTGGACGGTGAAATGAAGTTGCACATTTGGATTACTCTTTGTATCTGTACTTGCATGCACGTGTATGAGAAGATATCTCTGTGCAGATGCTGCCTGAGCTGCGGAGGTACATCCAGCACATCAGCTTGTCTCCAGACTCCATCAACAACGACGACGTAAGGCCTTCAGGTGGTTCTCTGCCGCATTCATTCACGTATCCGTGGAGGTTTGTAGGTGCGTAATGTTGTGTTAATGTGCCATTCTTCTAGGCTGTGTCGCCCCTCATGAAGTACTTACAAGACACTATGGTGATCATCACTGAAAACCTTGTGAAGGAGAATCTGACGAGGTAATTACTTTCTTCTCCTCTCTCCTCACTATAAACATGACTTCAATTATTTTCTGTTTGACAGGGACAATGCAAATTCATTTCAATAACTAGAGTTATAATTGTGCCACATCCGCACCAATTGCTCATTTCCATCTGGTGAGCCTGCGCAGCTAATGATAAGAGATTACATACATAGTTATGAAACACAGACACATGTAGCTATTTAAAGCAGGTACATACCCAGCAAGTCTTGCAAACTAACCATCAAAGCCACTATGGCAACTCCCAGTGGTAGAATGTTTTTTTTTTAATTATCAAAGCTAGGGTTGGTAGTTTATTTTTAGCATTATTGTACAAAAAGTCCTTACTAATCTTTCAGCAAACTGCAATTCAAATGGTAGGCAGTTTTCTAGAAAAGACAAAAAAAAATGAAAATACAGGCCCTCATCCTGTAGCTCCTCCCTCCCTGTCTTAAGCCCCTCCCACCAGAGGAGCACAGGCATAATGTAAACGTTTCATACAGTAACCTGTACAAGTAGTAGTCATTCATTTGAGACGTGAGGCTTTCATCAAAGAGACGTGACTTGACCGCTTGAATTACAATACGCTCAAAGTTTTTTTTAATGGAATTTTTTTGCCCAGTGTCGGCCAAAAATAAACTGCCTACCCAGGCTTCTGATGACCAAGCATGAAATGTGCACCAATTTAGCATGGGACTCCTGTGCTATTGTGTACTGTAAGCTTTGGCATAACAATAATACCCCTCAGTGTTCCCACTCATCATTATCAAGCTATTATCTGTGAAAACATGCATGAGGCTAAGTGAGGGTACTGGTGTGTTATTGAAAGAGCTGGTAAACACAAAGGCGTGGGCGTCTCATTGTGCCTGCTGCCTCGTAGAGTTCTCCAGAGCTTGTGGGAGCTGCTCCTGCGGATGATCCTGGATGCGGTCGCAGAGAACAGGGGCGTCCAGGTGGAGTTCTACAACCGCTTCCAGTACACAGTGGAGGTCAGTGGTTAGGCTACACTGCATTTCATCCCACAATACTATTTTTTTTTTTTTTTACAGCTATATCCAGGTCTGGTGTAGTTTGACTGAGAGGAGTAGTCTGCTTAGGAAGACGTGTCGACTCTGTACAGATAATGATCGCTGCTGATACCACCATCCTTTTAATTAGCTCTCTAGGCTTGCCGCCGCGCCGTCATTAGCATATATTACATATTTATGAAGTCCCTAGGTAAGTAGTTCATCACCAAAGCGTGGACCCTCATAAATGACAATGTGGGAGCTATTGTATAGTCTAACGCCAAATTTCACCAGCTGGCAGCGGACGCGACAGATTTGCATGAAAAGTCATGGCATGCCGCACGACAGGGCTGAGTTTGGAGTTTGGCAGACAGATCTCGTGTTTGCCTGTCAGAGGTTTCATGCTGTTTCTGTGAACAACTTGTCTCCCTACTATGCTGAGACTTCATTCTATTGAAATGAGAGGGATGAATGTGAAGACTCTTATCTCCAAGTTCTATGTATTTATATTTTCTCTTGCATGCTTTAGACCCTGTTGCAGTTCTTGCATGTCAAGGGGGAGGGTCTTTCCCTGGAAGACATGAAGAGTGAAGACTACAAGGTAGGAGTTCTTATCATTTTTTTTTTAGGATTTACATCCTTCCCACCCAAGGTGTTATTCATCTTTTTGCTTTTCTTTCCGTGTTGTTTTAGGTCCTGGATGAGGAGCTCAGGCTGAACAAATGTCCCTCCTTTGAGCTGATTGAACAGTACTATCTGGAGAAGATTTCCCAACAGGTGTGTTTCCACTTACTGGCCGTTTCATTTTAGCCCCAAGGTGGACCGAGCCGTATTGATTGGACAGCACAACCCTTTGTCTCCGTCTCTCTTTACCTCTGATTGAAAATCTGCCTTCCCCTGGGTTCTTGAAAAAAAACAAGATGCTGTCCGGTTCTGCAACCTGTAGACTTGATATATGCTATATTTCCTCTGCTGGAGGGAACTTCAAAATGGAGTTGTTCTTTTACATATTATGACATCATTTCAAGTGTTTCTGCACATTTACATATGAAAACTTCTTTCAGAAAACACTCAAACATACTCGCTTTGGTCGGATCAGTGTGAAGTGCTACTATGATGCTCCGGAGCAGAGACTGACGGTGGAGATTCTGCACGCTGCGGATATCATCGCCCTGGATGCCAACGGTAAAAGTGTCACAATAACATGCATGGTTGTTGTATTGAAGTCGAGTTTGCGCTCACTGTTCCTGCTTCTCTCTCAGGTCTGAGTGACCCGTTTGTCATCGTGGAGCTCTGTCCTCACCACCTGTTCCCTGTGGCCAAGAGTCAACGCACGCAAGTGAAACTTAAAACCCTGCACCCAGTCTTCGACGAGCTCTTTTACTTGTGAGTGCTGTTGACCTCTCTCCTTCTTCCTGTCTGTGCACACCCTGATCTGTTCCTGTGTCTTCCAGCCACGTCAGTCCGGAGCAGTACAGACACAGGTACGCCTGTCTGACCTTCACCGTGATGGACTATGACTGGCTCTCCACCAACGACTTCGCCGGTGAAGCCGTGGCTCCTCTCAGCGACTTCTGCTGGCCGGGGAGACCGAACGCCTCAGCTGCCGGCAAGAGCGTCCAGCCTGTCATTCTCCACCTGTCTCGCAGTAAACCCAGCGGTACATATAGCTCCAGGCTGTATCAAGATCTTTGTTTTACACAAACATAATATTGGTTCTTGGGAGACCAGAGGGTGTAGGTCTGGGTTTTCCAATTACCTCTCCAACATGAAAAGCCATTCAATCTAGAGATATTTGTGTCAGGTGTCGGAACTACTCTCATCTGTTTGCTCTCCCCTCCAGAAAAGCCAATCATGAGGATGCTGGACGCTCGCATCGGAGACAGGGAGGCTCAGGAGTTTGTCCGCAGGCTGAAGGAGATTGAGAAGTCAATGGAGGAGGAGTAAAAGCTGTCCGTGCTGCCCGTGTTGGTGTTTTCTGACCACGTCTTGCGACATGTGCTTTTGTACTGGTACGATGTTTACAATATTTGAATTTTTTTTTTCCAATGTTATCGTTTGTTCAGTAACTATACCAAAATGAAAAGAGGAAAAAAAAAAAAAAAAAAAAGGAAAACGGTGAAGCTTAGAGCTGTTTTCTAACTGGGAGATGAACATCCTGTCACTGTGCAACCCTATGCTGTCTCAGTCAAACTATATTTTACAATTGAATGGATAGTTGATCCTAAATGTTACCGGTCTATATTTTTTTGTAATGAGGTAATTGTTATCTTTGTTGTATGATCTTTGATATGATAGATTTAACATTTCAGAACTATTTTGTGGAAGTAGCTAATGTATCCAATAGTATTCAGTCAGAGTCTAAATCTATACCTCAGATATGCTCAGTAGTTGCAGGGGAGTAACCGGTATCCATACTTTTCCTTCCCCTTGGACATTGTGGAGATAAATTGCATGAAAGCCTATTTAGGATGTCAAAACTTGAACTCACACTGATATTTCCCTCATACAGTGGCTTACTAACAAATACCTATGAATAAAAATACCTATGCCGTGAAGGAAATCATGAAGACATATATATAGCTTTTGGGGGATTGCACTTTCTGAGTCTTGGTGTTTTAAGGCAGGTCAGACAGCTCAGCAGCAGGGAGACCTAACGCTCCCCTGAGGCACGCGCCACGCGCTCGGGTTCATCCCACTTCTCAGATTGCTCTTCACAAAGCTCACGATGGGTCATTGAAGAGGTCAGAAACCTCGATGAGTTCCTTTAACTCACTTCCTTTTTGCTGTCTGACACCAGTCTCTGCAGAAATATATGTGACAGTTTTGCTTGCAACACCGCACTAATTGAAAGTTGTGCAAAGTCAGCACATTGACAGACACAAATTCATGTCTGTCATACATAGATGAGGAAAAATGTGCTGAACAATGAACAGGTTCATGTAGAGAACTCATGTCCCATTGAGGAAGTATTTGATTTATTTTGTACAGCTTCATTTAATCTGAATGTGTGTCGTCGAGAGCTACAAATCCATATGTTAGCAACTGAAAGAAAGATTGATGCCACTCTAGTAGAGTAAATGGTAAGCTACCTCCAGCTGCTGATTAGCTTAGCTTAGCACAGTTTACCTGGCTCTGTCTAACAGTAACACAAATGCACCTACCAGCACCTCTAAAGCTCACCAACACAAATACATTGTAATAGTGACACATTGCAGTTTCAGGTTATTTCAGGCTATTTCTTGGCTGGGGACAGTGACTTCTTGAAGATCACAAGACTCCTTGAATTATTCAGTTATAATACTAAAATATTCCACAACGGCATATTTGGGCTATTCTTGATAAAATGAATAATTGCAAAATTCTCTGAGATGAAAATAGCAAATTTCCGAGAGAATGCACAAATTTGCGAGAAAAAATATTCTATTGTATGATATTCTCTGAGATTGAAAAGTAACACATTTAAAAGAAAAAAAACAATTGGATATTCTCTGAGATTAAAGTGGGAACTTTACGAGAAAGAAAACTTCTGAAAAATAGTGGAGTGCAAAACTGTGGTAACACCAACCGTTATTATGGTTTAGGATGGCCTCTAAACCACAGACTGTATTTAAGGAGTGGACATAGTCATCGTGACGTCACCCATTGGTTTGTGGACTGCCATTGTGAAGCCTCGAGTTCGGCGATTTGGCACCATCTTGGATTATGGCCGTCGCCATCTTGACTTTTTTTGCAACCGGTGAACGGTAGTGACCATATTTGGAATGCGAAGGAGTGACCTAGAGACGTCGTAAACGGCTCTGGTAGCGGCAGCGACCTGTCAATCAAAGTAGACACGTCCTTAGCATACCTCCGCTTTACGGTCTATTTTACTCTCAGTGGGACCATAATTTACTTTACTTTAATTTAGAATGGATGGATGGCATTAGTGTCAGCCACAACGTCATATATTGTTGTTGTTTTTTTGTAAATTTGCCACTTAAATTTCAGAAAGTATCCTTGTTTTTTGGGGGGGTAAATTCACGATTTTGAATTTACCCCCCTCCACCGGCTCCTATACACTGGCCCTAATACACCATCGCACAACACAGACTTATACTTCTTAAAAACAAACTCGACTTTGCCACCCTGAGTGGTAACAAAAGACTTTGGGAGGTAGCCCACTGACTACAAGTGACCCGTTAGCCCAGTCAAGAAATAGTCTCACACAGAACCTCCATAAAACCACAACGTGTCATTTTAACACAGCTTTTAAGCAGAATTAAGTTCTCACCCAAAAAACGAATAAGCATATTTACCTAAATGTTTAGTCGCCAGCCGGAATCAAACTTATTACCAAGAAGATATTTAGTTTGTTTTATTTATTTATTATTTCAAGTTTATTTCATTTTGAATGTTTTACTATTTTGTCAACTTAAACTATTGTATAAACATGAGCATAGTCCAACCAAACAAATAAAACAGATTTTAAATTTTTTGTTAATTTATAGAGTTCAAATTGATGAATAATTGGTTGAATTATTAACCACTCTTATTTTCCTGAGGGAGCAGAAGTTATATTCAGAAGCATTCATGGTTAGGGGGATACACCAGGAGACCCTGACGCCTGATAATTGAAAGGGAGAAAGTAGACCCTGACGTACCGTCCTCAGAGATGACAGTGTGTTGCACTGTGTGTGGCCAGATGGTGGCTAATTGCGGCTAATGATCTCATGTAGCGTTCAGAAAGTTCTGGAAAGACGACAAGGCCTTTTGTTATTCCAACTTTAAACTATCGTAGGTTCATCACAGGGTTTGTACAAGGACCAAAATTTGAGTTTGAGTCTCAGTGCGGGGCTGAATCTCTCGAGGTAAAGAGAAATGAGAAGCATAATGAGCTCGTGCAGTGGCATAATTATACATAAGGGGCAAGGCCAGACCTCGCTGCCTGCTGCAGCTCTCATTTGCCTGACCGCTTTAATTCAACACTCTCAGCTCTCAGTCCTCCAAAGCTATGTGACTGGAAGGTTAGGACATCAGTATTTTTTGCCAAAAGGAATAACAATCAGAGTACTGTGGATTACTTGTGGAACATATGAAATTGTTATGCAATTGAAACACTACTAAACAACTCAGAAAAGCACAAATTCTGATCACAGCTTAATAGTGGAGTAACCTTTACATGTTACTCTAGGAGCTGTGACTTAAGGAGCTAATATTACTGTAGCAAGAATAAAGGCCCAGTTTTCTGGACAGGTTTTGAATCAAACCAGGATTAGGTCTGAATCTAGAAGAGTGAATCATGTCTTCAAAAGTGAAAAAAAAACTATATTTTTTCTTGAATACAAAATCCTGGACTAATGAGTTTAGTTTCAGTCAGCTGTGTTAGTCCTCTGGAGAGAGCGACCTAACGAGGTTAATGTAAATCACCTGTGATTACAAGACTCTCATCATATAGTGGAACCCAGAGCCAGAAAAACAGACAAAATAATGGAAGCATAAACAGTATTTATGAGAACGCATTTGTCACGTCTCTCTGATGGTGAATGAATCCGACTTTTCAAACTACAGGTTTAATTGAAGGCCCTTTAGACCTGGTGGAACTCTAATCTTCCTTCAGGAAATCGAATACAAGACTTAAATGTAGGATTAGTTCATCTGTAGTGTAGTTAGGATATAATTTAGGCTTAATTACAGTCCAGGAAACTGGTCCTTACTGTCACAAATGTAGCTTAGAGTTTCCACCATTCAACCTTTAATGAGATGAGGTTAAGTAAACTCCTCTACTCAACCCCCCCCACAGAAAAAAAAACAAAAAAAACATGCTCCATGATGTTGAGTTTGTCTTTGCGTGTTAAAAGAGCTTAGTAGCAAACACAAATCTGGCCTTTAGGAGTTGTTAAAGACTGTCGCCGGTTTAAATGTGGCACTTTTATTGTACCTTGATGACAAAGGACACAAGATCACGAAACAGAAACACGGAAAAACACTGTAGCAAGGGCCGAGCGCCAGAACCTTCACACCGACAGCATTTTATTCGTGATGTAACTTAACAGTAGCTGCTTGTGTCGTGCTTTGTCGTTACTCTGTGGAGTTGTGGGGATGAAGCACGCAAAAAAAAACAACACATATATTTAAAAGCATATATCTATGCTCAGACCATCTGAACAGCACACGCCTTTATGTCTCATTTTAGATTTTAAGATATCGCAGGCTATATTAGTGACCTCTTTCATAGTATATTAACATTTCCTGACATGTTTTGTTAACAACATACTGCATGTTCCCCGAAACAAAGACTGAAGGACATGAGTGTGATATTTAAATAATGAATGGATCTATCGACTGAGATATTCTTAATTGTTAGTGTGGCAGTAATATTTTCTCTGCATTCAAAACCATAGACTATTAAAAACCAGATATTCTGGCCAGATGTTTACACAAATACATGCAACCTCACATTATACAGTATAGAAAATTAAAATGAATATTATATAATACAGTTTATACAATAAAACATTTTTACAGTTTTAGATTGAAAATCCAGATTCTTGGTGAGGAAGGCACGGTGTATTTTCTCAGTCAATACGAATGTCTATGTTCAGTATTGTAGACGTTCTCATGTTGCCCTTAAGCAGGCAATCTGGTCAGTATTAGTTGAGTAATTTGATTTATTCTCGTGATTTTCAAAGATTCAAATAAAGTATTTTAATCTTCAAATGTGCAGTGAAGTCAGTTGTATTATCATAGTATTCATTTCCTGCAAAGTGCATTAGACAAAAGACTAGTTTTGCTGACCATAAATTAAAAAAAAAGGATATCAGACTGTGAATTTACAGAATGTCATCACAATTCAGTTCCATGACCGTCAGCTGACCTATTTTATTTAAGGTACTAATATAGAAATATTTACTGAAATGAGTATTTGGTTTGTCGTCTGTCGTCCAAATTAAAAAGGCAACAGCTGGTGTAATGTATATCTTCAAGGGGCAAAATACCTTCGATTCGTTATCGTAAAAGTGAACTATTTGTCCTTGAATTGTAAATGCCTTGTGTTGCTGTTTACTGGATTACTATACCTTTGGGACCTTGAATAAAGATTGTATTTAAATTTGAACTTGTTGCCTTCACTGACATGAGCATAAATCATTTGAATATGTAGCGTTGACGTGCGGATAATGGTCGGGGTGATTAACGCCACCGCGGTTTGACACACCGACCTGTTTCTCTCCTCTTTATCTTTCCCACCGGGTCATCATCCTCAGTGCTGTCTCTCCTCGACCTTTTAATAGTCCTCCCCCTCTGCAGCAGCAACCTGAAGATCAAACACACCCTGACGTGCCAACGCAACCCTACAGAAAGACCCCATACACATGGTGAGAAACAGGAGTGTGTATTATATCAGAGGGCCAGAGGATTTACCCTGACAATCGTTTCACCGTCCGCGTTCCTCAAAGAGCTGCTGCGACAGTGGATCAGAGCAGCAGGGTCCGCGAGGGCGCGTGCTCGACGGAACGCTCGTCGATACGTTTTCATCTGGAAGGGTATTGAATTGTGTTCTGGCTCAGGTGCGGAGAGGATCTCGTCGTCTAATGCGGACATCGTGCCCTCCAGTCAGCGCCTGCACGCACTGCATCAGACAGCGCTCTGCTACTTTGATGTCTCTGTGCCGAGGGCGGCCTCATACAGGTTGATGATACTGGCTGGTCATCTATTCTGGATGGCAAAATGCAAGCTGCACAGAAGAAAAAAAAAACACATGAGAGAGAGAGAAAGAGGAGATCAAGAGTCGTTTTCATTTGGGACTTCTGATTTTGACCACTAGATGTCCTCGTAATTTTACAAATCCTTTCTTTAGCTTGAGTCGTCGTCATCATCATCATCATCATCCTCTGAATCGTTATAACGTTTCCACTCAGTCATGCAGCACAGAGCAGCAAATCAAGACTCCCCAGATAGAGCCTCTTAAGACTCGTGACCCTCCTCCATCAACACAGCGATGTTAGACGTTATCTGCACTTGTAAGCAACGTTCACAACTTCAAGTGCACTTTTGAGGTACTTGAACTTGACTTGAGTATTTAATAATATAAAATATGACCAATAATTCACAAGTATATGATTCGGCAATACTGAAGGTTCGGATGAGGCTTTACCGATGCTGGGGGAAATTCACAAGCACACCTTTTATCACCTGCGACAATAAAGTGATGAACCTGTTCATGCATCCATTATTATGATCCAATAATATATATATATATCATTCTGACATGGGCCATAGTGCATTATGACAGCGTTTACTTTTGCTACTTTAAGTATAACTTGATGCTAATTACTTAAGTAAACATGTTAATAATTCTACACTGTGATATTGTAACTGCTAGCTTAATTCTTCAAGCTTCGTCAACATAAATCAGCATGACAACATATTCTCTATACAGCACTTGGAAAGGTTTGAACTATACGTATTCACATGCACCAGATTCTCTACATGTTCAATGGAAATCCCTGTCATCAGACTGAGTCAGGCCACCTGTGCCTAGTTAGGCACAGGTGGCTGGTTGTCATTGTGGTCACTGGCCAGGGCAGGTGTGTCTTCTTCTTCTTCTTCTTCTTCTTCTTCTTCTTCTTCTTCTTCTTCTTCTTCTTCTTCTCTAGTGTGACCAGACACTGCTGGTAAGTCCAGAGTGGGGAAGCAGCCTTGTATGGACAGTGTATTAATAGTTGCTCACCTACTGTGACTATAATTGTTAATATAATGTTCCTGTTAGAATCAAATTTCAGTAGGAATTTTCCTCGCTGGTTTACCTCACCCCCGTGCAGTGGTGCAGTCCAATTAGGGAGGGGGGGGGTATATATAAAGCCACATAGGCATTTACTTTTGGGGGATTTGTTGCTAGTACCTTGCTGTGCGGCAATGTTGCGTCAGTTGCTTTAGTTTGTCAGATAGAAAAACAGCATTAATGCGCTTTGAGATGCTTTCAAATATGTTTTTGAAACTATTACAAAAACAAGCAGCTATAATTTGGGGTTTCTGTCCTCTGAATAAGAGTATTCTGTTCTGAAATGGTCTTGTGGTGTGAGAGGCTACAGTGAGCCTCCCTTATCAGGTGTTCAGGGGGGAGAGGTAGGAGCCTTCAGCTGCTGTTGATCCCCAGGAATGTTGGCAGAGTCTCTGCGTTGCTATTGCTCCTCTGCTGGCTCTGGCAGACACATTTTAACAGCGCTGTGATCCCGCGGTGTCTTATCTCCCCTCAAACAACCATAATCCTCCCCGCCGAAATGTTACACAGTGCAGAGCCTGTCCCCTCCCGGCTCAACCTGGAGCCCCCCCACACAGACACTCCTTCCCCTTTTTTTTTAAATTTATTTATTTTTCTAGCAAAGATTTTAGATTACACACCTGCAGATTCCCTGACGTGGCGTTTGCTTTGAAGACCGACAGTACAGGTTTATGACACTCCCCTTTCACATTTCCATCTGCCAAGGGAGACCATTAATCCAAGCTATCCTGTGTACAGTACGCTTGCATGTGCTTGCATGCATTATACTACGATACTTGATGCACTTCAACAGAAGCGTCCTCCTTTGGAAACTTAAGTGAGATGTGATTACATCAGACAATAAATATCTGTTACTACCAAGGCCTAAGACGTTTCCTTCAGACTAAAGGAAGGTTCCTCGCCGACGAGCACAAACACCTGTTGTCTGCAGGTGCATGCTTTGCTGTGGCGTCGGAATAATTAGGCACTTCTGAAGTCGGCCTCTCCTCTAAAGAAAATGTGCCGAGGAGAGGCCAACACAGCAAGTCCTTTGTGGCTTCAGGGGCCTCTATCGGAGTGAGCAGAGATAATATTGGACAGCTTGCCCCTGAGGAATGCAATTGGGACAGTGTTTGGGCCAAAGCCAGAGACTCCGCCGAGCAACAGAACCCATCTCTGAATCATCCCGTTGGCTTCACACAGAGCAGTGTCAACTCATGTCATCGCAGTGAGTGAGCGGTTCAATCCCATTCCGTGGACACACAGGCTTCGACACGCTCTGATTAGGTTTACCACACTGTAAAACCAGTAAGTGCCTGAGGGCTCCTTCCTTCAAACCAGCAGTCTTTGCTTAGCAGACATCCCCACAATTCATTGCATAGTTCTATTAAAAAAGGGGAAATCCCAACCCATGTTGAAAAGAGGTGGCAGAACGAGTTCAGACCTGCATACAAGGCTCAGTATCAAACTTCCAGTAATAGATACTGATTTATTTATTTTTTCAATGAACTGAGCCAACAACAATATGGTTTTTCAAATGTACTTAGATTGAATAAAAAATATTCACATTTACCTAAAATGTAAAAAAAAAAAAAAAAAAGCCTCACTTTAGTTACAACAGAAGTGACTTTGAGCTGACTTAAAGGTGCTACATTTTAATTTCAGAGTATATCTATTTAAGGGATTTTGCCTCCTCTCAACATGGTGAAGGCTAAGCTAGGTGCTAACGGTGCTAATAGCTAACGGCGTCTGCGGCAGCCATTGGCTAGCCAGCGGGCCACGCTCAGACATAATGACAGCGCATCACGTTGTGGAAGCTCTTAATGAGTTAAAGTTCTGTGGCTCCACCAAAAAGGAAACACTCTGCCAATGGAAAGTCAATTTGGATTCTTTGTCATGGTGGACACACACATTCAACGCATCCATGTGAATATGCAGCTCAGAGCAAGTGACATCGTATGAACGGTGAGAAGGATGGGGCAAACGAACGTTCAACCAGGAGACCGGTATTCAAAACTGGTGTTCGTGTCTCGTTATTTTACTTCTATTTTAAGCCCAACCCTGTTGTTTTTCCTAAACCTAACTAAGTGGTTTTGTTACCGCCACCACATAATGCCTTGTTTCAACACACACACACACACACACAGGGGAGGAGTGACCTCATTCTCTGCCCAGGTAGACATTATTCCACTATATCATCACATTGAAAAAAAGTTGTTTTCTGCTGCATCAATGCTCTCAATGTCATATAAAGAACCTTTTTTTTTTTTTTTTTTTTTTTTTTTTAACTCTCAACTTTCGGTGCTCATGCTCAGAAAACCCACAGGGCTTCCACGCGGCAAATTCTGCTGTGAGCTGTGAAGACCTTTATGTATGGTTAGTTATGACAGTTGAGCACAGCAGATTTCGTACAGCAGAGCCTCGGTACACAAAGAACAGTATGTGCTTCACAGACTTGTGATCGTCCAAGAGGTTATCACGTATCACGTGAACAGCATCTGAATGCTTTACGACCTTTTGATACATCCGTCAGTCAACAGCCCAGAGGAGCTTCTTTGATTCCTCTAAAGCTCTCCAACACAACTGGACCTCCTGTTTGTGAATATAATATATGTGTGTGTATATATGTATATGTGTATATATATATGTATATATATATATATATATATATATATATATATATATATGTATGTATGTATATATATATATATATATATATATATATATGTATGTATATATATATATATATATATATATATATATGTATGTATATATATATATATATATATATATATATGTATGTATATATATATATATATATATATATATATATATGTATGTATATATATATATATATATATATATATATATATATATGTATATATATATATATATATATATACACTCTCTTGCTGGTAAACAATAAATGACTGAGTCATCGCAGAGAGGGAGGTTCTACAAATCGGAACGTGAAAAGCAGAGAAGGCTAGCAGCTCCATAGTTCGATGTCTGAGAAGGATGTTCATTTTGGGACCTTTTTTTTAAACGAAAACAGAACTGTTTTCTTTCGGCACGGAGCGCTCTGTGAAGAAGTAATTATTGTGGCGGGGCATGTCCTCATGAATCCTCTGTTTATCCACTCAGCTCGGCGAGCACACCAACTGTGGTTCCTTCGGTTGGTCCCACACACGCACATGCATCCCCGGCTATTTCTGCAGAAAGCACTAACAACTTGTATACTTCCCGAGCAGTGTGACTCCCTACATTGACAATGTTCTTTGTATAGACGTGTTTACAGTGATCGTTCATCAGCTCCCCTGGTATTGTTTTTGTCGATGTAAAGGGAATTCACCTCCAGCAAATGTTCCCTTTGCAGTGTGTCTGATGTGTTTTTAAGGGGATTCTACATGTCCCTTACTTGGCTGGTGGTGTTAAAATGAAGCTTTGCTTTGCCTTGAAACATCAGGCCTACCAGCCCTGTCTCCGAAAAATGACGTTCCCGTACGACAAAACTGCATGTGGATTACCACGTGTGGTGCATGCGTCAGGAAACGCAGTGCTTTTTAACACGGGAACGTCACAGCACTTATTTCCATCGTGGTCCTTGTCAGGTTCTGAATGCATGAAAGAATGATCCCTCCATGAGGATTTTCTTGAACCTAGTCAGTGTATTCTATAAAAAAAAAAAAAAATAAAAAAAAGAGTAATGTTAACACCGTAAAATGTGAGTATTACTGAATCTGCTGTGCTTTTATGCGCGCTGTTTGCATTGGCACTGCAAGAGCAAAATGGCAGACTCTGAGGAAAACTGTACGTCGGGATCATGCCAGTAAATCTGGCCTTGATAAAACAGTTCACACTGAAAAAATATTCCTTCTGCGCTGTGTGTATTTTTCATCATATTAGTCCCACAATGTGACACAGTTTTACTTTTACTACCAAAAACACAAGCAAACAATAAAGCTTCTCTGTTGTTGACTGCAGTAATGGACGCAATGCAACTTCCTTCTCTCTCTCTCTCTCTCTCTCTTTAAAGAGACACAAACTGTATCCACTCTAATTACACACCGAGGGAGAAGGTCACAAAAGGTAAAGATTGTAGCAGAGCGAAAAGATTTGTACCCACCTCTAATCAAAGCGTGCTCACTACTGTGTCAATGGTGACATTAAAGATGACATTTTGACCAGCGCTGTTTAGTCTTGTTGTCATTTATTCCTTGTCACTGTTGCCCTTTTCAAAGGCATGAAATAACAGAGGCACAGTCTGGACTCTTCAAAGTAGCAGCCATGCCACCCAAAGTCAGTATTAATTGAATCTGAAGGACCACCACCCTCGCATTTACCTCGAATGGCTCTTGTATTCTTCTCTCTTTGTGCTGCAAAGGCTAATATCCTCTCGTGCAAAGCCCTTTTTTTTTTCTTTTTTTTTATCCCCCGACTGACTGTGATTGGAGTAATCTTTAGTTCATTTCCTATTGCAGCTCTCCACAAGCGGGGCGTCCGAGGGTCAAGTGGTCAGTCGCAAAGCCAAAGTGTCCACAGCTCCGTCTTTTGAAGTCTTTGATGGCAACGAACCAACAAAGACGACTGTATCCATGGCCACCGGTGGTGAAAAGGGGGAGAATGTGACCGGTTGGCTCGGATAAAATCTCTCGGTTCATTTCAAGGTCAGCGGACTTTTCACACTTCCCAAACTTAGTTGGACAAGAAACACATTCTGTACCAGACCACTGCGGCACCTTTTTTTTTTTTTTTGGAAACCAATGTTATGATTCATACAGGAAACCCGGGCCTCTGAAGCAGACCTAAGGCTCAATGTGCTTCCTCTCTTGCTCTTTCCATGCTTTTGTATTGGAAATATGTCATAAATTCTGAGTGAGTGCTGTATAAAGTTTTTCAATGCCGACTGTTCAGATTCCTTGGACGATTCACCAAGACTCCACTCCACTGAAGGATCCGGCCACCTTTTTCATTCCAAGCGTTATTTGAATGTGAGGCAGTGTACAAAGGATATAAATATAAGTAAGTTGGTTCATTAAAAGTCTCCACAGCCAAAGTTCAGTGGGCGGGAGGTACAGCTGCATGTATCTGTATCTGTCCTTCTCCTAACTAGACCCTCACATGGGGGGCTGTGGGAAAGAACCGAAGGAATCCTCCCAAAAGGGAATACGGGTGAGAAACACAAATCCAAAGAGAGCCTCTGTGGTCACGGGGTCTGAGGGTACAGTACGAGTCTGAGGAACAGTGCATGATGTCGGCCTCGCTCTCATGCCCCCAGACCTTCACATGAGTCACATCGGCTCTCTCTGACAAAGCCTCTGTCCGCCCGAAACCCCCCCCCCCCCCCCCCCACCCCCAGCGGTACATCAGCAGTGCTGTGCACAGCGCACACTGGGACCGCGGGGGATCAGTGACGGGGTGTTGGCACTTTCAAGTTGTGTTTTTTCAGGACAGGAGCAGCTGTTAAAATGTTATTCCACCATTTTGTCCAAGCACACAATGTTTCGCAGCTGGCTCAGCTGTCCCATGTTTTTTTTGTTTCACTGTCACCTGTGATCTAGACTTTAATAAGAGGCCATTCACACGTTTTAGGAATGAACACGACACATTGTTGGAGCAGGTGATAACCGGGTACTGACAACCTATTTAGATGTTGCTGAGGGTGAGATACTAAAAGACTGTAATAGACTGTATATGAACTTATTCTACATACCAGCCGGGTCTCACCAAATGCATATGAATGACTCCGGTTTTGTGTCATTTTACCACGTAGTACTGACTGCAGTGTGAATGCATACGTGTGAATATGCTACGCTCAGAGCAAGTGACGTGGTATAAAAAGTGCAAAAGACTAATTATGGCTGACGGGGAGGAGAGGTGGGTCAAACACAGGACACCCGACCAGTGGACCGGTGTTGTTGACTTATTTTAAAGTGACGTTTGTGACGTGCGGTTCGTGCTTATGTGACTTTATTTACGTTTTATACAGTTTTCATACTTATTTTAAGACCACAGCCATGATATTTTTCTCAAGCCTAACTAAGTGGTTTTGTTGCCTAGACCCAATTGCGGCAATCTCCCGGTAACGATGTGGCTCAAAATGACACACGTTTAAAAAAAAAGCTAAAATGCAAACATATCTTTAAAATGCTATGCTATTTATACGCCTGCCAGTGAGATTAGGTTGTATCTACAGCATATTCTAACATAGAACAACACACTTTTTTTTCTGTTTCCTTTAAAAAATATCTTGTTCATTTTGCATTGTTATGGCTTTAACTTTTCTGGCTTGTTTTGAAATACACAAATGTGCCGACGTGAGCCAAAAGCAAATTGAGGGCCATCAAAAGTAGTCCTTTAAATAGTCCTGTTGTTTGTACCAGAACATTCCTTCTTTCTAACCCATAGACTAAACATATATGATCACTTAGTCACTTGAACAGAGTTGAAACGTAAGAAGCGAATGTGAATGCTCTCTGCAGTGGTGGATCTTGCCTTTTTAACACCGTTACACCTGTGTGTCAGAAGAACAAATACGCCACTTGAAAGCGGCAGAACACTGCGAGGCAAACCATACGGCGCTCAACATGCCGCACTCCTCTACACGTAGCCGGGCTTTAGCCAAAAATCCTACATTCAGCCTCTTTAGGCTGCCTAAAGCTTGATGGATGCCGTTGTTGAGTCTTCGGGACCACCATGGCAGCTGCCAACACTCACAGTCTGCTCTGCTCAGCTCCCACACAGCTAGTAAAGTCTGTGGCCATTGTGGGCTAGCGCTGCAGTGTGTTTTTTATCATGCGGACATCATGCGGTGAGCTTTTCAAAAGAACCTGCCATCCTGTATTCCAGCAGAACAGTAGCTCAGTGCGCCCCCCACCCCCCCTTTGCAAAGGAACCAGGAGCTAATGCTGGGTAATTCCAGGGTAGACTGGATGAAAAGAGGGGAATATTGTGAGTCCTTGTGCCAGCTTGCAGGGAGGCGACATCTCACTCTTGTGTCGCCTTGTTCTTGTTTGTTCTCACTTGATGAAGATCTTTTACTGCAGAGCTGCTTCATTGAACTGTTTACACAATACCATGTGTCCCAAAGTCCTTCTGCCAACATGCAAACAAATCGGTTGCCTCTGCCTTGAAGAAAAAATGCGACCCAAAATGAGATGGATTCAAACCTAAATGACATATTGAGACCCACGCAGGTTGTGTTTGAAGTTAATAACAGAAGGGGAAAGAAACACATGTTGATCCATGTGATCTTAGTTTTTACAGTAGATGAACAGAACAGTGTGGAAGCACTCTACTCCAGTTATTAAAACTGGCCTCTTGACAAGCATGAAATGACTGCAGGTTAGTGCAAGAACTGCGCCTCTGGTTCTAATCAGAATTGTGTTGCTTGCTTGGCGAGCACCATCTGCACCCCCGACGAGGTGAAACTCAATCCAGATGCCTGCTATTTGGCAACACTAGCGCTGTCTCATCCTATAGCCCTCACTTGCTTCCACCAGCAGCGGTGCACTCCCCTCACGGCAGCAGAGCAATCTGTCACGTACAGTACACGTCTTGACTGGTGGCAGTTTATTGATGTGACTTAGAAATCTAAGAAATCTGACAAAAAACAGCAGCCTGGTCCAGAGAGATAGGGAGCTGTGAGACGAATGGCTCATGGTCTCAAGGGGAACTCCCTCATCTGTAGTGTAAATGATAAAAAGCCTGATTATGTTTTTGTGTGTGAAGAGAAGATCTTTCTGTTGTTAAAATTGGATAATCTAAACTTTCAGAACGTTAAGATTCCACAGAAACTCAGACTCAATATTATATTGCTCCAATATTAACACACAATATGATGTAGAGTGAGGTTAACCACTTACAGTTTGTATGCATATCAAATCTATACACACACAGACCATACTTTATCAGATCAAGTGCATTCACAAAGACACACACACACACACACACACACACACACACACACACACACACACACACACACACACACACACACGCACACAGCCTCCCTTTCGCCCACATCCTAGAGACACCCCTTGATTGTTACACAACAGCAAAATCCTGCCCTTTTCCCCAGAATGCACTGCTCTCTTTGAAGTGAGGAATGACGGGTTCATGTCTGGAAGAACCCCTGCTGTGGAAACATGCTGTCCATCTCTGTGAATCTAAAGCTCTCTCTTCCATCATGTGTGTTTTCTTAGCAGGAGCAGATGTCTGCAGGCCGATAACAGATTCATCACTGACTCTAAGTTACAGTATAAGACAAAGTACACCAACTTTTTTTTAGGTTTGTATTTGCATCACAGACTATTTCTGAAATAATTGATGTCGTAAATCTCTGGCTGTGTGGCGCAGTGGCTGAATTACAGCGTAGTGTACACAGTTTAAAGAGCCATACATCAAACTCTGCACCAAGCCAAAACCAGTAAACAAGTCATTAGACATAATGAGGTATTATTTATGATGGGTCTAATTCTGGAAAAAGAGAAAGAAACAACGTCAGATGTTATTGGCATGGAAACAATTTCATCCATCAACCAAACCTCAGAAGTGCGACGACGAAAACAAAAACATTTCTGAGCAATTCGTGATAAGACCAGGTCGACGACAAACTTTCACTTTTAAGAGCAGAGCAAAGATTTGCAAATGTGTATTCAACATATGTAAATCGGCAGCACAGAGTGAAAGTGAAGAAGCCGAAAGCTTTTTGCTTCATGCAGACTGAAGAATAAAGCAATAGATTATTGTAGCTATTTTCAGGTTATGCGTACAGATTGTTAATTGGCTGGTGAATATTGAATTGTGACCGAAAGGTAAGAAGAACATATTTATTTCCCGGAGACAGAATACATTTTATAGTTATGGTTGAGTCATCATTTTACACATTTAAAAAAAAAAAAAAAAGACTGGATACCAAACATACCTTTTTACAGAGCGAACTCTCAGTCGCTCAGTATGTGAACGGTATATTTGACTTACTTTTTAGCGATCTATCACATAAACAGCAGTTTATCTCCCCCCTCACACTCAGTTATTGTAAGCCTTTTTTTTTAATTGTGCTCATTTTAAGAGAACCCTGGAAATGTGAACAGAATTATTCCAAGGTAGGAATATAACATTTGTGTGGCAAACAAACCCGAGGTAAAAGTCATTTTTAAATCAACGCTCCTTAAAATCCTAATAAGTCTTTTTGGGTTTTTTTCACCATAAAAAAATTGTGGTAAACTTAATGTGTGAAAAGGGTGTGTACCGCTCACCTGAATGAGAGTACGTAATGTTTCCAGAGTACACAGATGATCCACTTGGATTGTAATCCACACACATTATGCAGGTTATGACTCATCTACAGATATGTAAGCACTCACTGCAGGTCAGTATGACAGAAATGGCATCAGCTGTTACAGATGAATACAGTGTATAAGATGAAAGTCTTTGTGCATCACGTACTGTAAATCTTACTCTCTGATGAATGTGTATGTCGTTTAAAGTAAACCCTGAGTAGTGATAGAGTCTTGTTTGTATTCATTCTTGTCTGACGTAACTCTGTTTGGATAATAACATGCCATGGTGGAAGTCATCACGTAATGTTCTGCCTGATCACAGAGTAAAGCTGAATGGAAACATGAACTTAGGTAACCTGGTAACTTTCTGTAACCTGATTTCTTAAAGTTCTCAGCAGAGGTGCAGGTTGAGAAAGATACAAGCGAAGCTCTCCAACAAGAACTTAACAAGCTGAAGCTTTCAAATATCATCAATCTGAGGTATGAAACTGAGCTCGAGGCTGAAAGAGAAAAGAGCGACAGCCTTCAGAAACGGCTTGAGAAAGAGACGCAGTCCAAAGCTGAAAAGGCCAAAGAAGACCCGGAGGCCATAAAGCAGCTGATGGAGAAGAGAAGTCTGGAGGAGGAGATCAGGACCCTGAAGGACAAACGCTTCTGAGAAAGAGAAGACGTATTTGAAAGACTTGGAGGACCTGAAAGAAAAACAGGTCTCAACCAACCAGGAGCAGGTCACTAAGCTCCGGGCTGAGGAGGAGGAGGTCAGTCAGGGCCTTCGAACTGAACTTGACAAGGTCCAAGAAGAGAAGCGAGACAAGACCAGGAAGCAGGAGAAGTACGCCCTCCATGACTCACTAAGTCCTGAGGTGCTGACAGACTCTGAGGAGAAGAAGAAAAGAAACTCTCAGCCTGGAAAAAATGCAAACATTCCATGGGTTTAAGAAAGAATCCTGTAATGTAATATAATATAATTAAATCTATATTCAATATAATATAATATAATATATATTTTATATAATACCATATAAAGAAATATGTTAAAGAAATATAAATGAAATATACAAATAAATAAAATAAATATATATAATTCAAAATGCTTACCTGTTTTGTTGTAATTGCTTTTGTACAGTTGAGAGTGCATTCCACTTGTTGAGTCTATACTGGACTCATTTTTAATCTCATGTATCAGTGGTTTCAAAAATACACCGAACATTACTCTTATGTTCTGCCAGCTCATTTGTTTAGTTAACTAAAACTGCTTAGCTAAAGTTTGCAAAAGATTTATGTCATGGTTAAAGAAAAAAAAGGCAGGATCGCTAAGCACTCACAGCTGTGCAACATGTATGAAGCTCGAAGCAGCAGTGGAAAACAGCAAGCCCTGCTCACTGCAAACTACAAAAATATGCTTTCCAGCACCTCTAAAGCAACGTGTGTGTGTGTGTGTGTGTGTGTGTGTGTGTGTGTGTGTGTGTGTGTGTGTGTGTGTGTGTGTGTGTGTGTGTGTGTGTGTGTGTGTGTGTGTGTGTGTGTTGAGCCTGAAGCCAGTTTTCGATGTTGTGAATGCCTGTACAATAGTTTGTATGGGCGCTATAGACTTCCACTGTTGAGTCAGTGCCTTTGACATTTCAGAAAAAAAATACCCTGAACACGCATGCCGAGTTTGACATTTCAACCAATGTTAGGAAAAGCACGAGTGCTCTAATTTTGACAAAATTCCCAGATTGTAGCGCCAGAGAGCAAATATGTAAAATATGTCAGGAAGGGGGAGGAGTTTGGTTTGTTTGATTGCAGAAGCCAATGCTGGAAATTCTTGCTGGACAGCAGGAAGCCAATTGCTTACCTCCGTATCAGTCATGCAGGCTCATTTTAGGGGGTTTTATTAAAAAAAAAATTCACTAATGACGAATGCACTCAAATGTGCTAAATATCAAATTCAGAGCATTGATACAGCAAACAACTATTTCCTATGTAAAGCTAAAGTGAGCTTCTTTGTGGTGTGCTAGTCATGTTAGTGCATGTGACTCCCTGCATGCGTGTGGCTGCTTGCTAATCACTGATGTTCTTCATTGCGCTCGAGCCTCCTGCTGTTTTCTGTTCAGATCGTGGTAACTCAGGTTGGGAAAAGTCATACAGCTGCAGGTATTCCACAAAAAAGTCACCAGCTTTTCCGCTCTGAGTTGATTTTGTTTTCTACAGGAAACATTCAGGGTACAAGGCGAAAACACACATACAGCGGAAAAAACCCAGAGGCGCTCACAAAACAAAAGCACGCGCAAAAACCATTCACTCTCATACTTCTGTCTTTTGTTTGAGCCTGAGAAACTTATATCATGAGCTAAAAGAATCTGTTGTCATAAATAGCTATTTGGAGACGTGTGTGTGTATATATATATATATATATATATAGATATATAGATATATATATCTATATATATATATATATAGATATATATATATATATATATACAGTATATATCTCTATGAAAGTCTATCCAGCACCACAATGTAAATCCTCTTTTTTCTGTCAGGGTTTAGCGTCCTTGCTGTGAATCTAATGTATCCAGGTGCAGCAACTCATAAATACACCAGAGCTTTAAGGATACCTTTTCTCCCTGTGTGTCTCAGTAGAGACCATTAACCTCTTAAACCTCATATAACTTAAGTTGAATGATGTATTGCATTTCGTCAGCGCGAGATGTACTGTGATGTAACTCATACTGACGAGCAGTAGGTGCAGCAAAGAGAAACGCCAAAAACGTAGGCCGACATAACAATAACCTAGTCTATAGAGGCAGTGATTGACTCTCTGCTATCTCATTGAATGCCCCATAGAGCCGCCGGTTGGCCCATTATACATATAGAGTAGATGTCGCCTCTAATCGCATCATCTTTCCGTGTGATCCAGTTAGGTACAAGTGACTAAAGGCTTCTAGGTCTAATAAGCAGCATGCGTCCTGCATTGCCACTGGACCACTGGAACAGCGGCCGTAGATATGGAGGGCAGACAAAAGCGGCCTTGTGTGTAGCAGCAGAGGAATGCTCCAGGCCTGCTCCCTGGACTTACTCTTATCTGATTGAAAGCACAGGGAGGCCCATGCATTTATTCAGGCTTTCCTATACAAGCTGGCTAAAGCCGCCAGGTCTAGTTCTCCTGCCCAGCTGCAGCAGAGCGACTCAAGTTCAAGATGTCACCCAGGAAAAAAAAAAAAAAACAGGAGAATTTTGGGGCGACGGTGTTTTTCGAGCAGTCGATCTGCATTTGAGCAGAGGCGTGTTCTTTGTTTTTCGGTACAGTCATGTGTTTTGGGGTGTGAAGGAAATGTGGCTGATGTCAGAAAAGAACTGTGTAATGACACCCTTGTGGATCACTGATCCTACCCAATGTCCTCCATGTGCCGGTCCCACCTCTGCATGACCTCACTCTGCTCACACAAGTCATCCCTCTACCACCTTAAATACATAAATAATGTGCGCATGAGGAACATAAGGACAATGGATTACGCTCCAGCAACGTCTTGATTCCAGCTCTGTGCGGGAAAGGGAGGTGGATATGGTCAACGCTCTGTCTAAATTCTACACGTCTCGAGAAAATCCTGTGCGGTAAATGTAGACCTGCCATAAAACAAGGCTTCCAGACGAGGGAGGCCACCTCCACACAAACCTCCCACAGTGCATTAAAAAGGCCAATAAACAGGGCTGCTGGCAGGCAAAGAGGGGGGGAATGTCCAGGGAGTATAGAGAGAGGATGGTGATGTGTGATGGAAGCAGACAGGCGAGGTCCGTCCATTAGTCAGAAGATTAGCTCTGTTTAATGTTATATTCCATGTTGCACTTTGTTTAGGGAGCGTGACAGAGAAAGTCAGAGGGGGAGATATTTGAGATGTTTATAAATGGGAGAGCTGCAGTCTGCACATCTGATAAGAGAAGGCCTCAAACAAAGCGGCAAACACAAGAACAATAGAAAGTAGGAGGGCTTTGGGAGGGATGGGGGGCCCCAGACAGGGCGGCTGAAAGGCCCACAGTGGGGAGAGAGAGAGAGAGAGAGAGAGAGAGAGAGACGCTGAAAACAGCCCAGAAAATATGTTTTGCCGTCATATTTCACCCGTTCACAGACCAGCTGCTCCATTATACTTTTGAGGCGCTTTTGAAACAGTGAATGAAAATCCGCTTCCAAATATGTCGGCTTGATTTAACACTGAACTGAAATGAAAGAGTTAATACATTTCCAACGTACCTCTGGATCCAGCGGGCCTGCATCAAACATATGCCTCGATTTAAGCTAAGCTAACCCCATTACCACACGTTGTCGTCTTTTAGTGATAAACGTTATGCACTCATGTCAGTCAGTACTGAGCCTGGCCTTCATGTCCTCTGAGTGATTCACCTTTTTATGGCCTTCGTCCGTCGCAGGATCCAGTCCCTGAAACGGCTTAACGTCTTTAATATTGCATGTGACCCGTCAACAAACGATGAAATAATTCAGCATTAAGTGATCAGATGCGTGATTCCCTCGAGTTTTAGCACAAGTTTGCGTGAAATGACCGGTGATTTATGGAGGGAGGGGGGAAAAACAAAAACAGTCTAGAAAATGGCAATAGTGTTATCGCTGCAGTCTGTTAAAGAAAGGACTCTGACCTTTGCAGAAAGGAAAAACACCACTTTTACTGTCGATTGAGCCATTTGTCATAGTGTTTGCACACGGCACAAGCTTGTCTGTTACTGCACAATAGAGACATGTGACGGGTTTGAATAACGACGCGGCGCCGGAGCCCTTTTCTTATGGCGTTTCACTTTGTCCAGACCATCATTGTGGTGGGAGGCGTGGTGACAAAAGATTATCCCCGTGGCCATGACGATGATTAAATATCTCATCTAACTACGCCAGAGAGGCTGACTTCCTGTTTTTGTATCCTCATGTGCATTGTGGACTTTTTAGAGAGGCTAATGATTAATCTTTTTGGAACCATTGAGGTTGGAACCCACCTAGTCTCTAATGAATACACTACAATTGTTATTATTCATGCTTTCATTTCTATTTGTCTTCCTCCCTCTGCTTTAAGTGCTATTGATGTCTCTTTAAACAGCAGTTTGACAAAGACTAAGTTGAGAAAAACATAAATCGAGCTTTCAAAAATCTGTATGAAAGTGCACCCCAGGATTAATTTGAGTCTTTTTTTTTTTTTTTGTACTAATACGACTCTTTAGCTTCCCACTGTACTGAGAGATTTCAGGTGGCCAGTCAAGCATATCATTTGAATCAGAGCGAGATCAATGGACTTCATGCGCATGTAGTTTCATATTCTCTGAGTAGATATCATAACCCCAGAGGGAGAAATAAGGCTCTTTGAACTTTTGAGGAACATTAGTGCAGGAATGTAGATTATCAGCGTTTGAAGCTGGTTATGTAAAAAACGTCCCACTGTTTGTTTTCAAGGCTTCAGAAAGCTTGGTATTATTTGAAAGGGAGTTCAGGGAAATGAATTTCATAATTAGAAGCATCTCCTTCCTCGCACGCTGACAGGTGCATTGTGCTATCTGGGATCCTTGTTGGCTTATGCAAACAAGATAGTACACAATACGGGTATTGTGTGTATTATGATACACTCAGGGGTCCTGGCATAGAAAAAAAAAACAGGCACAGCAGAGGTAAAGAACTCTGTTGAGAACATTATTTTCCATATTGCCAAACATCAGAGAGAAGTTTGACTTTCATTCAGCAACATAAGAAAAAGAATAGAGGTCGTCCGACAGTTGCAAAAGCACTTACTGAACACCTGCAGGCCAATTAGAAACAAGTCTTTTTCATGGCTTTGGTACAGTATATAACACACATGAGTGTGTTTCCAGCTGACAGGTTTTAGGCCTCCCAGTGCTGGCGGGAGTCGACGAGGGGAAGGAGGTGACATAAATATGTAATTTCAGGCCATGTTGGCGTACGTCTGCTTACACAGTTGAGGTCTCTTTGATGTGTGTTCTGTTATACAGTGTATTTTGCCCATCTAGAAATCGTGACTTGAGCTGTTGCTTGTGCAAACACTTTCAAGCCAACATATTATGTGACTGTGAAACATGTGGTCCTATTCTGCGGCTTTGTTTTGTACAAATGGCTGGTTGATGTTAGATCCCCTGCTGGTTGCCATTTGGTACACCACAAGGGTGGAGAAAGATAAATCTCTTAGAAATTGTGGTTTTTGCCTGATCTGGTGGTAAAGCTACATGAGCCATAACCACAACAAGAAGGTGTAGAGCCTTTCGATTAGAATGCATGTCGACGTTACGCACAACAATACAAAGCTGCTGCAGAAATACACGGTGGGGGATAAAAGGAAGGAGACCATTCCACCCGAAAACTGATACCAGCTGGTGTCAGAAAGATTAGTTTTGCAGTTGAAAAGAACGTAAAGCTTAATCACTTAGCTTTCCTGGCTTGAATTGACAAATTATATATTCTCTAAAACCGAAAAAAAAACAAAACACGTCAGGACAATCTTTTCTGCCAGTTCTATGAAATGAGTTGTAGGATGAAGTTGTTTTTAACCGTTAGAAAAACTGTAAGTGTAGTCAATTGTTTACGGAAGAGTTTGACATTTTGGCAAATATATTTAATTGATTTTATACCAAGAGTTAGATGATAAGATTGATTCCGCTCTCATGTCTGTGCAGTAAGTATGAAGCTAGTGTCAGAAGGTGTTAGCTTAGCATAAAGAACCAGCTGACCTGGCTATCCAGCACCTTTAACGTTCACAAATGAACACGTCATATCTCTCTGTTTAATTTTAAAAATGTGTCTTGTCATCACAGTGAGGTTGCCAGGCGATGAGCGACACACAGAAAGCCAACCAGCGTATTTCTCAAAATGCTGAACTACAGTCAAATCTTTTAAAATGTTTCCTACTCTTTTCACTTTTTTGTATCGTCGGCACATGAATATCTGTTGGCCGTCAGCATAAAGGAAGGCCCCTCTCAGAGCAGTCTGGGCAGCAGACGAGCCGTATCAGCCGCCGCGTTATCTGATGAAGGGGTCCCAAAGCCATCTCATCGGGCTTGGTGCAGTGGCAGAGGAGGCTCCTCGGAGGCGAACTAGAAAAAAAACGAGAAAGGTGGGGGTGTTCTGCTCCATTAAGACTTGCAGACGGAGGTGTAAATATATCCACCGTGAAGGCTGCCGCCAACCACCCCTCGCCTTTAGAACTCCTCAGCTTTGATCACAAAGTACAACACAGACGGCTTTGTTTAAACACGCAAAAACACACACAGGTCAGTGACTGGGAGATACTTGAAGGATCGAAAATGTTACAACGAAAGACACAAACAGCCAGATGAGTCATTGGGGCATTATTTCAGGTTTTTTGGACGAGGTGGAAGAAAAGGGAAGATCAGAATTAGGTAGTTTATAACGAGAGTGCTTTTGACTTATGCGTTTACTCATCTCTGCTTCACCAGCACTCCAAAAGACCTTTTGACGTCAGGCTTTCCCCAGACGCTCACTCAGATTCCTGAGTGTAACTAAATCACCCCAAAGGTCATGTGCATCTCTCAACCTGAAGATATATGTCCTGTTTATTGCCCATGAAGATCATTAGCATTTCCTCCCCTGCGGTCTTCCATTCCCTTGTACTAACATCCACACCAATTCAATTCTCCACACTCAGAGAGCCTGGCCTGATTCACAGAAAAGTAGCTCAAACACAGACAAACTCCGTGCGCACATCCAGTCATAAACGCAGAGGTCCAAAGGCTCTTTGTTCTCGATTCAAAGACTTCCTGTCACTTCCTTTCCGTCTTCCAGTTGGTCCCCACACAGTTCCTGTCAGTCTCTGGCTCAGTTATTCTAAAAATGTTTTCAGAGGAAATAGGCCTGAACTTCCTTCAGGCATCACACATGCACAATAAAAAAAAAAGACACTATTGTTCAGTTTTTTGAATGTATGTCTCTGTCAAAGAGGATTCTAGTCAGAAAAACGAGACAAAGCTTGCATTTTGTATAACCAAGACATTTTAAACCAATGTGTTCCAGCTTAATCATGGGTGCGCGCTTACATAACACATTATAAGGCATAACGTCAATATGTTGACGATGCGTTCAGTGTTCAGCTAAGCTTGTGGAAAGGCACTGTTGAAAACTGCGTGAGATATGACATGACATGTAGACAAAACACAGTAACTGGAACACGGGCAGTGAAAGATGGACGTGACAGAGCTTGTGTGGAGAAGCAAACCCCATAGGAGCTGATTTAACACGTTCAGGAACGGACTTCCCTTGCGAGGAAGAGGTATGCAGGGTAGCGACTTTTAGTGGTCACTGGTCGGTCCTCTAGCTGCAAGCTGCTCAGAATGCTGCTTGAAACAAGAAGGTTTAAATAATAATGGAGATGTAGGACAGTATGTCTGTACTTCCACCTACAAACACGACTCGCCAATGGATGGGAGATAACAAACGATGTACAGTAGACGATGGATTTATTTAAATAGCAAATATGACTTTTCCATATTTATCTCCACAGCTGCAAAGTTGGGCTCTAGTAGTGAACATCAACAGGCTAACCAGAATATAAAGCAGTCTCTCTAGCCAACATTTCTCTTTATAGTACGGTCTTCCTGTTGCACAGTGAATCTAAAGCGGGCCTCTGATTTATCTCTTCCTGGAAGACATCAAGGGAAGTGCGGCAGAAGTTACTTTATCTGACAAAAGAGAAGAGAGAACTCTTTTAATGAGATAAGCTCTGCACTTATATGTGCAGTCAGCATAGAGTGCGGCTCTGACTGTGATTAAAGATGATGGGTTTCATTAAAAAGTAATGAGCATGTTCTATGTACCCTCCTCATCCTTCCATTAATAGGCTTATGAGCTGACAGCAGTATATTGTATGCTTCTGCATGATGAGTGGAGCTGAAAAACATCAGCTGACTTGAGGTTGCTTGTTGGCTGACAGCCAGGAGCTCTTCTTTATGGTTCACCTCCGTTTCCAGACTAAACAAGCCTATCTTGCAGATAGAACAACATACAATACACAGACAGTTTATAGTGGAATGTGCAGCGCTTGTGCACAAAAAAGAAATACTGTACATACACACACACACACACATAGGCAGTTGCTGTAGTGGATGGTAGACCACAGGGTGTAGGCAGACAGCCAGTGTTTCAAAATGAGGCCCAAAGTAACCACTCTGAAATGAACGCTTTAGAGGACAGCCAAACCACGACATCAAACACACAGAGAGTGAGAGGAAAGAAACACTGGATCCAAACAGTTGTTAGCGATGTTGTGTTCGGACTGAGGCCTTGAAGAAAAAAGTTTGGAGGGACAGTAAATTGGGAAAGTTTTTGAGGAGAAGTGTTATGAGAAAAAAGAGCGAAGAAAACAATGCGTCTAACGTCAAAAACCAAACTCTGGGTCAACAAACAAATGAGATCAGACGACTTGGAATCGATATTGATGCTGGATTTTGAATCTGTAATCCTATCTTAGTGTGAGTCTAGTTCAAGTGAAATCAAACATAATGCGAGCAGGAGGTAACGGCTGCGTAGTACTTTGATAAAAGGTTCTGAGGTTTTCATTACTTCCGCACGGCGCTCAACAATGGCGGCGGCTGAGCCGGTGGCTCGCAGCTAACAGTGCTAACAGAGCTAGCAGTGCTGACAATGGCAACAGAGCTGCCAGAGCTGCCTGGGTATAGCTGAGCGGGAACCAGAGGGTAAAAACGCAGCAAAAGTGCTCTCTTGGTCGATTTGAATATGAGTATGTGCCCCTCCAGTGTAGATAACGCGATAAAGTGCCCTCTATGGTCCCCTTCAAATGGAGCACCTGATGATGAAGCCCTCTTGCAGTTCCAGTGGAGAAAAAATGTATTAAGTGCCATCGAGGGCCGTCATTCCCAAAGACTGTGTCAGGACCCACAATTAGTTCGCAGGACATTTTATCAGGGTTGCCAAATAAATTAACAGAATTTCTTCCATGATTTTTTAACATTTATATCTGCAGTACACCTTTGAGCCACACGAGAGAGCCTAAATGTTCATACTGTTACCATAATTAGCCTTCTTATAACATTCAATCTAATATGAAAGGCGATGCATACAGTGGGTTTGTTTTACTGATGAGCATTCACTCTAACTCCCTAAGTGAATTTATTTGGTCTCATTTATAAGGTATTTAACATGCCTGTGTTTTGGAATTGGCTGGTTTACCTACTCAAGATAATATGAGTTGAGTAAAAATGGTCAGGAATGTTCATTTAACCACAAATTAGCTTTTCTCATGATTTGTAGATGAGGCCTATTGTGAACTGGTTTGCAGTGGTTTATCTTTTCTTTTTTTTTTTAATGGGTTTTTAAAAAGGTAGGTAAACACAGCTCTATGGTGTCCTTCCAGTGGAGAAAATGTGATGAAGTGCCCTGACAGATGGCTTTAAAATTGAGAAAACAGAATGTAGCGCCATATAGACTGCCCTACATGCTTGAAAACTTTCTTCGGGCGCTGGTGCTTCTGCAACCCCTAACTGACGCAGTCGATCAAGAAGGTGCTATGTGCTATAACAGCCTAATGGGCGGAGTGCAGAGCAGACAAGGACTCACGTGCACTAACATGCACTTAACATGCGCTTAACATGCACTTAACATGCACTTCCATGCGGCCTGGCTACGTAAACAAAGCACAGAGAACCTCAGATAACAACACACACAGAGGGAGAGTGACTTCATTCTCTGCTCAGGTAGACGTTACTCCTCTATATCTTTACATAGCTAATAGCTGTTAATGCACTGAATGTTGTATAGAAACATGTGTTTAGTAAGTAACCTTGTTTGGTTATGTGTAAAAGATGAATAGGCCTGGTTAGGTCAGGTTGACTCTTCCCAAATCTGTGCATATTTTCCAGAAAAATAATTCCATTTCACATACCACAAATGTGAGAACATTTACTTAATCTCCAAAAATGCAAACGTTTTAAATAATGTGATGACATGACTTATTTGGATTATGCCGGTTTCCAACACTTGCACCAATATACACGTCACAGAGTGTTTTATGTATTTCTCCAGGCGTTTTGTAATGCTGGTATGCTGAGACATTTCTTTCCATGAGACATTTATCATCCGACATTTTCCAACACCTTTTTGTCCACAGGGATTGTTTCCTGTAAATAGAAATTGTCACCAGCTAACAGTGGCTGCTATTGGGACTTGAAATATGACCACAGTCACTGAAAGGACGTAAACACAACTTGGCAGCTTCACCTGTGCAGAAGCAGTTGTTTGTGCCATCAGGGGCACCAGCTCATCTAGGAGCATTTTGTCTGCGCCAAACAAGGATTTCTCTCTGGATGAGACGATTAATCGCAGCAAAGAATTACACTCATTGTTCAGAAAACATACCTTTTTAATATGAATACAAAAATGTTGCATCTTTTCCCAAGAAATACCCTCTGAATGTATTTGTTGATGAATGCTTGAAATGTTTGTGAAGCTGTATAAATCCCAAGGAAAGATATAATAATAATAATAACGCATTCAGATGATAGTGTGTCTGTCTGAAACCTTCTCTTCCACATTCCTTGCGGGAGAATCGTGTTTCCCGGAAAGCTTTCATGCCGTTCCAGAGAGTTTGGAGTTCATGCTGTCTGCAGTGCGAGAGCTCCCTGAACTGTGAGGTCAGTGGGAGGGAAAGGTGGTTCATGGTTTGAGCCAAAGCCAGAGACAGGCCAGAGGCCAGCGCATTATGAAACACACAAACACACAGCTGTGTGTGGACAGCCTCCCACTGTTCTTGCCGATCCACCACAACAGCCCACTAATCCCTCTTAGATCTGCTCATCAGGGCCAGACAGTGCCCATCCAGTGGCGCTGCCGCATCTGGTGGAACCAAACAGCGGAATAATCTTGGCTTACGGCCGCAGCTGAATGGAGCAGGGGGCCCACGAGGGGGGGCCCCCTCACCGGGTCCCCTGCTACCCTACCGCTTCTCTCTGTACCACATGAAAGAAGGTCATATTTCATGAGGACACATACTGTATGTACCTGGTGTTTTTTCAAGTTCAAAATATCAACCAAGTTCAACTAATAATTGTATGTCAAAGTGATACTTATTGTCCTATCAATAAAAGAAAATAAAAACAATGAAAAACAACCAGAATGTATTGTTTTAAACCGATACATTCTTAACTAGATTAGGTGCAAGAGGATTTGCATGGCCTCCCCAGACTCAGCAGCGCTTATAAAAGCAAAATCGTTCAATGTGAATTGACCCACATACACTGGACAGTGTGATTGTAATAACCCCCTCTGCCCCCCTTGCTCAGACCACTCCCATATCCAAACTCAACCTTTTTGATCTACTACACACCTGTAAAGCTTTATGACTGCATCTTGCTATCGCATTGACAAAATCTGTCAGACAGACAAACAGACAGACAGAAGAATAGACAGACAGAAACATCCGGCAAAATAGTCATAATCTCCTCCGTGGTATCTCCCGCTACAATCTCCAACAGTCTCCAGGACCAGGTTTCACCATGATGACTCACAAAGTAAAAATAATAACTGCTTCACTGATAACAAATAAGTTTCTGAAATACAAAGCGGTAGATGTCTTTTTCTCCCTGACACCTGAAAGCACCAACACAGAAATGTTGTGTTACCGCTCACCGATTACTTATAATCAACCTTACACACGCGGCTGTGATGTGAACAACAATGTTGATGAGTGCATCTACAGTAAATGATCCAAAAAAATCACAGCGATGATCAATTTGCCAGAGAGTGGCAGAGCGCCTGATCAGGAGGCTATTTAATCACTCGCATGCCTAATGGCATGTATTTACACTAAAAGCCTCATGCAAGCTGACCTGATTTGGACTCCTATTCTGTGACAAAAGGCAACAAATACATTTCCCTTGAGAAACTGAAAGAATCCAAGGAACGTGGCCTAAAACTACTGTTCAAGCATACGGCTGAAGTGGATGTTATTGAAAAGGATGCATTACAAGGTTGACCTGAGGCCAGGGCTCATTCCTTCACTGGGGACAAGGTAACGGCAGAGTGGGTGGAAACAGCTGTCTGCATGTTGTGGGGTTTTTTTTTTTTTTCTGCTTGCACTTGAGCACCACCTTAGTTACCCTGCATCCTCTTTTTAAAGCACGCCCATTATCAAAACACGAGCAGTCCTCTTCACTTACTCCAGGAATGTTACAACGCAATGCAAGCCCCGCTGCAGCTATGCACTGCAGGAGATACTATCTACATGCTGATGTGTGCAGGGTCAGGGTCGCCCATGATTTACGCAATAACAACACTTGGGTCACATTGTGTTTGTGGGATAGCCCACCAAAGAAAGCACGTCGAGTGAGTGGGTAACATGGTCAAAATAAGTTTGTTCGCATAGCTCTTTGGGAACTGCTTCACAATACTATAAATAATTCATATGTATATGAAAACCAGTGCATTTAGTGTCAGGTTTAATAGTACAACACACCTTCGTCAGAAGATCGACATCACCTACGTGAGCCTGCTGTGGCTCATGAGGGTTGTAAACGTATCGCTATATAAATGCAGTCAATTTACCTACAAGGCCTTTCAGTAGAATGTGAATATGAATCTCATTTCATCAAGGCCTAGTCAAAAGGGACACCTAGCATACTTGAGCTTACCAATAAAGAAAGGGACTCAATATTGGTTCCAATCTATTAATACAGCCACCGTGGCACAAAGAGGAACCTCAAGGTTGTCCTGCATTGAGCTGCAGAAAAACTCTTCTTCGCCCACAAGTCGTGTGCATCTGTATGAAACGGATAAATGGATACCATCTGCACGGCGGTGCTTATGGAAACAGTACCCCTTTTGAAAAGTATTACTTATCTGACCAAGGGTAGGTACGACGTAAACTGAAAGGGGCCCAAAGGGACACCCGAGGGAAGGGGCCGCGGTATTAAGTTTCGGCTGTTCGGTTGCTATTGATTGACATCACATGCAGTCTCGCTCAAAGTACTCTTTTAAATGATAGCATGTCTAACCGCCTTCCATGTTCTTTATGAATTATAGTGGTTAAGTTTGAGAACTTCCCCCAAATAATCCTTTTGTTACTGCTACTGTTTTTTTTAGACAGGATGAATAGCAACAGTTAAGCAGATGTGATACCTGCCATCTTCTGCCAAGACTTAATGCTCACTTGAGCATAAAAAAACAAAAAGGAGGGCTGCTGGCCAAAGCAAGCCAACACCACTACTGTTCATAATGTTATTTGTCTTACAAAGCCCAAAGGTTAATTAATATTTGGAAAGATATAGAAGACAGACAGATGGGAGGGGAATATCACAATTTATCGTCAGAAATCTTTCCAAAAGCAGCCTTTGTCCCAGCGGGGGAAACGCACTGAGTCCGGCTTACGCAGCATTATATTAATCCAGGGTCCAAAGCTATTCCTCCATATTCCACCATTATTTTGTGTGTATTTATATATGGTATTCTCCTAAAATTCAAACGTTTTAATCAGCTCAGATTTACGTTATCATAAAATGGAATGATACAGTTGTGGTCAAAAGTTTACATACACTTGTAAAGAACATAATGTCATGGCTCTCTTGAGTTTCCAGTTATTTCTACAACTCTGATTTTTCTCTGATAGAGTGATTGGAACAGATACTTCTCTGTCACAAAAAACATTCATGAAGTTTGGTTCTTTCATGACTTTATTATGGGTTAACAGAAAAAGTGATCAAATCTGCTGGGTCAAAAATATACATACAGCAGTGCTAATATTTGGTTACATGTCCCTTGGCCATTTTCACTTCAATTAGGCTCTTTTGGTAGCCATCCACAAGCTTCTGGCAAGCTTCTCGTTGAATCTTTGACCACTCCTCTTGACAGAATTGGTGCAGTTCAGTTAAATTTGATGGCTTTCTGACATGGACTTGTTTCTTCAGCATTGTCCACATGTTCTCAATGGGATTTTAAGTCAGGACTTTGGGAAGGCCATTCTAAAACCCTAATTCTAGCCTGATTTAGCCATTCCATTACCACTTTTGATGTGTGTTTGGGGTCATTGTCCTGTTGGAACACCCAACTGCGCCCAAGACCCAACCTTCGGGCTGATGAGTTTAGGTTATCTTGAAGAATTTGAAGGTAATCCTCCTTCTTCATGATCCCATTTACTCTCTGTAAAGCACCAGTTCCATTGGCAGCAAAACAGCCCCACAGCATAATACTACCACCACCGTGCTTGACGGTAGGCATGGTGTTCTTGGGGTTAAAGGCCTCACCTTTTCTCCTCCAAACATATTGCTGGGCATTGTGGCCAAACAGCTCGATTTTTGTTTCGTCTGACCACAGAACTTTCCTCCAGAAGGTCTTATCTTTGTCCATGTGATCAGCAGCAAACTTCAGTCGAGCCTTAAGGTGCCGCTTTTGGAGCGAGGGCTTCCTTCTTGCACGGCAGCCTCTCAGTCCATGGAGATGCAAAACACGCTTGACTGTGGACACTGACACCTGTGTTCCAGCAGCTTCTAATTCTTGGCAGATCTGCTTTTTGGTGGTTCTCGGTTGACTCTTCACCCTCCTGACCAATTTTCTCTCAGCAGCAGGTGATAGCTTGCGTTTTCTTCCTGATCGTGGCAGTGACAAAACAGTGCCATGCACTTTATACTTACAAACAATTGTTTGCACTGTTGCTCTTGGGACCTGCAGCTGCTTTGAAATGGCTCCAAGTGACTTTCCTGACTTGTTCAAGTCAATGATTCGCTTTTTCAGATCCATGCTGAGCTCCTTTGACTTTCCCATTGTAGCGTTTGTGGGCGTTTGTATCCAATGAGCCCTATTTAAATGGCCTCAGAGAAGTCACCGGCTGTAGTCACTCATAATCACTCACAAGAAGTTAAGAGGCCATGCTATGAAGCTCATTTCATTGACACAACTTTCTAAGTCACCAAAATTGCTAATTCATGTTGCTGTATGTATATTTTTGACCCAGCAGATTTTGTCACTTTTTCTGTTAACCCATAATAAAGTCATGAAAGAACCAAACTTCATGAATGTTTTTTGTGACAAAGAAGTATCTGTTCCAATCACTCTATCAGAGAAAAATCAGAGTTGTAGAAATAACTGGAAACTCAAGAGAGCCATGACATTATGTTCTTTACAAGTGTATGTAAACTTTTGACCACAACTGTATACACACACACACACACACACACACACACGCTCTGCCTCCACAGTCATGGTGACACAAACCCATCTTGCTAGGGAGGCCCATTTCCAGGAAGCCGTCTGACAGGTTGACAGATTCCGGTGTGGCGCCGAATCAGTCGTGATGGAAAAACAAAAACAAGCTGCAGGCTGCATACTGATGTTTATATTATGAACTTGTTTTGGATTATCACGGGAGCACGCTGTATCTGAGCTCTGCTCTCCTGCCGTACGTATCGCCATTTTATGTAGCTCTGCACTTGTTTGTTTTTAGCAGTGTGGGTGTTTGAAATGACATTCTGAATTGTAATTATATCTTCTTTTCCATCGTTAAAGCATGTGTTTTTAAATTGCATCAGACTTAGATTAGTGATCTATATTTAAAGGCAGAATTATTGATGCTGTCAAATATTTTTTATATCGATGAAACCCTCATTCATCCACTTCCTCCCCGCCATCTGAAAAGGAGGAAGCGTCCCAGCCACTGGACGCTGGTGCCTGGTCTGCAACACACCATAATCCACCACAGATTTAATGAGCTTAATGTGCACTCCCAGGCCTCTGAGCTTAAAGGCATGTGCGCTGCATGCACTGTGCTGCTGTTTGTGTTGCTCTCGCCACATAAAAGAAATCAGGCACACAAGCACCGAGATGTGTCCTCATGCTGTGATTGGTCATAACCTTCTGACAAAGTCTTTCAGTACGGGGAACAGCTCTATGTAATTTGCAAAGTTCTTTGAATAAGACGTGACTTACACCACTCATGAAACGTTTCAGAGTTTCAGTGTGCCCACAGACGCTGTGGTTTAATCATTATCATTAGACTCACATTACGCGTCTGTGACCATCTGTTGCCAAAGTGACAGCGCAAACAAGCCATATGTCGTCATGCAGCCTAAAGACTTTAGGGGAAAGTAAAAGCAGACCGGAGCCTTGCAGTGGTGCTGAGGCTTCCAAGAACAGGGAGAGATTTCAGAGCTTGATTGGGGATAAACTGTGATTTAGTCCTCAGACCCACGGTCCACTCAGCCCCTAATACTAACACTCGCTTTCTCTCCCGCTGAAGTAAATGACCACAGCACAGGCACAGCGCGAACACGTCTCCCCCTTTTCAAACATGCAATCAAGAGTCAAAACAGAACTTGTATTATTCAGATGGAGCACAAATATCTCATACTGCTAACAAAGCATTCAGAAAACACACCGATGCACTAAAAGCTTTCATGAAAAGTACCAGAGATAATATGATTATGTAATTGATTGAAACCATTGTGACTTCAGATAAGGAAGAATTATGGCAATATTATCTTCTAGTTTGATATAATGTGAGACCAAGAGCCATCCGCATGGTCAGAATTAGAAGGAAAAAAAGCAAAGAAACTGTGAATTGTATTATAGCTGTGTGGGAAAACACCTGACAAGGTTAAAGTCCACGCCGTACACTCTAAAGAAATCTTGAAGCGCTGCAATATACAGAAGTCTTAATCTGATTTATGCTGTGGATTATTGTATTAACACCCAAAACGTCACACACAAGTGACTCACACTGTAAGGGGTGACAAGTTTGCAATTGCTTGGATGTTTATTTCAGATCATCTTATTTGTTTTTTTTGCATTTTGGCTCTCATTTTGCAGAGGTGTGCATCTTTCTGCAGTAAAAGACTCTTTCAGACTCACAGGTGGATACACAGGTCCTTCAGGCATCAGTCGTTTGGTCACAGCTTAGCAGTTGGTAAAAGACATTGTTAATCGTCATTTGGTGAGTAGCATATCTCCCCGCTCCTCTGCTGGAAATGCTCCTCTTTCAACCATGCTTACTTCTGATTTGGCTCCATCATGGCTGCAGCTGTGGAAAGTGTAGCGCTTGACATTTAAGACTCACTCCTGAGATGCAGAACTCCTTCTTACATAAGTGATCGCTATAGCACATGCAAAGGGAAAGCTTGTATGTTTCCACTGCAGCCATCTCCTGTTACTGCCGCGCTGTGACAACTGATCTTATAGGGACTTTCTGTCCTGAAATTTGCATTTATACTTCTTAAAAAAAAAATGTCCAATTTAACTTTTAGAGCACAGAGTTCTCTCTTACTGGGCTGAAGAGATTGAATGATAGCAACACAACCAGGGAGCAGTGTGTGTTAGTCACACTATAGCAAGATTTCCTCTCCCTTTGAATACTGCAATATATACAATACCTTGAATTGTATAAAACAGTGTTGTGCATGTAACCTGTACGTATACACATACTATAAATAAAGGTTCTAAACAGGTTCTTCCTGAAGTGCTGAAGTTCTACCCAGAACCATTTGCTTCTTAGGATCCTTTTTCTGAAGAAAAGGATTTTTCAAGAGTTCCTTGTAAGACGATGGGTTCTATTAAGACACTACATCAGCCCGGCCCTTCAGAGTTCTGGATGAAACCATTGGAATATAAAATGGGTGTCAATAGAATCCCCTGGGTGGGATCTTGTTACCACCCTTAGAACGTGGAATGGTTCTGGATGGAACCTTCGGGGATTGTTGACTGAAAAGCTTCTCATAGGGGGTTCTGGGTGGAACCTTTCACAACCATTCCTGTTGGGTTCTGGGTAGAACTCACTGAAAGGGTTCCAGGTGGAACACATACAAAAGTTTTTACCAGTAACCAAAAAGGGTTCTCTATGGGGACAAGTCAAAGAACTCTGTACGGTTCTAGTTAGCACCTTTTTATTTCTAAGAGTGTCTTTTTCAGGCTCTTGTCCCAGACATCGTCTGATAACTGTTCACTCAAATCCGTCTGCATTCTGTCTTTATGGAGTTGGACATTGTCAGGGTTTTACTCGACAATGACAAGAAATACTTTTTTCAGCCCCGGTGGAATGTTTAAACGTCACTTCTTTCTAAGTGGCACAAGAGACTTACGTCCAGCACTCCTGAGCGCTCTCTATAAAGATTGAGTGCGTTCACTGAGCCGTTGGCAACGCGTCGTGTTTTGAAACTGAGCATTCCGAAAGTCTTTCGCTACTGTTTTTCATTTTTATTGCTTGCCTAGAACTAATCCATTATACTTGCAAGGAGAGCGTTAAGAGCAGAGACATTTAGAGTTTAATGAAATATCTGCTTCCAGGTTCTTTTAACACTGTGGACCTGCAGGGTTTCACTTTAGGGCTTAGTTGCAGTATCCCTCCTCTCCCTCGGGTGCTGAGCAGGAAATTGAGGGATGGATCCGTGAAGCGCTGATTAAGACCTGCTGTTACCATGCTGCATGCGCCCTGTTATCTTAGACCCGGAGCTTAGCAATGATCAAATAAGGTTTTATAGGTTCAGCGACAATAAAACTGAACGTGACATTTGGTTGCTATCTATGACTCATCAGCACCTACTAAAAGTTGCGGTACTGTAATGATTATATATTGTTGTGGGATCATGGAAAATTGTGATTTATTTGGGTTATTAAAATACAATATGGTGGCAAAATGCAACATGAAGAAAGTATAGCCAGCAAAGCAAGAAACCAGAAAATGTATATCGGAGTAGTTGGTCATTAAACACCGCAGTCTTTAGGCATTGTAACAAAACAATCTGTATGATATAACAGAGTATTCAAGGTGAAAATTGGCTGCTGTTCAAACAGGACATATTTAATACTTAATTCAATCATCTGCTGTGCAGCATTGTTCTCCATGTCAGGATTATGATATGTGCTATAAACTGTGGCGAATGCACATGATAATCCTTAATCTTCTTAGCGAACTTCAGTGGCTTAATTAAAGACTCCATTCAACAGAACAACTCAAAGGCATTTTTCCGTTCAAACATTACAAAAAAGTACCTCCCAAAGTGATAATCAAGTCTGCTTCATTACAAACATGTCCTCATATTTTCATCAGAACAGAAAGCCACCATTATTCTTCCTCTGGGCGTTCACACGCGATGATTCACTTCTCTTCCATCTAGACAGAGACAGGACAGAAGCGGGACAGCAGTTATAACCTTTAGGACATCAGCAGACATTTGTCTGCATTTCTGTTCTCTGAGGGATGACATTTAGTTTAATCCAAGAATGGAAACTGTCTGACTCATAATCCTTCAAACTCATCCTTTTACTCAAATTGGCCCTCCTGGATCATATTTCATATCTCACCAGAACCTGAAACAACACAAGCCATCATGGTGTTGTTTTAATGATGCGGTCTGAACACCAGTTCATGGCTAGGTGTTAACTGATGAGGTTATGGGTTAAAGCACTGGTTAAACAATAGTCAGGTGCCCATGAGAACGTTGTAACAGGATTTGTTTAATGGAATCATTCCCTTTTATTCTGATCCTTTTTATAATGCACTTTCAATGTAGTGATGAGTTGACAAATCCACATCCCTCTTCTACAGTTCCTCTGAAGTTAATATGAGGCTTCAGCAGGCTTTCCTTACTAAGCATGGGTGGAGAGACACAAAGAGGGATTTGAACAAAATAAATGTCAGATGAAATTTGTCCAACTCAGTCTGCTGAAGCCTCATGTGTGTGAACGCGTTTCTACACAAAACAAAGGGCGGAGACTTTGTCCCCGTTCACTTACATGACATTACATTACATTACAGTCATTTAGCAGACGCTTTTATCCAAAGCGACTTACAATAAGTGCATTCAACATTGGTAATCAAAAGAACTACTAGTCACCAGAAGTCATAAGTACATTTCCTTTTCCAAACAAGCATCTAAGAGCATGAAGCAGAGCATAACTCAGAGCCAAAGTACAGAAACAAGAAAAACAGTTAGTGCTATAAGTAGCATTGCACAACTCACATTGAAAGTGAATGATTTGATTATTGAAAAATCTAAATGATTTGGCTGCTGCAATGTTCATAAGGGCATCTGACTGTTTGTTTTAAGACGTACTTGAAAACTTGTGGAATTGAGAGGGTTAGGATAAGGTCAGGTCGAGGGGGGGGGGAATTCAAAATAAAAGACAAAACTAAAACAGTAAAAACGAACCTTTATTTTAAACGTCACTGCTCGGCACCATTCAAACTTGGGAAATGACATGAAAACTTGCGATAACTGACTTGTCATTCTTCTAGTAATACATTGCTCAATATTTCTCGTGAACTTGTGTGAACTAGTGTGCGTGTGTGTGTGTGTGTGTGTGTGTGTGTGTGTGTGTGTGTGTGTGTGTGCGTGCGTGCGTTCCCCCTCGGTCTCCCTCGCGCCCCACCTCCCTGCCCTCTCGTCCAATCAGAGCAGAGAACGGTCTGCAGCAGCAGCAGCAGCGGCAGAGGAGCGGAGCGGGGAGACAGTGGGGGAGGGTCACGTGTGTACACACTGTAGGGCTCAGCAGCACTCCAGCAGTAGTAAAGTCTGCAACGGACAGCCCCCTTTTCAGAACAAGCCTCGTCGAAAAGTTGAGAGATGAAGTCAGTCTTCACCTTAACGCAGTAAAGCGGTTCCTTTTTTTTTTTTTCTTTTTTTTTGTGTGTGTGCTGGTTTTTAGGCGTAAAGAGCGCGTGGAGTTTTGCCGGAGCGGGTATTTTAGGATGCGTGTTTGTGAAATGAAACGACTGAGAAATGCCAGTGGAAATGCAAACGTTACATCCAGACCCAATGCCACCGTAGGTTTGTCACCGAGCCAAATCTATACGTTTCTGGTGAGTGTTCCTCTTTTTACGTTTATTATCTGGAGCCAATAATGAGACGGAGCTCTTTTTGTTTCCTCCGTACAGTTAAACGTGACTTTACACTGTTTATTAAGGTAGATGCGAGAGAGAGTATCTGTGCCAACTACAGCAATGGCAGAATAATGGTGAAGCCGTGACAGCTATCCCCGCTTTGATCGCTGCAGTCAAGTGGGATGGAGACACCCGAAGTCCGCAATAACAAACCCGAACCACGAAAGGTTCGCTTCGTGTGTCTTAGTTCTGCTCCAGTAGTTCATATTCGTGAAACAGAACCTTGAAGATGTTTCTCACGGGATCAGCTTTCTCTACAAAGTTTCTCAGTGTATTCAGAGGTGCTGCTGCACTGGAAACAGTTTAAAGTTGTAGTAGACTGCTCTTTGCATTAATAATAATAATAATATCAACCCATATCGTCTTCATATGACATGTGTCATCAGAGCTAGTGGGACGTCACATGAGTGTGCTGAATTAATCAGAATCATGTGTGTAACTAGCAGTCTATTTGAGGTGCTTACCGTAAACCTGCTAATATATGGCCTTAATAAATCCCAGGCCGTCAATGAGTGATTAAGCTGCTACTTGTGTATGTTTAGCCTTGAGAAGTTTAATCATTAATAACATATAAGGACAAGCACTGCTTACATCTGTATTATTCTACTTCCACACAGGCACATGGAGATATTCTTGGCCTTGACATCTTTTGTTTTGATGAATGACATCAGGAACTTTTGAAGCCACTATTTAATAAACGTGGTAACTATTTATGTGCCACTAATTATGGAAAGCAGCTGGAGGCCAGAGTGAAGGCGACTTTCTGACAAATTTACTTCCGCTCAGATACTTCAGAACGGCTCGCCCAATGAAATGCGTCTTGAGATTCAGGCTTTAGCACTTGTTGTTGTCAACTTCCTGCATGTGACCGAGGGGGACATGGGCCATGTGTGCCGTGGCTTAACGGCAGCAAAGCCTGCTTTGTGCTGACCGGTGAACTCTTGACTTTGTTGATGTCTGTCACAGTTCAACGTGTTTCAGAAAAAGACGCTGAGGAAGCGGTCTTGACCGGCCGTGACCCCGAGCTTGACCAGAGTCTCTACCACTAGAACTTGAATATGAGGCAATGCTGTGTTTACGAAACAGCCGGTCAATTACATCATCAACATTTTAGTGTTGTGATTTAACCCCTTTAAGGAAAGGAGTTTGTCAAGGAATCCATTTAGAGACAAGTTCCCTCTTCCAGCGCTGTGACTGGACTCTATGGGGGGGACTCCTGATGATTTTTTGGGGGAAAATGTGAATTATATTAAACCCTTCCACAGAAATGGAGTTGATGGCAAGTATTTCAATCACCTCTGAGAGCTTAGTCGTTTTAATTTGCAAAATGTTCTGCAGCATTAGCGTGCACCTGAAGTCAAATGATTCATTAATGCTCTCGGTGAACCAGAAAAGATTTCGGGACTTTCTGAATCATTTACATCTATAATGGCCTCTCACACTGTGAGTAGTTTAGTACGTCTGTGGGCAGGTACCTCAAACTGTACACTATGAATTGCTCTAAAACGTTCTGTGCATCACATGTCATTGTGTCACACACTTCTGCCCAGTCCCTGAATGTGTAAAGGTGTGAGTCATTGTCCTTCTGTAGTATTGCTGTTGCTGCTCCGCTGCACGCTGCAGACGCAGAAGTAGCCGATCATGTGACATCACTCTGGGCTTTTTCTGAGAAGCGCCTGTGAATTCCAGTAAGGATATATGAGGGGTGTGGGCCCAGTATGTCACACTGCTCCCATCGGCCCGCGAGATCTGGCTTCAAAGCGCTAAGACACGTCAAGCACATGGGCGTCACTCTGACGAGATCCTGCTTTTTGGTGGGGGCTAGAGCATGCTGGAGCACGCCCACCCTCCCCCCACCCCCCCCCTCCCCCCCACCCTCTCTGGGAATATTTGACTAAACCACTTTTGACATGGAGTAGGACAAAAAGGTTCAGACCAGGCTTAACCAAGTCTACAGCTGCGGTCAAAGTCATCAGGAGGAGCTCTTACAAGAGCTTAGGCTATTCTTACTCGGCCGTGTAATTGTACGTACGGCACCTTCATGGTAAGCCGCTGTCAGGAAGCCACCTTTCCTCTGCTTTGAGTCACACCTGCTCACATGCATGCTTCAATAACTGACTTGCGTACTTGGATCACTGCATAACTATTGTCTAGTGAGAAGCGACATGCCTCAGGAAGTACCAGTGCACGCTGTGATAACAACATAATACAGTGCCTGTTGATCGTCACCCAACACCAACAACATCACCTCCATCTGTGGTTTTTGGTAGAATCTGACGTTGACCTCATCCGCCCCGTTTGTCTCCTCTCAGCAGAGACTTCATTACCATGGGCTGCTGGTGAAATGTGCAGAGCTAGAGTGCAGTAGAGTAGAGTAGAGTAGAGTAGAGTAGAGTAGAGTAGAGTAGAGTAGAGGCCCAGTGGGAACTGATGCAGACGCTGCTAAGCTAGCAGCGGTTGTTCACAGACACAGTATGAAAACCATGATTTCAAAGTATTGTCTAGTATGAGCTCTGTGTTTTCATTCTTTAGTGACTTAGAGGAAATGCATAGGAGGCTAATTGCTCTCTAATATTGTAGTTTTTTTTTCTCTATTCGTGTGTCGTAACTGTATTTTGCGTAAACTCTTCCTGTTCCTGAGTGGTTTGGTCTATTTGTAAAAGAGTGAAATCCCACGAGTGTTGAACAAAATATGTGTTTACATGCTATCACGTTTCTGTCCCTTCCGGTAAGTAAACGTAGGAAATTCCGAGGCTTCAGTTTCCCCTCTATTCCCCTTCAGTCCGGTCCGCCTCGTGAATGCCGTGGCTTCAGTTTTCATCTCTACGTTATCATCGGCTTGTAATTGTCGAGGTCTTGCGTCAAAAGGCTGTCTAAAGTCTAACAGGAAGCAAAAGTATGTGGAAACAAAGTGACACGAGAACCCTTTCATGGGGGATATTAGGAGCCGCTCTCAGAAGCTGTAGCGTGAGCCGCAGCGCTAATGAAAGGGAGGCTGAAGCGTCTGTACGCAGCAGGTGCTAATGAGTGGGGACATCCAGCCTCAGTGGACCGCGTCCTCTCTAATAATCACCGATGTCATTATCTCCTTAAGTGATCGGGGGTCGTTGTGAGAGTGAAGAGCAAACGCACTTCCTGCCATCTACAACGCATTCAGAGAGGGAAGGACATAATCCACAGCTCATTATGTCAAGGCCTGTTTGAGTCAGTGAGTCACCGAGCCGCTTATGTTTACAAGACGTCTGAGCGGGGCTCCTGTCCCGGTGAAGAGTAACTCCACACGCTCCCCCTCCTGGGCCTGGTCCAGGTCCAGTCCAGCTCTGAGGTCCAGCCTCCACTACGGTCTCACTGCAGCCAATTGGAGTCGTGTAGCGGAGGGACTGCTGTGTGTGTGTGTGTGTGTGTGTGTGTGTGTGTGTGTGTGTGTGTGTGTGTGTGTGTGTGTGTGTGTGTGTGTGTGTGTCTGAAGGCCAAAACGGCCCCTCTGTAGTGGTGTTACGTAAGTGAACGGAAGAATGTTTCCCCTTTTACTGGCATCGTTCCTCTTCCTCCTGAAAACGGTTTCATTTTTATTTTAACCTTTTTTTTTTTTTTTATTCTTAAGTTTATTTGCTCTTCAGAGGATCGTTCCAACATGTGGAAAAATAACTACCAAATTATCACGGCGGAAATAAAAGGCGGCGGTGAACTTGGATGACTTTTCACTGCAATCCTGCGATAGCCTTGTGATCTTCCACTTCCTTGACCAGTGAATAATTTAATAATTTATTTCAAATGTCATGCGTTAATAATGCAAGGCAGCATTACATAAGCTTTTTTTTTTTTTTCAAAACTTGCCGCCCCCGTCAACCTCGATCCCAAACGCTCCACGACATGCGCTCGGGCCTTTTTCTCTGACCTCGCCCCGAACTCCGACCCCCGCGACTCGATCCTCTCTTGACCCTCCGCCAGAGCTCGCTTCACCTTTCACTCTTTATAAATCTCACCCGTCGCCGCGCTCCCCACCCCCCAGTCGACCTGGACAGAAGCTCCGTGTGCTTTTTAGAGTCGTGACACCAAAGCAGGTCTGTTACCGGGCCTTCTTGCTCATGTGAAAAGCACAAGGCCGGCACTGCACCGCTAGCGATGCCTCTAGCGTGTGGCCGTGATGGAGAGAAGCTTTGCGGAGGCTTCCAAACACTCGCTCTGCCCAGTGTGAGGAGAAGCGGTGCGCGTTGAGGCCTGGGCTAGCGAACCAAACGCATTGTGAGCCGTTTGTATTGGGCCAGTCAGGTGCAGTGAAGTGAAGTTAACGGCGTTACCCAGAGCGTAATGGCTGAGCCGTGGCCGACGTGTTTCTGTGTTCCTTGTTTGCTCCTCGAGCCAGCATGGAAACCAAAACCAGAGAGGGCCCAATGTGGGTGTAGTTTTTTTTTTGTGACTTCCTCAAAAACTACAGGGACCAGCAGAAATGGAATATAAATATTCATAACTATGTTTTCAGTAGCGTATAATCACCTGAAACTATCACTATGACGATTCTCCTGTGACTAACTCCTGCCTCCCTCCCTCTCTGCCTGCAGGCGACCCACTGAGAGCCCTGACCCGTGTGGGAGCCCAGCGATGTGGCTCTGCACGGCTTACAATGAGACGGACACCAGCGTGGACTTCCGGCTCTGCCAGGACTTCGGCCTCATCCTGTCGGTCTTCTCCCTCATCTACCTCCTGGTGTGCTTCCCGTTGGGGCTGTGCTACAACGTGCTGCTGGTCGTGGTCAACCTCTCCAACAAGGTGTCCATGACCATGCCGGATGTTTATTTCGTCAACATGGCCATCGCGGGCCTCGTGCTCAACCTGGTGGCGCCCGTGGAGCTGCTGAATTCCACCTTCACCCGCTGGCACGTTTGGGAGTACAACAACGAGGTCTACATCACCCTGCTGATCCTCTTCAACATCTCCTCCCTGGTCATCATGTATTCCACCACGCTGCTCAGCCTGGACTACTACATCGAGCGGGCGCTGCCGCGGACCTACATGTCCAGCGTGTACAACACCAAACACGTGTGCGGCTTCATCTGGGGCGGCGCGGTGCTCACCAGCTTCTCCTCGCTGCTCTTCTACGTGTGCAACCACATCTCCACCAAGATGGTGGAGTGCTCCAAAATGCAGAACAAGGAGGCGGCGGACGCCATCATGATGTTCATCGGCTACGTGGTTCCGGCTGTGGCCGTTCTGTACGCCTTTGTGCTCATTCTGCGCATCAGGAAGGAGTCCACGCCTCTGGACCAGGACTCGGCTCGCTTGGACCCGTCTATCCACCGACTGCTGCTCGCCTCAGTCTGCGTGCAGTTCGTTCTGTGGACTCCGTACTACATGACCCTGTTGGTACACACCATAGCCGGCGCACCGGGGTACATCAGCAACGCACATTACTTGCCCACGTATTATTTCTTGAGGTGCGTGTCCAAGCTGCTGGCCTTCTCCAGCAGCTTTGCGATGCCGCTCATGTATCGGCAGATGAACAAAAACTTCTCCAACAAGCTCCAGCGGCTGCTCAAGAGGCTGCACTGCAGAGACCAGTCCTGCCCTCATGAACGCTCAACAGTGCAGCAAGTGGTGACGTGAGGACCCCCCCCACCCCTTCCTCTTCCCTTTGAGTTGACAGATGCCCCTCCCCCTCTTTCAACCTCTTGGCATAGCCGGCACTTACCCCCCCCCCCCCCCTCCCCCTCACTACGGAGCCAGTAGTATCTGAGCGGCGCTCCCTCGCTGCTCTGGACTGTGTTAAGAGCGACGTATAGCGAACTGCAGAATTTCCTGTCACCTTCCAGAACTTGATCTTATCTATCTCAAGTTCCGCATTGAGAGGACAAACCAAGCAAAAACCACTAAGTGCTGTTATTTTTTTTTTTTTTTTTTTTTTTTGGTCACTGAGTGAAGCTCTCCACTGAGATACTTGAGCGTCTAGTCTGTGGGCGGTAAATTGGCACAATCAGCTGATAACTACCCAGCGTTTCTCACACACACACACACACACACACACACACTCATGAAATGTCTTGTTAGCAGGGAGACTCTCAAGCACTCAGTGCATCAGCTCCCCCGATGCGGGCGTGTTGTGAATATTCTGCTGACAGTGCGCCGGTTTGACCGCCTAAATTCCGCTGTCGAAGTCACACGATATGCTCCTAGATATGTTTTAACTAAAACAATGAATAAGTGATGCATGATGCTTTCTCCTATCACACCAGCAGCAAAAACCAGTTAGCTATGAATAAATAATCACGTAGTTATTTTGTTTAAGAATGCATCGATGGATGGTGGCCAGTATAGCAGTGACCCACCACAGCTAATGGACCTGCATGAGTCAACATTGCATCGTGACGGTAAACATCAGTGTTTGCTGCCCTCAAACTAGAGGCCTTGATCGCTTGAATGAGAGGAGCGGAGTTCCCCTCTTTACTTCAGAGCGTTGACGGGCGATGCCTCGCCGTCGCGGTGAATCGTCTTCACGCGTTAAAGGTAGAGAACGATATGAACGGTCTCTTCATGGCACAAGAGGAGCTCTCACTTTGAGTCGTGAGGTTCAGACAGGCTCACATGAAGAGGTTATCCTAGTATCTGTCAAGCTACAAATATGAAATAAATTGAATACACATCATCACTTTGAAGTCACGCAGTGCTTCATGAAATGCTCACATGAAGCTCGTATTCAGCTATAACCGGTGTACCTCTTGTGATCTCTGCTGAAATCGCATCGCCAGCCATAAGCAGTTCAAATCAACTCTTTCAAAAATCCAGCTTCGGCTTCAGCTTTTCGGCCCACCATGAGGAATCCCTCGTGGAGAGCCTCTCATGGGGGGGGGGGGGGGGGGGGGGTCACTGAAGTCCCACAGTGTCACAGAGAGGGCCCTGAGGAGGCGGCATGTGCATTCCCTGAATGGTTTGAGCGCTCGGGAAGGTTCTGCGCAGTAGAAACCTGAAGCCTTACTGCGTCACTGGAGAGAAGCGCTATATCACAACCTTCACCGATCCTAAATGACTCGCCTGCAGACCGCGCTAACTGTAACGCTGCCCATGTCCGGCGAGGCCATCTGCTCGTTTAATGGTAGAGCTGCTAGTGGGTGATGAACCCCAGTTATGAAATGGAAAAAATATATAGAAAAACTTGCTTTTGCATGAGTGTCGCTTTTCGCCAGTTTGTATCTTTGCTTTGTGAGTTAGAGGGCCAGTTTGTAATCATCCTGTGAAGAGGAGCAGCAGCAGCAGGGTGGGGCGTTCACTTGAAGGGAAATGGGAAGTGGACACACTGTTCTATCCACTCACAGACAACAATTAATGCAGTTTGTGGAGTTTTAATTTACACCTTTTTAAATGAACAATAAAGCTGTTGGGCTGTAACGTGTGTGCTCGGCTTTCACTGTGATATTTAAGGGATTTCCAGATGTAACAACCAATCAGATTTGATTTGATTCTCATACGTATGTGAGTTTATTATTAAGATTATATCACGCATACTGACTAGTGGGGATGTTTCTGTCTACGATTTGAGGTCCGAAACAGTGTTCAACATTTTACATTTTTCGCTGCATAGCCCCACCCTCGCTGTGTGTATCTGCAGTCAGTCAGTTAGAATAACTGTTTATTGTCGACTCTGTGTGTTTACATTATGTGCTACAGTATGATCTGCCCCATTTAGGAAGAAAACACGTAGGTATGGTGACGCAGTTAATCATTATTTGAACCCAGTTCAAAGTCCCAGCGCTTACTGTTCACTGAGGGTCGGAAGGCAGACGGTAGCACACACACACACACACACACACACACACACACACACACACACACACACACACGGTCGGATGGATCAGCGCTCTGAAGGAGGACAGATAAGCAGCTTTTGTGAAGATGGTCATTTTATAGAAAGCTAGAGATTGCAGTTACCAGAACACCGACTTTTATTTAATCAACATTGACACTTGATTTATCGTGACTAGAGTTGAGCGCTTCACCGTTTTCTCATCATGTGACACTTGAACGTGTTAGTGCGACGCAGTTAATCCGGAAAGAACCCATATTTAATTCACTTTCATCTTGTGAAGAGACGTATAAATAGAAGGCATTCAACCAAATGTTGGTGGATTGAAATTTAGTTCTGGATCTGAATTTGCATCAGACTACAAAGAATGAATGTCAACGGATTGTTGGAGGATGAATAGATGAAAGTCACTTCTAACCTTACCGTGTTGCTGCAGCTCCACCTGTAGGCAAAACACCATCAGCCATTGAAGATGGCTTGGAGTTGATATGTGCCATCTACATGTGGTTGCAATTGCACAAGAAGGCCTCACGTTTAGCACTAAAATTCAATTTGATTTCTTTTGGAAATATCTCGCTGAGAGACGAGACATATTTCTTGGCAGAGAGAATAATTAACGATCGCCGCAAATAAAGCGTCATTAAATTAAGCTCAAAATCACACCAGACTCGGATGACAGGTCTTTTAAGTGTGGCTTATTATTTCAGAGGGGCCGTGATCTCATACCGGTGCGAAGAACATTGGAGCGATAATCACAGAGTTCAGTTAAAATGACGAAACACACATGAAGAGCAGACGTGTAGAAACATCCTCAATGTGAGCAGACGCCTTTTAACTATTAGAACGGCAAAACCTCACAAGTCCAGACTAAACCACTTTCAGATGTGATGCTTTTTGTGACTGCGTATGCAAGTGTATAATACAAAACAATGTGTGTATATATTGTATGTGAGAGATTTACAAGAAGATACCATGCTCTTTCAAAAACACAGCATTATTTTCTGAGAGATAGATATATTTAGATTCTGTAAGTGATCTACTCTATTGTCAACTGAGTCAAAGACTGATTAAACAATTAACTAACTATTCCCACGCCTCCTTCTTTCAATGCAACTGACGATATTCAAGATGAGGATATGTTGTAACATCTGCTATGCAGTCTGTCTTTTAAAGGCTGTTTGCCGTGATTAATGACAAATGTTTGTGGGAGACGGAACTTGGAAGTGTTGCTTTGTTCCCAAAAATGTCCCCTTGAAATGGAAAAATAACTTTTTTTTTATTTGAAAGAGACTGACTGCTCGACTGTTAATTCTGGCTCCTTCGCCCAGTGATCGGGTCAGGGTGGTGGGCAGCTTGTCGAGGTTCTCCCCTCCCTGTGAGCTGCAGTGACAGTGGGAGTGAGGTCGCCACACGCTAACAGCGGATCGCTTGTGGCGAGACACTTCAACCACGCCACTCCGACTGGCGGAACATAACAGCGGTCCAGGCATTCTGGGAATTGTTTTGTCTTCTGTGGGTCTGTGTAGGCTACGTCTGATAACAATGCTGCACACAGAGAGATGTGTGCAGGCCTGCAAGTAGGAGCTGAAAAGAACAGTGCTGCAGCAGGAAGCTAGGAGGGTTGAGGTGATGAGGTGAAAATCTGACTTGTAATTAGACGGGTTTACGATAGATGCGGAGGTGAGGACCCACGTTGCAAGGAGGAGTGCATCAGCTGTTTGCCGCTGCTAGAAACCAACCCAGCAACAGAAACATTTGATTGCGCAATAGTGTATATATTTTCAACATCTTTGGAGGAGCCAAACCACAGAGCAAACAGAAGAGGTCCAACGGGAGGAGGGGGAGGTCTTGAATTATATGTCCTACATCTGGAAATGATATGATAATGGAGTGAATTGAACATGGTTGTCATGGTTCCTCTTGAGGTCTGGAGTCCCAAGGTTTTCCCTTCATTGTGTTGGCTCAAACAAAACAACACGCAAAGGACACAAGACATCAATCAGTGCAGCTACAGTGTGTGTGTGTGTGTTTATGTGCAACTTTTCATTTCCTTAAAAGAGCGGGAAGCCAGTGACGCGACAGGATGTAATGCGGCTGAAAGACTTTGACATCATTAGTCTGTAAATGCACCGCTCACAAGAAATAGGTCGTCTAGCCAGCAAAACGGTAATCAACCAGTAGAGTACTAATAATATGCTGTTGTCGTGAGTTTCTCTCCTGTCCTCACTGATGTTAGCTGTGTGCCTGGCAACCAGTGGAGCTTCCAGAGCGAAGCTAGTTGTTTCCAGGTTTTATGCTAAGCTAAGCTAACCGGCAGCTAGTGTGGGTAATGTATTTTTAGGAAGCTTTTTTTGTTGTGTTTGTTGAAATTCTCTTGACAATAAATCCCTCTTCTTAGGGCGTCAAACACAGAGCTGTTGTCGTGCCCTTCGGCGTCTGATACGACGCACCAGACACTCCGTATAAATAACCACAACTTCAACCAATCCGGGCTCACCGGAGTCTTCCACGAGCTGCTAGCTTGACAGCTGTGACGCTAACAATAGCCACTGTTGTTGTTGTTTACATTCATCATTCTCATCATCACAGGACTTTTGGAGCGCGTGCTGCTAGTTTCTTTCTTTGGTAAAGAGTTGTAAGACTCGGCTGGGTTTTTTGGGGTTGGAAAATGTTTTTAATCTAGATATGAGTGGTATCAATCGTCTCATCTAATAAAAGTTTGAATAGTATATTTCCATAATGTGAATTTCTTTCTATACTCTTAATATACAAGAGGATATCTGGTTTAGATACGTAACAAGAATGAAGCTGTGTGCGGTCCAAATGAAGGTTTTGCGTCATTTTCCTCAGGTTGCATCAGAAAAAGCTCTTGACTGTAAAAGCATCCATCTGGGAATGGGGTAACGCTGACGGAGCACCGTTTTTAATGTGCTACATTTATTCTTCATGTTGTTTTTCTCCTTTAGAGGTTCATCCAGACCTACATTATTTGGGTCAACGTCAGTCTAACATAACATCAGACCACCTATGTAGCCAGAACATTTGGCTTGTAGCTTCAAATGTTTTACCTGGCTGTTGACCAGATTTCACACACGCACACACACACACACACACACACACACACACACACACACACACCCTTAGACCACCATTGTTTTTCTTAATGTGGGTCAAATTGGGCTGCAGAATGTAATGACAAGAACCAGACCTACCAGTTCACAGTTTGCTAGAAATCGGTCTCACAATGTGATCCGTGAAGGAATTATACTCACGTAACAAAACGTTTAATACAAAAGAAATCCGAGAGAAAAGGTTGAACATTGTGAGCAGCCGTGTCTCCTACAAAATGATGTTCCCATGCAACCACACTGCGCTCTGCAGGGAAACTTATTTTCTCCTAGATTACGGCCACATAAAACAGTCTGAAACACGCGGAAGCGTCGTAAATTCAAACAAAACAATAAACGCTACAAAACTACCTCGTTAGGTTTAGGCAACAAAACTGCTTGATTTGGTTGGGTAAAAAAATATAATGGTTTGGCTTACAATGAATACCAAAATTGAAACAAAACAAAAACACAACAAAACTATTTAGTTTAGGCAACAAACAGCAGTCTCCTGGGTGAAAGCCCTGTGTGGGCCAAACGCCACCTTCCTGCACTTCCGTGAATTCATTTGAAACTTGTGTTTGATAGATGAAAAAAAGCAAACATAATCCGTGAATATTTTTTCCTTAAAAGTGCAATTCACAATGCAGTTTTGACAGAGAGCACACACTAGAAAGAGAACAGGGGGAAATGACTCAAATATAAAGAGAAAAACAATTTAAAAAAAAGACCACATGATGTAAAGCCAAGCTGGTTCTGATCCCGAGTCGTATTTAACCGAAGCCATAACAGAGATGAAAGAGGTGGAACACGTTTGAACTGATCCCTGTCCTGCATCTAAAACAGTCTCCTGAGATGGCTGAACAGAATAACACTGCTGCAGTTCTTGTCTCCAATGTTGTCCTTGACATGTTTGAATGCTTCCACCATATGAATCCTACGGATCAGAGCAGAGACTTGAGAAAGGAGCCTTCATCTCTGACCCACCACATCACTCCAGCTCTGGGGAGACAAGTGGACCAGGGCAGATGCTTTCAAAACAATCCACCCTTCCTCCCCATGCCAGTCCTCTTCTTTACTTTTCCTCTTCAAAAAAAAAAAAAAATCAAATACACTAACAATAAAATTCCAGCATCAGCTAAATATCAAACATGGCCCTTGAAGCAGTGCAGAGGAGCTGGACTCTGCAGGATGTTCCATTCAGAGGTTGTGGTTGTGGCTGTGGGAGATGTTAGATGGAGCCAGAAGCACTTCAGACTGGTAAGTGGAGGCAGATGAGGGTGTTGTACCCTCCTCCGCTAGACCTCCCACTTTCACTCCCCCAACCACAAGCAGTTAAACCCCACAACTTCCCATTAACAGCACTGGTAATGCTGTCTTGTTGATTAGATGTCACTCGGTGGGAAGGTTGTTTTTTTTTATTCGTAGATAGCCCCTTTTATATACAAGGAAACAAACGTTATTATCATAATATGTTTTCACTATTATGGCATGATTTCATGGTTATCATAATAGAAAACCGAGACCAAAACAAATATTGGATCCTCCTTATAATTTACCGTATAATCCAATAATCGAGCCCTCAGCCTCTTTGAACGTCACTCACCTCACCATCCTCACCACGTCTCTCTGACTCAGCCAGAGCTTGTGGAGTGATGTTCACATTCTCGTCGCCCTTCGCCAACCATCATTCACTGTTTGTGCCGGTGGGCCACCCAGTGGACATGAACAGGGAGTGCATCCTCTGTCTCAACCCTCAGCAAAGGACTGAGAGGTCTGATAGAGGAGTAGTTGAATTCAGAGTCATAGATCGTGAAGAGGCAAAAGTCCTGAAGGTAGGTGACAGAAAAAGACTTTAAATAATGTTTGCTGCAACACACCTCATTACTTCTTTAAGTCGTGGAAACCCTTTCCTATCACACATCATTTCAGCCAGTATATACTTTGTTTGACTGTAACATGTCAAAGATGTGTTTCCACCAACATTAAATCAAATGTAACCCATTTTACCTGCCCTGCTTCAGTGCTGCGTTTGGCTAATACTCGCTTCGTTAACTTGGTCTCATCTAAAGCCATCAGGGTAATGTGGACACTGTCCTCGCTTTCTTCTCCTCTTCGATCCTCTCCAGCACTCTCTAGCACCTGTTCGCTGACTGACCTCCACATCCACACTTTCCCGTTATCTGTGTGAAGTCATGCGGGCTGAATAACTGAGATTTCAGGTGGCAGAGAGAAAATCACACACATCAGACTTGCTGTATGACCCAGACTTTCTGCTCTCAGATGCTGAATCGATTTTCTACCACAGCTAATAAACCTCTTCTTCTCTAACCCTCAGATTCAATTCTCTCCTGTTGCCTCGCTTGTCAAAAACCCCAAACTTGTTTGTGCCAGCAAGGCCACCAGCTGCCACCATTCATTTATACTTGAGCTTTCTGCCCTACCTTTCATACTCATCTTTTCCTGTAAATAATAATACATGTTTGAGGACTAAAATGTTCCAAACCAGCTTCTGTTGGAGTATTGAATGTATAAGCTTTACACAACGTTGTTCAGTGATGTATTTTGATCACCTTGAAAACCCCAAATCATTTTGAGAGGGCTTGAAGGTAAATTGATTGCTTGTTCAGACCAATCTGCCACCTGACGCCAAAAGGATGCAACGACTGGACAATACCAAAACAAATGCTTAATGTCCTCCTCCTCATCGGCACTAAATCTACAGATACTGTCCTCAGTTACTCCCCGTAACTCAGTAATCGAGTAAAAGATATCGGGAATATCTTATAGAAATGTTTTTACTGGAAAGCCCATAATTAAGTAGAACGTTTCCAGTTTCCCCTACTTTTTAAAACGGAAATTTTCCTCGATGCAATTTTCTTAAAGCAACCCGATTGGACTGTTGGCAGACTTGTGAAATGCCACATGAGTAGCAGAAACAAGTGGGCGGGCTGTTGACCGTTTAAATAGGCTGCCTTATTACAAGGGTGCATTGGATATAAACAGAAGAGTATGTCATGTGCGTAACATGGCATTGCAGTTGTCTGCCTGAACTAGCTGGCAGGCATCTCCTTTTCAAAAGTTACCTTTTGAAACCTCTAAATCCCAAAATTGTAGCCCACTATACCAAGAACTCTGTCCACCGTGTCCACGCTTGAGCTGTGGACACAGAGTGCTGTGACCCGCCCCGTCTTCACTCACTCCGCTGGCTGTCTGCTGTTGATGCATGACATTCAAATCCCTGGAGCTGGTGCACATAGCGCTGCCAAAGGAGCTGCAACCCCAAACCTCCAGGCAGCGATCCAGCCCTGGCCTTGACTTCCCTCTGGCTGTCAATGGATGAAGTGACCTTCCCACCATGTGAAGACCTCAGAGTCACATTCTGTCTTTTGGAGGCAAACTGTAAATTCTTGTTTGTCATGGACCCTTGTGTCCAGTGCTTTCCTTTCATCCTGATGAAATGCCAATGATTTCATCCATTTTTATCTTAAATTATTTATAATATTTTGGATTCCAAGTTGTGTCGACTACCCACTGCAGTCTTTGCAGCTGCATACTGATCATTTGGGAATAAACCTAGTATGATATCAATAAGTAGGGGGTCAATATAGTCTAAGACAATTTAGTTTTACAACTGTGCTTTGACATGATGCAGCCTGCTCCATATCAATATATATATAGCTCTGTTGTCGCAGATGGTTATTGTACGTCTGCAATTATTGCAGGCATCTGCAGTTAATGCCACCCGGCTGTCAAAGACATTACACTAGCCAACACCACATCAAAAAGGTCTCCATAGCCACAGTTTGGATGCATAGATTAGTTCAGATTATGTTCATGTTGCTCCTTTCCCAGAAGCAAAGGGTCTGTTCTGTTTCGCCCTCATTGAGAGTGAAGGCTCGGGGTTTTTAAAGCCTTATCTGAATGTAATTGTAGCATTGAGAATGAACAGTAAATAAGAATGGCGTAGTGTGTTTTGTTGTGTGGAATCAATAATCGATACAGATCAGCAGATAGGCTATCTATCAAACATGTATTGATGGAAAAACTGAGAAAGGTCTTGTGCGGTGTGTTTACACGGCCCTTAAGACTAAGAGCTAGACGACCCAGGTGAACAAATACTGCATAAATATATAAGTGGTTTCCATAACAACACAACCTGGTCAAGGTAAACTCCACACGCTTCGCATTTACTGTCCAAACTTTACTTTGGGCTGAAATCAGTTCGGTCACTGGATCTTTCCAGACGCTCCGCGGACACCTGCAATCACAAGCTGGGCGAGAAAGAAAAGGAAATGTGATGAAGCGCGGTAACAAACCGAAGGCGACAGATCATCTCCTGCCTTTCTGTCTCTCCCTCCTCTCCTCTCCAGACAGGGTTGGGCCAAACAGCAGGTGGTGCAGAAGAGAAGCCCGGACTTGAGATTTACAAATCTCTGGCTCTCAGACCTCTGCACCGGACAAGCATGGAGGAGCAAAGAACCCCAAATTTTAAAAAGTAAGTGCTGCTTTTGACATCTTTTCTACTATTTGTGGTTATGGAATAGAGCTTCATGTGATTTATATCATTAAAAACAAGGATAGTTTGCAAAACAGGTGATAACTATATGGATTTGTTCATTTAAGGTTAATATGGTGGTGTTCAGTTTCAGTGTGGATGGGGCAAACCCTCAGGTCCTGGGAATCCAGTTGCATAATAAGTCATGCGTTATGTCAATAACTAGCTCTATATCTTGCTCCATTACATGTCTGAAGTGGCTGGTTGTAGTTTCTGAGAGAAGCAGGTCTCAGGTCTCACTGATTTTGGTAGAATGAAGATGAAAACAAGCTGTTTCAAAAATGATTTCAATCTGTTTTGAAACATCCTTTCCTGCTATTAGAACAGGAAACCGTAGAATTCAGATACCAGGGACTACATTTTTTGGTGACAAGATAATTTCTCTGCATAATTTGTTTAATTACAGGAATATTTGACTATATTATATTATATTATATACTTATATGATACAAAATACAACTGTGTGAGCTTTTGTGGAGGTTTTGAACTCTCCCTATAATTAAAAAGAAAAAGGCTGCATGCTACTAATGTTGTGATCATGATTCTTTATTTATCGGAGGATTTAAAAACAATGGCAACAAAAAAAAATAAATTGTAAGATTCCCAGCCTATGCATGAATTTTGCTTTCATGTGCATGCATGTGCTGAATTACTGCTATGAAGACAACTGTTGATAAGAATGCATTAATATTGCAGAAGGTCTCCCCTGGAGGAAATAAAACCCAAAAGGCTGTGATGTTTGCTAAAGGTCATGTTTGCCAAACAGAAAACAGTCCTTCTATCACCGGAGAAAGTCACAGATTTTGGGCCTGAAAATCATCAACCAAGGAAGAGGACTGTTAGTAATGTAAAAACATCTTTGTATTATATACATTCAGAACTGAGTGCGATGTGTGTCGACTTGAGCCATAAAAACACAGAGGTTTGTTAAATGTTAATTACAAATTTATTTTCATCTTGCCAATTAAAAGTCATGGAGTCTTCACAAACCGTCTCGAGTGATTGGCCGAGGATTTCTAAGGAGGATTTCAATGCATCTGTTTAAGCCTGCATCTTGAATGTTAATGTGCTTACTTAGTTGTCTGCCATCCATGTTAGACCCCGTTAAAGGTCTGCCTCCAAAGTGGACCTGTTTCACTTAAATACTCCATCTTAAGATTTTGAAGTTTTTTCGTAAAACAAGTGCTATTCATCGTAGCTCTTCTCACTTAACTGCACACAACATTGCTTCTTCTTTTCAAGTCTGTGCCCCTAATTGTCTTTAATGTTCCGATTTTTTTTTTTTTTTTTTTGTTCCTCTTCTCTCCACAGCTCAGGTGTCACAGCAATAGCGTCTCTGGCCGAGGCTCTCTGAATAAAGATGCACATGGACTTGGACGGACAAATCAGATGACTCAAAAGAAGAGAAAGAAGTCCAGCCTCTGATCTCAGGACCACAGTTTGCGATGATGTGAGTCCTCAGGTTGCAGAGACCATTTTAAAGACATGGAGGTGCTTCTGGTTCGTGTGTTGGAACCTATTGATAGATGAACCTTGATGTCAACATGAGGTCAAAGAAACAGTAACCATTTTGTTCCACTCACCTGACTTCTGTCAGCATGCCAACACAGCATAGATGACTCGCCCTTTAAAGAGACATCACTGGGAACTAACATTGTCTAACGATGTAGCAGCTACAGGTGACTTGCATGTGGCCCACCATTCAAGACAGTCCAATTACAGCCAGTATGGAAGTGCAAACAACCTCTCTGGTCTGGATATATGTTAACAGTACGGAACAACTGAACACTTCAAATGAGAACAACACAACAGATTTGACTGAAGACTCAGACAAATACCAGTCTTACATCATCGGTCTCTTCCTGTCCTGCCTGTACACCATCCTCCTCTTTCCTATTGGATTTATTGGTAACATCTTAATCCTGGTGGTGAACCTGAACCACAGGGAGAAGATGACCATCCCCGACCTTTATTTTGTCAACCTGGCTGCAGCCGACCTCATCCTGGTGGCGGATTCTCTGATCGAGGTCTTCAATCTGAACGAGAAATATTACGACTACGCTGTGCTCTGCACCTTCATGTCCCTGTTCCTGCAGGTCAACATGTACAGCAGCATCTTCTTTCTCACGTGGATGAGCTTCGACCGATACGTTGCCTTGGCCAGCTCCATAAGCAGCCGCCCGCTGAGGACTATGCAGCACGCCAAGCTCAGCTGTGGCCTCATCTGGATGGCTTCCATCCTGGCCACCCTGCTCCCCTTCACCATTGTGCAGACCCAGCACAGGGGCGAGGTGCACTTCTGCTTTGCCAACGTCTTTGAGATTCAGTGGCTGGAGGTTACTATTGGCTTTTTGGTGCCCTTCTCCATCATTGGTCTATGCTACTCTCTGATTGGGCGAATCCTCATGAGGGCCCAGAAGCACCGTGGGTTGTGGCCGCGGCGGCAGAAGGCCCTGCGCATGATCGTGGTGGTGGTTCTGGTGTTCTTCATCTGCTGGCTGCCAGAGAACGTCTTCATCAGCATCCAGCTGCTGCAGGGCACAGCTGACCCGTCGCAGCGGACTGCTACCACCCTGTGGCATGACTACCCACTCACAGGCCACATCGTTAACCTGGCAGCTTTCTCCAACAGCTGCCTCAACCCCATTATCTACAGCTTTCTAGGAGAAACCTTCAGGGACAAGCTGCGTCTCTTCATTAAGCAGAAGGCCAGCTGGTCAGTAGTGAACCGCTTCTGCCACCACGGCCTCGATTTACACCTCTCTGTCAGGGGCGAAGTGTCCGAAGTGTGACTGTCAAGAAGAGGGACAATTGTTATCAAACTGAGTCCATTGATTATGGTAAAGAAATCTTCATATCAAAGCGATGCATCACCCAGTGGGATATATGACCTCAGCTTTCTTCACCTGTTATTTAGCTTTGCCTCATAGTTGTACAGTTAAACCCGCTCACTTTCTGAACAAAAACACAAGAATGAACACTCAAAGAAGGATGGAAATGACATGATGTATGCGTCCCTTTTATGTAGCCAACAATGCACATACAGTACTTAAAGCTATAGTCGTGTTTATCTGCATGTTGGATTGATTTCTATACGTGTATTTGGTGTGTTATTTCTTCAAAAGGTTAGTTGGGTGGCAGGGCAAGAGTAAATGAAATGCTAGTTACGGGCAAAGTGTCAGCATCTATCTTTGAAGTACAGCTAGCGGGCAAATATGACTAATGGACAGATGAGTGTCAGAGGAGAGCAGCCTTGGTGTGAGACGGGCGATAATGAAATCTAATCAGAAGATCCGTTTCATCTTCAACAGAGGGGTCATTTCAGTTGAAACCCACATGTAATATCACCTGGTTTATGTAAAAAGACAAACATGCATTTATCAAGAAACTACCACATCACCATCACCATCACCAAGACATCCCATAACAAAATGACCTCGCTCATCTGTCAACATGAATCAAATGTGAAATCAATCCAGGATATCACAGTTACGGAACGAAATTGAAGAAAAACTATAGCAATGACTGTCCCTGTCTACTAAATAATATAATAATAATAATAATAATAATAAGGTGAATGGGGTAAAAAAATGTAACTAATAGATATCAACATGAAACTTCCCCCGTTGCTTACTTACATTAAGGCAATCATTTTTTGTATTAGAAGTTTTCTGAAAATATATGTTTAAATATGCAAATGAGGCATTATGTTTCTAAATATGTGCAGAAATGTAAACATTGGATAAAGCCAGGTTCAAAATTCTTGTTTCATTTTGTCGACTCAATAAGAGGCAAAGGTTTTTGCAAAGGGAATGTTGGATATTGAATCACTCCATTAATCAGAAAATACTGTCAACAGCCATATAAAATATAAAAATCATGTCTTTGGTAATAAAATGTTCCATAAATCAGGCAATGAATGGTAAATGAACAAACTCCTCTGTAAGATAGGAATGAAACTGGAAGGTCTGGTGAATGTAAGAGCTACTGAAGAGGAGAGTTCTGTCTCAGTCTGGGAAAAAAAATAATTTAGAGAAAACAGCTTTTAAAGATATGTATTGTGAAATTACATATATTTTGAAGACACTACAGGTGTATGTTTGAATATGCAAATGAGGCACTATTCTATGCTAACTTTTGTTGGATTTTTTTGAACACTTAAATGTGTATTTTGGATGATTTCTTTCCACTAGTCTGAAAGAAGACATGTTATGGAATCAAAGTAGCCCACAATCTCCAATTTGAAAATGTATTTGTGCATGAAAAAAAACCCGAGGTTTTTGCCAGGGCGTCTCCCTTAATGTACCCTCTGCTTTGTGCATTTCTGCTAACGCTTTGTTTTCCTTCTGTTGAATGAAAATGGCCTTATGTATAGCAAAACATTCATTGGACAATGCAAACCAATGTGTTCTATTTTTAGAAATAAATAAAATGTCTCACTTTTCCAGGAGTATAAAGTGGAAGTTGTCGAGTGATGTTTTTTCAGTAATACCCAACAACATTTAAAATAAACCAGCTTGTGTTGTACATGGTCAAGTATCACATGGAGTAAATAACTGGGTAACGTAGCTTCACCGTTTATTCATATCTTGTTAAACCGGACGCTTTGAGCTCAGTCACACGATCTCATGGATTAAGGACAAATGAAAAGTGAGATTAATCTCCAAAATCTGATGTCTGAGCTCATATGTATTTTAGCTTATGTGGGAGTCAGTGAGTGCTCATTTCAAAGATGGCTGTGTTATTACCCCACTTGTCAGGTCCTGTTAGCATGATGGTAAAGCAAAGAGGCAGGTGTTGTTTTGCCAGGAGGGGATGAGACAAACACATCATTCAATGTTGACAACCTGAAGCTGCCTCACTCTTTGTGCTTACACGTCTGTAGCACCCATTACACTGTGCCACAGGGGCGTGACTCAGGGTGGGCCATCGCTGTTCATCAAATGTTTCCACCTAAAACACAATACATCTGCACATGTGTGGCTTGCTTTTCTGTCTGTGAATAGAATTCATTTCTTTTTTATTCAATTAACACAGACATTATGACAAATAGACATATTTAGGTATAAGGCCATCACTGGACATGTGGGTTCTCTTTAAATATAAAAATGCTTTTGACAGCAAGGAAGATGCTCATTAAAACATTGATCACAGGTTAATGTAATGCAGATTGCCAGGCTACACAGATGCAGTTCAAACATTTGAAATTGTTTCCCATCAGAGACTTAATAGCGGAGGTTTTAATGAAACCTGCCACTGAGTTTTACAGCCTCACATTGTGTGTTGACCCGTCGCAGCAAACGTTATAAATTCTTAGTGCGTAATAATGCACTGCCTTCTTAAACGCCTATAGGTTGAGGATTGCACGTCAACGTATACGATCTGTGTATTGCCAGCCTGCGGCGGGCCTGAGCTGGATTTGTGCATGAGGCAGCCAGAGATAATGGCGTGACTGGGAAAAACAGGAGTCCAAACCACAAACTGTTATTCCAGCTGTAACAGTCCCAGCAGCCTGGGAAAGCAGCGCTGAGGACTGCTTGAGTGATTGTTTATTAGAGGTCTGAAAAAATGCTAAACTTGTTGTGGTACATGATGGTAAAGATTCTCTTGCATGGTGTTCCCATTACACTGTCCAATGTCCTCTACTCTCTTATCCTGCAACACAGCAATCAGTATGTTCTACATGTCACAGATTTGTCTTTTAAACCTTGACAAAGACAATTTAAGTATATCTGACATATTTGAATTTTGGTTGTTGATTGTATGAAGACGTGTTTTCTTCTATAAACAGCACATGGTTCTATCAGAGCCACAAAGGGCACAAAGACAGGAAGACAGGGAAGTAATAATCCAATGAGAGCTGTCAAATTCACTGAGATAAACAAGCAACACCTAGACACCGAGACCCTCCGAGTTCAACACCGTGGAAGAGACAAAGGAGCCTCTTTACGTCACACATCCACACGCATACAAACACACACATTGAAGATGCTGTGAGAAGAGGTTGACAGTGGACTGTGTGTACAGCTGAGACTAAGAGGTTAAAGGTTTGTGGTGACTGACGTCACAGAAAGGGAAAAGGGTGTGACTTTTACCCTTGCTTACATTTAATACTTCCTCTGGAGGATGCTGGATTAAACAATGAGTTTGTGAGCAACACATCTGGTAAAAGAACATAGTACAATATCTTTATGTTATTATATAGGCGGGATAAGCAAGATCACGCAGCCAAACGATGATGATAATGCACTCTTGAGACAAATCCTGGTGCTTTTTACCGACTAAGTTGAATGAAACGTATGTAGTTGTAATGTATGTACCTCTGCTGCTGTTGCTCAAAGACAACAAAGTGCTAAACACACAGAGTGACTTGTTTATTAGGTGCAAAACAATGTGATATTGAAGTCAAATTAAATAAATGTATCTTAATGTTTAGTTTTTGTTCAGACGGGCGTTGATTTAATTATACGAGGCTGCAGGTATAATAAAGCAGAAATGAAGCAGAAAACAAAGTAAGCTAAATATATTCCACATAAAGGTGAGCACTCTTAAAATATGTCCTGTGTAAAAAAGGTACTGGACACTGTCCAACTGTAAGCTGAGTGAGGGTGGGGCATGTCAAAGTAATTACAACAGGACAGTCCAGGCTTTATGCATAATTATTAGGCAGTGCACTCAGTGGACCTCAGCAGCTGAATTATGAATTAGGCGTATAATTGCATTTGTAAATTAAAATCCCTTACAGGAAAAAGAGAGCTGAATAGTAGAGCAGATTAGCTTCCCAGATACAGAAGGGGAGAAAAGAAGATTGGAGTTTGACATGCTGCAGGCAGTCCCCATAAATTCCTCATATTGAACATTAAGGCAATCAAAAAAAACAAAAAAATATTGTTTGCAGAAAAAACGTAAAACACAAATTTGAAAAATTCACACTGGAGGCAGTTGATGGTGTGTTCGAAATAAACTGAACTTATTGTAGTGAGTCCAAAACATTTGCTCCGGCAAATATTTTATCATAATGAACATAGAAATCAAAGTATAGATTATTATTATTATTATTATTATTATAGATGCTTTAAAATGACCTAGATCACACTTTATCTGTTGTTCTACAAAGACGTTAATGATTAACACACATTATGAAGCTTCACATATTGAAAACGTGAAGGTTTTCACACTTCCCCCACAACACACACACCTTCATTCGAGCTGTGACTTTCACAAGTGGCGTGTTTAGACATAGCCAAAGTCAGATATTATCAAATAGATTATTCAATATACAAGTTATAAAATGTTTTCAGTATTCACATATCTTACGTCATATATTTCAGTGAAATATAGGGGGGGGGAGGTTCTCATTGTTATGAATGTTGGGGAAATATTCCTCGATGTTGTTATTGTTATTGTCATTGTTTTAATTCCGTTCCCGCAGCAGGTGTAACAACAGAGATAAAGGAATCAACAGTCTCGGTCCCATCCTCGCAGCGCCCCCTGCTTCAATGTGTGCAGTGTGCGCTGGCGTGCAGGCGGACGTGCACGCACGCGAGCAACAGATCTGAGCGCATGCGCAGTTCATTGTTTTGACTGAAAATGCCGTCGGTTTCGAAAACGGCGGCCAATGCGTCTCCTCAAACCGAGAAACCTACCCACTATACGTGAGTAAAGCTGCTGCGCAGAAACAACTAAATCGCTCTTTGTTGAAAGGTGTATTTGCATGCGCGCGTGTGCGCGTTTGCATTTCTTGCATTCCTCAACTCTTGTGTGTGCGTTCAAAACATGGTGCTTTTCCAGGCATTGTGACTACCTAACGTCACTTAGCAAACAACGACTGCACGCTAACGACATCAACCCGAACGCAGGAAACACGGACATCTTAAAGCACTTCATTCACAAGCCAGGCATTAACGGAACCGTTAACAATTGTTTTACCGAGTTGAGACATTGTTTTAGGAATCCCTTGAATGTAATACCGTCAACTTGGTTTGCTAAATGATTAGCCAGGAACTCGCTAACAGTCTGCTTGTAAATAGCTCGGCCTTATTTTGAGTTCCCCCTTGCTACGCACATTTATAGACGTACGCTCGGGGACTGCCAGCCGACGTTAGGTCGGAATACTTACGTAGTTTGCTCTCTGAATAGCAAGCTAACGTTAGTGACCCAAAACATACATTAGGCTACAACACGAGCCACATAACGCGACACCACGCCGTCTGCGAACTTTTCCGCGTGCAAACGTTGATGTTAAAGCGCGGCTCGTGACCCTACGTGTCCCTTGTTGTTTCAGATACTTAAAGGAGTTCAGGACGGAGCAGTGCCCGTTGTTCCTCCAGCACAAGTGCACGCAGCACAGACCGTTTACGTGCTTTCATTGGCACTTTCTCAACCAGCGGAGAAGACGACCCATCAGAAGAAGAGACGGCACTTTTAACTACAGCCCCGACGTGTACTGCACCAAATACGACGAGACTACAGGCATCTGCCCAGATGGAGACGAGTAAGTCCCAGTTTCACTCATGACGTCCTCCAGCTTCATGGACGCGTGTCGTGATGCTGCTGCTGACAGCTGACTGATGTGTTGCTGTATATAAAGTATAGTTTATATGTCCTTTAATGGCTTTGGGCTGAGGTGTGTCTACGTTGGGAGGCGCTGTGTGGATACACTTCTAGTTTCTTTGTTAAAGTAGTACTTTATTGTTTCATGTGACTGAAGCTAACGGGGAGAAGCTGCAGCACTTTATCACTGTCTGTAGACCAAGAAGGAACTGCTTTGGAGCTAACTGTTGCTGTTTGCAGGGGACTGAAAGCATGTGTTTTTATGACCTTTGTGTATTTTGAGGGAACTTCTCAAAGATTTAAAAACTCTTTTACCAGCCTGCTGTGGCTACAGTGACGCAAGTGTGTAGGACATACAAGCGCTCTGTTTAATGTGATATGTGCACATCAGCCTGGTTATAAAAGCTCATTTAAAGCAGGAGCCGTTTATTTTCAAATGACTGCTTAGAGAGGTCTGTGTGCTTTAGTAGTCAAACCTTTCTATCACTGAAATTGGTCTAAAGATTGTAAACTGTGTGGATTCTTTACGCATAGTGAGGAGCGCAATATTAAGAACATGAATGTTTTGCATCTTCTTTATTTACCCATGAAAACACGGTTTCATTGGTAGTTGCTTGGTGAGCAGTGTTTATCATTGAGTATCTGAAAGGCGTGCTGTTGCTGCAGATGTTGGCCGCGTTGTTACAGATGCGAGATTCTTTGTGTTTTCGCATGTAGAATATTAAATTTAACATTTGTGACTGGACTCACACTTCCTGTGACATGACCGTGCCTCTTTGTCTTTGAGGTGAGGCTACTTGACAGCGTGTCTGTGGGAGCCCTCCAGCCTTACAGTCACTGCTGATGCTGCTGTTATTTTAAGCTAATGGGAACATGTGTTTTGACAAACTAACATTTGTCCCTAGCTTGGTATGTACAAAAAAAAAACGTCAGTTCCCCATAGAGTCCACGCTTCAGTACACAGACACCTCTCTAGTTTTTGTTGAGACCATGTGGTCTCCAGTTTTGTTTCACACCGCGCACCATTTGTCTTCACAAAAGGAAACGTGTTTTTTGTAAACATGTTTTTGTGGCTGCAGAGTACTAGAGGTGTGATCCTCAGAAGGGGGCGGCGGCCTCTCTGTGTGACTGGGAATTAAAAATGGCACCGCATTTAATCGAGTCCCTCCATAGAAATGAAATAAGATTATTGAACTAATGGAAAATGAACGCGACTGCTGTTCCTCCTCTGCCGATGGGAGCTATTTTTGTGTGACCTTATGTGTTGCCATAGCAACTGTTGCTACTCAAGAAAGGAGAATTTTGGTTTATTCAAGAGGCTTTTTTGACCAAACATTTGTAGAGGCCCCGCACCCACAGTAGAGTCTTATTCCTGATTAAAAGTAGTGTGAAACTATAAAAAAAAAAAATCCTCCTTTTATAACTAATTCTAATTATTTTCTGTCAGTGCAGCGCTTTGCTGTGATGTCATATGCTGTGATCTTTCTTTCATTTAATTTTTATGACCTTGTTGGATGTCGTGTCCTTGCCTCCTTAGCTGTCCTTATTTACACCGGACCACCGGCGACACGGAGCGCAAGTACCATCTACGCTATTACAAGACGGGCACTTGTATCCATGAGACGGACGCTCGGGGGCATTGTGTGAAGAATGGACTCCACTGTGCTTTCGCTCACGGGCCACATGATCTCCGACCTCCGGTCTATGATATCAGGTGACGCGCAAAGCAAACACTGGCCTCTGCTCTCCCTGGAGTCACATAGCTAAATGTAGAATTATGTAGAACTCTTACATTACCTTTCTTCTCGGTATTATATTTAAATATGTATTTTATGAATGAATTGTGTCATTCATCACAGAGAGATTCAAGCACAAGAGGCCCTTCAGAATGGACAGTTGGGATCTGGGGAAGGTATTCCTGATCTGCAGCCGGGTGTGTTAGCCAGCCAAGCTATGATTGAGAAAACTCTGACAGAAGACCCCCGCTGGCAAGGTGAGTACGCCCCACCCTGGTGATGATAACGGCTCATGCAATACCAACGAGAATGCTAGTTTCCTTCAAAATAAAAGCACATTAATACTTTGTGCCATTTTTTGCAGATACCAACTTTGTTTTAGCCAACTACAAAACAGATCAGTGCACTAAGCCCCCAAGACTATGCAGACAGGGCTACGCCTGCCCCCACTACCACAACAGTAGAGACCGAAGACGAAATCCCAGGAAGTTCAAATATCGGTAAGCTGTTGCTCACTTTAAGTTGAAATAACAAATGATATCGAGCTGTGTAAATGTGATGGATCGAGGGTTCTAACTCTGTGGATTCAGGTCTACTCCTTGCCCGAATGTGAAACATGGGGATGAGTGGGGCGAACCCTCAAAGTGTGACAGCGGAGACAGTTGCCAGTATTGTCACTCTCGCACTGAACAGCAGTTTCATCCAGAGGTGAGTGAGTTTTTGTTTTTCAGAAGATGAACAGGTTGATGGGTCAGAGCGTTCCTCTTCACTATCATGACATGTAAATAGAATACCCAGACTCGTTACCAACATAGCCAAAATACAGATAATGTGTAGTATTAGTTTTTTGGCTGTAATCCTGCTGCAAGTTCCAGATTTTGTATTTGATGTTTAATTATTTTGTTAATATTATATTGTAGCGTCGTTGGTGTAACAATGTGGTTGACTCGTTTTTCTGAAGGCGCTCATCTTAACTTTGTTTCTTCTTGTCTTGTCTTTTGTTTTGTTTGTTTCTCTTAAGATCTACAAATCTACCAAATGCAATGATATGCGACAGACTGGGTACTGTCCCAGAGGACCGTTTTGTGCTTTTGCACATGTAGAAAGTAAGTGAGAGTTTGTTCCTGTACGAAAGTAGAGTATTTGACTATTTACTTTTAGATTGATTTGGTCACAAGACATTTTATTGGATGTTAGCTGTTTGCAGCCTGGTTGTTGCCACACTATATGAATTGAATATGTATTTTTAATCCTTTCAGGGATTCCCTCTACAGAAGAGACCATGAGCTCATTGCTAACAGTGATACAGTCCAGTTCCCAGTCCCAGCTGGGCTCTCAGCAGTATTCAGAGTGTCCCGTCAGTGAGTGGAACAGTGGAGGCAACTCCGCGACCTGTAGCAACGGACAAGTAGGAAGTGTATGTGTCCTCAGTAGAACATGTGTCCCAACCAACTGGTCCCAGCTGTTTGATCTACGTGTCGACATGTTGTTTACCGTGCTCTCATTCTTCTGTTGTTTTTTTTGTTTTTTTATACATTGATTTGTCATTGTTACTATTTTCTTCACTGTTTTACGTTTTCATTACTACGCTGTTTTAAAAGAACAGGCGGTTTCTCATTGAAAGTGCTATTTATTATTACATTCTCAATCCTAGAGAGATTCTCTAGTGCGTTCAGAACAATGCTATTAATTTTATTTTATTTCATCATTTTATTAAGATCATGTGCACTTCTCTTTCTCAGGTTTCATGTTCTAATAGCTCGACTGTAACTCCAAGCTCAGGAAGCGACAGTTTGTTATCCCCAGTGGGATCCATCAGCAGGCCCAAATCCTTAACTAATACTAGTTTATGTTCAGAGTCCGCCACATCCAGTGTCTCCCCTCTGACGTCTAACTATCCTAGAGCTCCGGGCTTTGAACGTGAGGATCAGGTATACAGACTGCTCTCTTCAGCTTTAGGAAGAATACAACTCACAGACACAACGCAGGGCTTCACTGTTAATGTGTCACTGTCATTCATCTTGTTTATTTCTCATTCATGGCATTTTTAATTTGACACATTTCTCCATTAATTGCTTTGTTTTAGATCATTTCCTGTGTTGAGACTCAATAGTATCTTATCACTTGGTGAGAGTATCGTGTAGTAAAAGCAAAAGCCTCATTGTTGATATTCATAATTTATTGTTGAGAGGCTCAATCTTGCAATCATACTGCTTTAAAAAAAAAAAGTATATTCACGATGCGAACACAGCCAGTAGTGTTTGTGGCTCTGCACTAAGAATCATAGTTATTGCAGAAGAATGCAGCCCAGTCACAGTCAAATGTTTCTGTCATTGAGGTTGTACTGTGTTTAAATCAACGCTAGAGCTACACGTGTTCAGTCTACACACCTCTGATTGTGATCAGATGTAATTCAGTGGAAAGTTACATCAAGAACTACCTAAAGTGAAAAGTGTTCAACGCAGCTGCAGAGCGCGTCGTGAAGTCACAGTTGGCTCCACTGGGTAGTAAAGTCAATAGTGGTTGAGGGCAAAAGGTTTATTTAATTTAGCTTTTGGCTGCATTAGCTTAGATATTAGACAATATGTCAAATGTAGTTTTGTCATTAAAAATGTGCTGTTTTCTGTGTTTGATCCCTTTTTAGATTAAGAACAAGGGACAGATGGATCACAAATTAATGGACCAAGAAAAACAGGTTTGTGCTTCAGTGGGTTACTCAGTGGTGATGGATTGATGGTATTACATAATATATATAATGCATTGATTTAATTGGGAATCAATCAAATTCCCTTGGTGCTCTCCTTTCTAGAAACAAAACACCGTCTTCTCTGCGGTGAACCCTTTGGCATCAAGCTTTACCTCCAGCATAACATCCAGCTTGGCCTCTAGCATTGGCTCCGATAGTTCTTCACCCACCACCTTATCAACAATGAATGCAAAAGCCACTCCTTTCTACCCGGGGAGCAACACAGTGGAGTCCGTCATAGGTACGTCACGTCAACTGTAACCGGGTCGAGCAGACGCTGTGTGTTCTGTGGTAGAATGACGGCTGGATGTGTTTTTGTTTCCCCTCCAGGATCCGCTTTGGACCTCAACTTCAGTGACATCAATGTTGCATCTCTTGATAAGGAGTTAGAGGAGCAAGACAACAGTGTGGGACTGGCAAGTAAGGACACCTAGTTGGTTACAGTGCTTTCAGTGGTTCGAGCGGTCGATCACAAGTGGCCTCATCATAGTTTGTCATTATTTGCCCCCACAGATCAAAGGGTGCTCGGCGGCTCCGCCCCGGTCAACATTCCTGGCTCCCTGGCTCGATCGTCCTCGTTTAATTCCTCGTCGTCGCTCTCCACCTCCCCGCTGAGCTCCCTCTCCCAGTCTCTGTCGCAGTCCCTGCTGTCTGCCACGCTATCGCAGCAGAATCAACCTTCAAACATGTTAGCCAAGCAAGAGCACGGCCTGCTGGGAACCCCCACCTCCTCTTCCCAGAATTCTTTGGGTAAGCTGATAGCATCAGGCGCTTTGTGATAAGTGAGCTGGAACGCCATCAACTCCCACCTAAATGTGTAATCTGGTTCCATATGCAGAAGAGGCGGAGAGGTACGGCTGTTAGTTTGTGTAAGAAACAATATTTTGCCCCATGAAGCAACAAGAAAGATTCAGTTCTCGAATTCTCAAAGCTAAATCATTACTATAAAAACATCAGTTTAGGATGGACTGAAATAGCTTGAGTTATCAGAGAGCTCTGAATACATGTAAACCTTCCATCCCCCGGCTAACTATTCACTCTGATGCTCGGTCTTGTGACATCACTCCCCTAGGCTTGAATGGAGGGGCCAGCAGCATTTGGGACTTTGTGAGTGGCAGCTTTTCACCGAGCCCATCTCCAGTTTTCAGCAGCCTCGCCTCCGCAACCAGCAGTGCTGATCTGGCCCGCCTCTTTAGAGACCTGGACGAGGCCAAGAGGAAGATCAAACAATGGGAGGAGGCCTGGCATCAGGTCAAACAAGTCAGTGTTACACATGCGCTCTCATTGCATTACATATCTTATTTATCAGAATGATTCCCCCTTTTTCATAGATGGCAAGTTTTCTTCTTGTTTTTTTTTTAATCCCAAGACTCTTGAACTTTGTTCCAGGCCTGTGAAGCTTGCCAGAAAGACGCTCGCGAAGCAAAGGAACAAGCGAAAACGGCGGAGGCAGAGCGGCAGCTGGCAGAACAGAAATGGGAGGAAACGGAGCGCAAGCTGAAAGAGCTCCAAGGGGACTTTGATGCGCTTTGTCGCACCCCTGGAACACCCCTTCTTCGTAGCTATAGAGAGCTGGACAAGCTCCCCTTGTCAAAGCTTCACTCCATCCAGAGTCAGCTGCGTAATGACCTAGACCTTATAGACGGGGTAAGACAGACTAGATCACACACAGATTTCCGTTTGTAGCCTCTAGTTTTCTCATTCAGATCCATTTTCTTTTTTCTTTTTTTTGTCATCAAGCATGCTTATTTGAAAAGTCTGCATGGATTGTATTTTCCCTTAGTTGCAGCTGATATTCATTCTTTTCTTTCCCCAACAGGTAATATATCAGCTTCAGTCAAAGAAATGTATAGTTTGCCAAAAGCATGATCGCTGCATTGTTCTGCAGCCTTGCCAACATTATGTACTATGTGAGAACTGTGCACCTAGTAAAACAGAATGTCCCTATTGTAGAGCAAAGATATTGAAGTGGTGATGTACAATGACTCGAGGTACTATTTAAAGATTTAGCCCTTTTTGAAAAACTACTAATAGATATTCCATTTTCTAAATAGCAACGTCTGTTTCGTACAGTGATTGAATTGATTTAGAACACGATGGTGTTTGACTGAGAAAGCAAATAGTATTATGAATCAGATTGTGTACAGGGGATTTAATCATTATAGTTTTTGCTCATTTTATGTGCACATTAACATTGCTCAACCTTTCTGAATGGAAAACCACGCACTCAAATTAGAATATTGAATTAACTCAAATCATCAGTCACTCTAAAGGACACGTGTCTTGTGTCCAGATATCTATATTTTGTATATTTGTCAGCAATACGTTTTGGCCGATATGCTTTGCCAACGTGATATATTGCTCTTACGGTAAATAGAAAAGTGCAATTTCAAAATAAAATTGCAAACAGGATTGATAAACATACTCAGAGACAATATTGAGTGTGAGTTTGTATTACTTCTCTCGTGTTAATGGATTGGAAATACTTTTGAATTATCGTGGATAAAACTCTGATCTCTGTGCGTTTTAATGCACTTAAAGTCCACTCAGAGCAAATTTGAAGGCTTTTCAGAAAGTACTGAGGAAATGTGTATTAAAAAAAGCTTTTAATAGATCTGTTACAGCACAGATTATTGTATTTGAAGAAAGAAAACGTACTCACTGTAACTTTAATATTATATCTTAACTGAAAAGTTCTAGTTTTAAAATGAGGTATAGAACAACTCTCCGTGTCTTTCTCATACTGTAAGTCTTACGGTCATGTTTCAGTTATTTTGATGGTGGGGAACGTTGAGACACCGCGTATGATCTCAGATGCAAAGAATCAACATACTGCCAGGAAATGTCGAGTTCGCTCGCACTCAACAGGTCCACTGATGTTAAACATAAACTGGGCAAAACTCAAAGCAGATTTTTCGTTAGTTAAAGAGGAATACAATAAATCAAAGAATTCACTCGGGAGCTTTTGGAAGCAAATCTGAGAAACCAGATATCCAAGAACCTGGAAGTGACTGATGCTTAATTAGGAAGTCATATTTTAGTTTTGACCTAGTCGGTCTGAAATTCCAGAAAAGAGAAGTGTGCTCATTCCATTTACAGAGCGTGGAGCTGCCAACGCCGACGTGTGAACTGAGTCGCTGATCAACTGTCTTCTACCAGAATGTGCTGGAACACTTAGCAGCTCCACGCTCTGAGGAGTCAACACTTAATACACACTTGCATTCAAAACTACACTTAATACACACTTGCATTCAAAACTATGAATGCAAGTGTGTGTCGATGAAAAATGGCCAAAGTATTGTCCAGCTCTAGAGACTGAATATGCAGATTGATTCACATCCAATAAGGTATTAGTGCTGAAGCACACCTGTGTCTGTAATCACGCTGACCAAGGACACGACTAAACACTCGCCTCTGTCTTCCTCTTTAAGTAAAGCCACATGTTCATGAACACTCTTTACATGCAGCCAGTCAAGCATCATTCAGTTTGATTTGTTATGAAAGGACTTTGTTGACCTGGGACTTTATTAAAGGCTATATAGACATTTGCTTTAAGCTGCTTTGTAGGTATTCTTTTTGAGTTGTTTTTTTTGTAGATTTATATTTTCTATATAAGCTAATGTCTGACGCTTTTGTGTGTACTGTGAAACATAATTTGGATATTTCATGTTTCCTATTGTAAAATCATGGCATGGTTCTAGATATTAAGATTTCATAGAAAAGTACTTAATGGTTTCTACTTTCATAGTTAGATTTATAAAATTTCAATCAAATAAGTGCAAATTTAAAATGTATTTTAGGCATAACCAGCAGCTGTAATATCAGTAAGGCACATGCTACATGTTAAGGCTGTAATTCAATCAGTTTGTTTTTGTTTTTTGTTTTTGTAGAGATTTATAGAGCTTAGCCTGTTAGAAAAGCATGTGTTGTGTTTGCTAAAGAGCCTGAGGTGGTGATTTTTGTAGGAGTCTAGTCTCTGGACCGTGTCTGGAACATATCGGCCTCGAACTCTAAAGTGCCTTGCCTTAGTTAAAAAGGTCATGTGTCGAATTTTCAGAGGGAATCGCAAAGCAGTCGAAGCTTGTGCAAAGGGTTTCTGCAAAACGTGTCTCGTTCGACTTTGCAGAAACATTGAATATATATATATATATAGATATATGCCGGTGTATTTGGCCCAATCTGATGACGTTTTTCTGCAGAAGATAAGTCCTCCTCTCCAACTCATTCCTTGGTCGCGGTGCTCTTTTGATGCAGCTTCAGTCTTTGAAATTAGGTTTTTCCAATTCAATGTTTGGGAGTATGCAAACAGGACAGACGAATTTGTACAGCAACATATACAAATGCTTTTTAGACCGTTTTAGTAACTTTGATTTGTTTGTGTAATGATCCTGCAGTGAATGAAGAATTCCGTAGTTGACTTGTGAATTGGACAGGACTTGTGCTTCGGTTCTTCTAATTGAAATGACCTTCTACTGTGTTTAAAAATAACTTTTTATTCTTGCGTTAAATTCAATAGAAAATCATGTATCTCCAGGTACACTTTTTTGCTACTTCTAAATATGGGAAAAATGCATTGTTTACATTCATATAAATGACAATTAAGCAACTCAGAGGAAAATAATCCAGAACGGTTATGGTATTTCAGCATTTATATGATTCGTGACTTCATTATACTACAGAGTAAAAGGCAGGCTTAGCCTACTTCTGGTATTGCATGTTATGCGATATATTAACCAGCTTCAAAAAACAAAACAAAAAAAAAAGGAAGAAAAAAAAATGTTGCACTGTGTCGCACTGCCAGAATATTTGTATAGACTTATTTTTAGCGTAGTAAAGGCTTAATAACTTCTGCGAGCTTCGCTGCTACTGGAAAAGATATTCATGTAGTTTGTTGTTATACATTTAGATGTTTGAATGTTGTTGTTCATTCACAGCTCAGATTTCCAAAACTATGAAATATTCTCTCTTCTGCATCTACTTTAAGTAAATCTTACTTGATTGAAGTATTGATTTGTAAATGCGAGTCAGAGGTTCACTACTTTTCTATGTCACTAAGAATGATGTCACAGACCTGTACTGCTGTAGGTTGTCCCTTTTTTCAACATTGACCGAAGGTAAATGGACATTTGTTGGATTTCTGTCTCTCCCCCCCCCCCCCCCCCCCCCCTCGGTGTACAGTTAAAGCTAGTTTCTCTCCGCCCTCTGGTCGCTTTAGTTTGAACTAATGACGTCTAGTGTGGAAATCTAAAAATCAACCAAAGTGGTGTTCTGAAGAGAAGAGTTACCCGTGAACAGAATTTGAATAATTCCTCCGGTACAATGGGACAGACCGGCCTGTAGTTGTGAATGGCGCCGGTCTGATCCGCGGTTCTAAGCGGCAGAGCACCAAGGCCATCCGGATGAAACTGAGACGGCGGTTGTGAGTGGCAGGAATTCTGTTCTTTGGGACGGATTTTTGCTTTAATATTTTATTCAGTGAGACATATTTCCTCGTATTGAGTAAACAGGACTATGCCAATGGCGTTTGCTTACAACATTAATGGACTTGAGCCCATTGTTTTGCAGTTTTACCAAAGACTTGAACTGTTATTTCTTTCTTCTTTTTTTTTTTGCTACATTTCATCATTTGTTTTATTCCAGTAATAAACCTAAATTGATTTAAAACAGTAATCACCTAGTACCTTAAATAGATAATGTTCATTAACAGCAATTAATGGCATCTTTTTTCTATCTTAAGTTAGCTATAGTGAGTTGATTAAAATGTATGGGTCCGACCCTTACAATGTGTGTTTGTACATTTGATTTTGTGTTGCGTATACATTGACCTATATATATATATGGCAGGTTTGTCTCATGCTGGCGACCTTAGGTGAGGATTCAGCTCAGTATAAATGTCGTCTACAGTGAAGGAATGTCAAAGGTCGATGACGTTTGTGCTTCTGAAGTGGCCATATAAACCTTTTCTTTGTTGACTTTGCTTAACTCCATAATCACTTTGGACGTGGATGGTTATGCATTATATGCTGTTATGATAGGCCTGCAGTGACTGTACGGGGCTTTCTTTCTATCTGACTCTTTGTTTTCTATTTCTTAAAGCAGTGGTCCAAATTAGTTTTCTGTTTTTGTAAGATGACGGGACAGGTGATGATTGTGAGAAACGTTAATGGCAGATGCAGACGTAATTAAAACTGAGTTGTTGTTCGTAATTTGTTGTTGGTCTCTCAAGTGGTCTACTTGCCCCCAATTTAAGTTAAAAACAAAGAAATGAAATGAGAAATCACTTGATAAGCACAGCTTTCATTTCTGTAGATTTGTTCAATTGATTTCAAACGGACCAGCTACATTTTCAAGTACATCGGTGCCTTTAATGATTCCATAATTTTGATTGGTATGAAGAGAATACGTCTCTGAGACGGTGTTTGCTCTCAGTAAGATGGCAAAATATGCTTAATTAGAATTTAAAATTCCAGTGCCTTACAATATTTTTGTGGACCACAACGTGATCGCTTAAGGCCACTTGAGCTGAAAGGAAAAAGGCCGATCTAATGAGATTTGCTTCACCAGTTCCAAAGGACACAAAGGTTAGAAAAGGACTGACGGTCGTCTATCTCAGTCTGTATTTGCCATACCATACAAACAAACAAAAAGAACAGCAATACTTAACCATTGAATACACAATTTTGATCTCAATAAGTCATTTGGCACCAAAAACTCAATTGTTTGTAAGGAAAAGCACCAAATAGGGACTCTTGTAAATTAACTGTAATAGATGTGTCATTACGCTATTGGAATAGTTTCATCTATTTTGCATTATTGTTAGTTGTTGTGTCGTCTTTTTTTGTTTTTAATATTATGAAAATGGAGCCTGAAAATTTATGCAATCTTGTACATGTATATGACTATGATGTATGGAGCTTTTCAAATTATTAAGTAAAATACTAGTGCAACAGCTGTTGTCAAAAGTAAATAATCTGAATGTGGAACCAGTCGTTCCATACACTTTAGAAATGTTCTTCTAACATTGAAGCCCTGAAATATTGAATGTATTGTTCTAAATTAGATATGAAATGAAACAGGTCACTGGATATTATGGAGCTCAGTTAATTCATTATGATGTAGCATCTAGTTGTGAATTGCTCTTCAATAAAATGTATTAGTACTAAAACAAATGCAAGTTTTCAAGTATCTATTTGTCAGCATAATGAGGAAATTGAGGAAAGAAATGCTTTTTTCTCAGAGTGATGAGAGAGATGAGATCAAATCTGAGGAAACTGCATTTCGTTGACTTAATGTCGGTGGGTTTAGACATTATTTATAGATTAAACAATATGTCCCTTATTTTGTGACGAGCTGTATGGATATGTAGGAAATTCTCTACTGATAATTGTAGAAATGATTCTGTTGGTATATTGATATGTTTTGTGTTGTAAACACAGAAATAGGTGCAAGTCTTAGAATACTAGAGTTTTCTTTTCTACATTGAGGATTGTGTACAGAATATTTTCTGTAATGCATTACTAGTTTGTTAACACTTGTTCAATTGTTACACTACAGTTATGCAATGGTTTACAGAGTTCACAAAATTATTTTTATCATCTTGAGTATTAAAATAATTTTTCATCTGAAACGTGTGAATACTTTTTTTTTTTGTCTCAAACACAAATTACAGAAGAAAAGTAAACGATCTGAAATAGTGGACACCAGAGGAGATTTTTAACTTTAATACATTTCAGTCGTTTTTAAACATATTTATGTCATCTAAAACAAGTCGTCCTGAGCAGTTGAATTGTAAAATACATTTTTCAAAATGGACATAAAAATGCCAACTAGCATCACCTTGTGGCATGCTTGTATTTGTGCACTCATCTGAACTTTATGGCTCAATGGGGTCACATGTGATCAAATAGGTAGCGTATCAGCTGCTGGGCCTGGAGGAGAGAACACAACACAAACGAGTTCACGCCGAGATGACGTGTTGCCAAACAAAACAATATTTCATGACAATACAACAAATCCTAACGCAGCATTGCACCTGGTTGGTTTACATAGAGCAGCTGATGAATGAATGATTAAATAAATTCAATCATAATCATAATTTACCTCTTTCTGGCACTCTGGGTAGATTATCATTTCCCCCACTTCTTCTAGTTCTGACCTCTCCTTGTAGATGCTAGAGTGACAATGAAACGGGGGGGAAAAGGGACGAGTTATTTATGAATACATATTCTACATGTATGCGCGTAAGTTTGAGTTTTCTTTTTCCTTACCTTTCAAGAATCGAGTTAAAGCCGGCCACAATCGCTTCACCCTGCAGCGCCATGATGAGACAGGGTGCCGAGTAAAGGTGAGCCATCTTATAATGAAACGAGAGACGAGGGAAGATCAACTGTTGAGTGCGCTGTTTGTAAGAAAGTAGGTCCTGCAGCAACTTACTACGAACGTCTCACCCTTTGGTTCCCTCTTGAAGACACTTTCAGTGTCTCGGCGATGTGCTTCCTCTGCTCTGTATCCAGCGTGCTCATCCTACCTGCCACCAGATGGCAGCCTGACCTCAGCAGCTGCTCAAGCATCGCTAGCAGGGCTGGCACTACTCGGCTGAGAGGTGGAGCATTTAGGGGAAGAAGCAGACAGGTTGTCTGCCAGAGAGCACTGTGTATCCCTGTGTACCAATAAACAAGCAAAACGTTGTTTACAAAAGGTCATCTGGAACAGAGTCATATTTCAACATCATTCCAGAGGAGTCTCTGCCAAAGTCACAATAAATGATTGAATCATTTAAAAAGCACCCATTTTGTTTCAATAGATGATTGAACCATGAGATCTTCAATGCTGTGACTTTAAAGTGAGATCAGTGGAATGACAATAGTCAGAAAAACGTGAATACCTGAGTATTGGTACCACTAATGCAACCTGAGTCTAGCTCTGCAGACTTTACAGAGCATTTCTCTTCATGAAAGTTATCAATACATATCATTGTCTGTAAGTAGTCCGAACCTCTATTTGGTCCTGATGCCCTTAAAGGGGAAGCACTCCCCCGGTCCACAGGGAATGTGCAGCTCCGTTCACGCTCCGCAGAGGCTAAAGGGTCTGAGCGCACGCTGGGTATCTGCAACAAGGAAGCAAGCACCAACGCAGAATGTTTGTCTTCTGTCAGCCGTGAGTGAAATGTGTGCGATAGGCGTACCTGCTCCCGTCTCATTGTGCTGGTCTCGGTGCAGCAGAGCCCCTCTGGGAAAAACCTCCTCACATCCTGAATCGCTTTCTGATACGATCCTGATGCTATCAAATTGATCACAGACCTTTTAGCCATACAGTTATTGTTGCACACATAGCAGCCCAGTTCTTAAATGTGTTCCAGTATGCACTAGCAGTACAGGGCACTGACCATAAATGCCATTGTGTGAATGAGCCATGCCATGATAGGTCCACAGGGACGAGTCCTCTTGGTCCAGCACATCCAGCAGCCTACTTGCAGCATTTTCCCCCTGGAGGCAGAGAGCCAATGAGGAGCCAGAGGTCAAGTACTCCACATGGGCCTCCAAGACCGAGGGGTCCTGCACACAGAAGTTAACACGTTATGAATCATCAAGGCCTACGGTTTTGCATGAATGGAAAGCTTGATTTTCAGAGAGATAATCATTATCAGTTACACTTTCTGCAGGCAGTAGTGAGGTGGCAGTGCTTTTGTCCAGGATCACTACATGCAGGCCCACCATTGTGAGGCCACACAGCTGGAGTTCGCAGGCTATTTTAGCCAGCGTGTGATTCCAGATTGTTGGCTTGAAAAGGCACACAGTGACCAGCATCTGTGGATCTGAACGGAGTCCATGATGAACGTTCAAAATTCCTGTCACAAAGACATTAATATGATAATATAGTTTGCCACTGTGAGACACTAGCCTGTGATGCACAAAATAGATCAGTCCCTCACATTCACATTGAGTATTCTATATCTCATTTATGATTTGAAGACATACAGAACTTACTGAATGTCCGAATGTACACATATCGACATTAACTCGATCATTTTCATGTTATCGACTTCTTGTACAATATAATATGGACATGACCTCGATAATTCCCCGTTATCGACTTATTGTACGGTGTATGGACATGGTCATTTTAGTGAAGTTTTTCCTGACCATTATAACAATTGAGCATTGTGCAGACATTGCACATTTTTGATTACAGAGCCAGAGAGTCCATTTTATTTATTGTTTTGGTTGTATTTGAACGTTTTATTTATTTAGAATATTTGAATGTTTTGTTCACATTTTAATGTCAAATGAATATTCCTAAGAATTAACAGTGCATTGCTCTTTGAAATGGTGTACCTGCCATTATATTATCATTATGTCAGTGGCACAAAATGGTCTTACAATTACAACATCGTTTATCGCAATTATTTCTGGGAAAATATATTGCCCAACAACGGTAGTTACACCGACAGGCCGACCTTTGAGAGAAAGCTGTGTGCACGCAGTCAGAGAGTTTAATTCCACCGATTTATACAATAAAAAACCTTGAATTGTGCTTTAGTCCAGTTGTTGTTAGAAATCTACTTTTATCACTATATCAACTGATGCCAGCTACAATATTCAAGCTCAACATGGTTGTTGTAAATATTATTTTATACACAAACCTTTTGTACTGCAGTTTTGCGGAGGAAACTTCACAACTGGACGTACGCTGTGGTCTGTAGTGGACAGAAGTGGGGTGATGAGACTTTTCCTGGCGTATTAGAGACTATTATTATTTCTTATATAACTCAAAAGACTCCATTTTTAGACTTGGTATCTGATTGCATGTTGCATACAGCACTCAACAAACCTACCAGGAATCATCTCGTGCTCAAAGAAGAAGAGGGAGGCCTGTCTGAAAGCCACTTCAGGAGTGGGTGACATCAGGACACTGAGGTTACCGGGGTAATCTAGTGGTAAGAGCTTCCTCAGTGAAGGAAAAGCATCCAGCCGTTTAAGAGCGCACACTAGGGCAGGAGATGGCATCAGATAGTTGAGGCTGTCCTGACAGAGCTGCTGCCCGACCTCGTATGGACTCAGCTCCTGAGCCTGAAGTCGAGTCAACGCAGGCAGCCACTTCAGGCCGAGCAGCTCGAATCCTGTGTGTTGTACATCACCTTTATCATCAACATTGCAACCATTGAAAAGTAAGGAGGGGAGAGGGGGGGGGGGTATTCTAAATAAATAATCCACTCACATACTCGCTACTCTGTTCATTCATTAATTAAACTGTGTAGGCTGCTATGTGTGTTTGACGGTGTATTTTGTTTGTTCTGCCCACTCCCGTTCCCAAACGCAGGACAAGCTGTGCTGCAGTTGAACTTCGCCCACCTTCTGGCTCCTCTGTCAGCGCTCTGTGTAGGAGGCTCAGGCCCTGTCTCATGTCCTTTCCACAGAAGGTCAAAATCGCCACCTGCTCCATGTCGGAGTTGGACGAACACTTCTGATGGGACAGGATCACACTGGAGGGATCTGGCACTGCCCACATACACCGAACTAAAAAAAAACAACAACAAATAAGACAGAAGAACCGTAAAGGGAGACGGCAGAGGAGCGTCTGCTGCTTTACTGATGCTGAACACACGGTGCTTACCAAAGACACGGCACAGGCTGCCGCTGTAGGGCACAGTGTGGAAACAGAAGCTTGGCTCTGCCGTCTGAACCCCATCAACTCTGGACTGGATGCAACCCAGAAGCTGTTGTGCCTTAAATTCTCTCATTAGAGCTGAAACAACATAATAACTACAGGGTTATTTTATTGGAAACACGGTAATGCTGACTTTAGAGGCAAGTGAGGGAAAACATCTAGTTTTCCATTTTCAAGTGTGATCTAAAATGTTTACTTTTGATGTCATTTATTGAGATGAATTATGCTCTAGATATAACACGAGATGGAATTCAGACCTGCTGGCAGACTAACACCGTGGTGCACTGCGTTCTCCTTCCTCAGTAACAACAGCAGACAGTGACCCTGATCTGGGGTCACGGTCTGTGGGCTGCAGAACACACGAGCCTAGAGGAAATATACACCGGCTTCAACACTTCAACAACCTTTTTCCCATTCACCTCTACAAGTGTCTCCAGTAAATAGTGTACAATATCAAATGTATTGTCAATAATTGACATTTGACTTTGTCATGAGGCTCGGTAACATTCTGTTCGACACACTGTTCTTCTGAAGGTCTGGACTGTGAATGAGTGGCTTGCAGTTCTACCTGCTGCTTGGAGAGTCCAAGGACTGCAGCTGCGTTGCTCTGAAGCTGCGGCCTCTGCAGCCCCGACAGACTGAAGCCTCTGCGTTCACAGACTGACAGCACTTGGCCGTAGCAACATGGAGGCACGGCAGGCGACACCACCAGGAGTAAGTCAGCTATAAGAGGGGTGGGGTGGGGGGGGAGAGAAGGATTAGCGGCTCCGCTCGTGTAAAAATCTTTGAGCCTTGCTGCAAACTAAATTTCCCGCAGGATAGTAAAGATGAAAGTTGAAAGTGAAATGTGGGCAGATGCCAGTTTCCCCCCGTTTTGACAGTTGTGGCTCCTTGTACCTTTCGTTGTAGCACACAGAAAGACTCCGCTTCTGTCATTCAATGGTACAACTCTACAAACAAAAGTAGACGGTGACTGATTACAGCATTTTTAGAATCAGTTTTTCACACAATCTAATGACATTTTGACGACAAACCTATTCAGAAGCCGGTTGTGAGTCTGTGCACTTTGTCCTCCAACTCTTCCTGAAAACCACAAGCACAGCTCCCTGTGGACCCGGCTGGCCAGACGAGAGGAGGAGAAGAAGAGAGGAGGCTGGAGAGGATGGCGATCTGTCTCTCTGGGCATCAGAGGATCTAAGGAACTAGTTAGATCTTTCAACACTGAGTGGGCATGAAGGCCCCGCACAGCAAGGGCAAGAACAGGCTGGCAGGTCTCCTCAGTTCTCTGGATAACTGGTACAGCGCCTATGAGTCAGAGGGAGACAATTTAACTTCAATGAAGACACTGACAAAAGGACCTATAGGACACAGATGGAACCAGGATGCACCCCAGACCAATGAGCCAGACGGAGAGTTATTGGGTATTTTATGACCAGACGGCTTTAAGTTATGTCTTACCAGCACTGTCACTCAGGAACCCCTGTGGTGGATAAAGGAGCCGCAGACCACACACATCGAGCCCCGAGTCGAGAACAAGTTGGAGGGCGTAGTGTGTTATGACAGGATGTAGGATGAAAGCTTTGCACCCCAGAGCGACCGATACCTGCAACAAAAACAAGAGCGACATATATTTATTCAGCCTTCACTACCTCTGATTCAGTGCTTCTTGGGATCAAAAGACACACGCCGGGCAGGGACATGCTCACTTCTGTGTGCAGCTCTTGTGTGGTCTCTCTCCCCTTACAAACATGCTCCTGAGTCTCCACAGTCTGCCAGTAAAAGCCTGGACTGAGACCAAATGTCCTATCTATAACCTGAAACACAAAGCCAAGGGGGAGCAGAATACAGTCAACAAGATACGTGCTTGAAAAATGATATTAAATCACACTCTCCGAAGCACATCACCTTTTCGTTGGAGGTGGTGGAGATGAAACAATCTAAACAGGAAGAAGGCAGATGGATGGGTGAGGCATAGGCTTGTTGGTCCAGCAAGTTTCTGAGCCGAGGTAGCCAGCTGGTGATGAGAGCGAGCGAGGTCTCAGTGAGGAACCTGCAGACATGGTTGTAGAAAGGTGTGTGGATGTCTTTCTCACTTTTCTACAAAACAAACAAAAAAGAGAGAACAGCATCAGCACCGCTATTCTGAAGCCTACAGAGTGTGTGTGTTTCTTTTGTTTTGTTGCTTTTTTTTTTTTTGTATTGCTGTTCACCCTTGGTTTGTAGGAGTGACGAGCCACAACTAAGACGTGCAACGCCAGTCCATCCTCTGTCCACAGCTGCTGGAGTCCTGCAACCCAGAATGGGACCTTTGCACCAACCTCGTCTTCCTCATGACGTGGCTCAGGGCCAACCTAATACACGGAAGCAAGCCGACCCTTACATGGTGAAACTCAGCTTCACGATAACAAACACAGTGGGAGAGAGAAGCCGCTGCTCACTAACCAAAGACAGAAACCAAGCCACTAAAGTGTTGTAGATGTCTGATTTGGTTGCCGCTGAATCCAGATGTTTTCTCTTCCTGTGAGCTCTGGAACCAACCACGCCAGGACTGGAGAGGTCAACGGTCAGTAGCACACGTCTCTTACTTTCAATATCTGCTGGTAGTGTACTGATCCACTGTAGATGAGATGCTTCCTGAAAAACAAGTCATAATACCGTGAGTGTTGACCTTCGTTCTAAGTACTGTACATTTTGAGTTCTGTGTCACTTACAAAATCATAAAGAACATCAGTGCTTTCAGCAGCTGGCTGCTTCTGATTGACGGATTTGGATGGACGATGTATTTCCAGCTGCTTAAGAATCTGCTGGTGTTGTTCCTGTTGATATGTCTGCTTAACTCGTGCTCTCTGGTGGTCACTATCAAAAACATTGTCATTGGTTAAAATATCTGTTTATTCTCCACGATGTGCTGAATGAATGAAGAACAAGGCATACCTGTGCTGCTTTGGTTCTCTGATTGTTCTGTTCTCAAACTGTACGTGAGAAGATTGTCTGTCTCCCCACACATTGTGTGACTCATGTCTACATGTAGACTCTCCAGCCCGGGGTAGCTTCTCTTTCAGTTTTTCTGGAACATTCTCTGGCACTGAATATGTAGGGTCTGCGTATTCATTAGGATATCTATTTCCATTTCTGTTCATCTCCCTGATTTTCTGAAGCAACATACTCTTTCCAGTCGCTTCCCTGGAAGCAGAGACATGACAATGTGAATTGGAAACAACATGTGCTGGACTGAAGCGTGACTGCTGCTTCTAATGTAGATATATAAATGATATATTTACCTGTCCCCCTTCCGTGATCCAGCATGCGCTTTAAGATTGAGTTTCTTTGCAGGTGGTGTTTCCTGGTGATTGTTGTGTTTGGCTGCTGACTTGGACTCTGATGAAGGATTTGATGATGCTCTTGGTGGTTTTATTGAAGAATCGGGGCAACGCAGGTCAATGTAGACAGTGGGACATTCCTGCTGGCTCAGCTGCAGCTCGTCTTCCAACCACACCGATGATTTTTTCCACACATTGTTGTATCTGCGTGAAAACAGGTGATTATTGTCGTTATCTTACAAGTCTGGTCGCAGAACATGAGCAGTGATGAGACCTACCTGATGTGGTTTGGACTTTTCACAGGCTCTGACACAGACTTAGATGACTGGCTGTTACAGAAAGCAACTAGTCTCTCCATTATGTTTCCCTGGGATCTGTTCTTGACACCTTCTATGATGAAATCATTAAGGTTAATTGATATCCATAAACCATCAATTAATTGCTAGGTGTGTGTGTGTGTAATAATGACTTACCTGCATGTGTTTTCAAAGGTTCAACTGACGCATATTGTTGCAGAGGTAGCCCGTCCAGATTTTTGAGAACATCATCCAGATCCCACTGGTCCAGCCTCTGAATGTTAATGTGTAGCAAAGCCAGTATTTAGGAAGCGTTAACACCTAGAGATTACTTAACTGCATTAACCACAATCATGAGATTATCCTTAAACCTTTGTACTTTGCCAAACTCACTGCAAATGAGAGAACGGGGAAACCCCCATCAGCTGTTGTGTCGTCTACATTTGGTGGTACAGAGGCATCTGGCTTGGCTCTGTTCAACTGCACAATACCTCTGTCACAAGCATCTGCCTTTAATGGTGAAACAGGAAAGGAAAGGACGCATCTTTAGTGTGTACGCCATGAGACACCGGTGTGAACAGTGGCTGCAGATCAAGACCACCTACCTCAGCATCAGCATCGGCATCAGAGCGGTGTGTACCAGTTACAGTAGTGCCTTCCACATGTTCATCAGCATCCAACTGCCCACTCTCTTCTGACCAGCACCTCTGAGCTACAGGTGTCAACAGCTCCTGATTGAGAAACACATGCACACACACACACACACGCACGCACGCACGCACACACACACACACACACACACACACACACACAGACAGAGAAAAAAATATCAATGATTATGTTTTTGGTGAGTTCTGACCTTTCTGCGATTAACACTCATGAAACTAATCTATAACTACTAACCTCTAGATCATCGTCATCCGTTGAAAAAAGGTGGAAGTCTTCCGGGACCGTCAGGGACAGACCAGCTGGTCTTTGGTATACTGTGACAATCTCTTCATTCTCGGACTGTAACGTAAAGCCATTAACGTAAAGCCATTATTGTTGGTGTTATTTGTAGTTGTAAGTAAAGTTATATAACATTTGTAGGAAGGAAAACCACATACTGATGAAGAATCAAAGTCGATGGTCGGTAGATGCGGCTTCACTTTCTCCAGAATGTCCATTATTACCGGTAAAACAAAGGATTTTGTCCGGTAACGTTGCCGTTTATGTGCCGCGTTACTTGAGGCTCCTTAGTTACCGTGGCAACGGAAAGCTTCGGAGTGCACGTGTGCTTCGCGTGGCGCTTCGAGTGTCGTCAACAATGTTGCCTTCAGGTGCCATCGGAAACATTGCAACTAACTAGCTAATTTGACAGGAACGTGATTAGCCCACAGGTGAGTGAGAGAGACAGAGACAGAGAGAGAGAGAGATGTTGGAGGTAGGTTAGGCTCAGTATACTGCACCAATATAGTGTATAAACACATGTAAGGTCAAGTATGTGCACATGAGGGCACTGCGGCTTGTTGAAATGCAACTTGAATTCTCTCGTGCTAAAGTAATATACCTTAATGCACTCTGCAAACTAGCTGGCTATAGCTAATGTGTTCTCTTTTGCAGGTGCTGCACCAGCGGTGAGCCGAGGCCACTGTTGAGCGGTAATGTTACACTCTGTTCCTATTCAAGTACTTTCATTTAGTCGTATTTGCTATATCATTTTTGTCCTTTGAACTTTTTTCCATTTTACTTAATGAATAACATTGCTGTGTATACATCTGTGGCGCTTAGGGGCGCGCGTGTGTGTGTGTGTACTGTGGTTGAAATAGTCCGTCCCATGATGTGGTAAACTAATTAATTTCCTGTCGGTAAGGTAAGTTGCATTGAACATTTGGAAAAGAAAGTGAAGGCATATACGTTTTGAAACATTTATTGCGCGTTGAAGACAACTTCCGTGACAAACGTGGATCATTACTACATCAAGTAATACACACATGTTGAAGACGTTTTAGTTTCTGAGCTGTAACGTTACAGATATGTCATCCTGTCGGTAATGTTTGCCACACGTTTGTTCAACCAGCCCAATCGCATGAATTATCGACTAAATTAGAATCTATATTGTAGCTTTTAATGGGCTAAACTTTTGGAAAATGACATTTCAGTGTTGCATTTCAAATTGTAGGCCTGTATGCCATGTTTTTTGACCTGCTTTCCCCATTTTAATTGTCCCAAAATGCTCATGAAAAAGGCATGTTCAATGACATGAAGGGATGTCTAAAATATATTAAAGTATTTTAAAAATGCATCAAAGTCTATTTAGTTTTATACCTCAACATGTTTCCATGTCAAGCAACCCCTCCTGGTAATCTGAGTGGTAGAGGTTTGTGTAGTCGATCATACTCCTAAATATCAATACAAACTAAATCATCTTAAAGCATTTTGAGGTGGATTGAGACAAACTCCTTTAATTTCTCCCTTCTCTGCAGAGAGTCAACAATGTGCCTGCTGCAGTTGCATTTAGTTGACGCAAAAGATGTCAACTAAAAGAAATTCATAGCATCTCTAAAATATTGTGGATCCATTTTTATCTAAAGGCTACAGATGACAACATTTATCTGTAAATAGTAAGTGTGAAACAATAACCTGACTCATGCATTTGTATTACAATTAAAATCTTGAAATGAGAAACTGGAATACATTGTTGAAGACAGATTACAGCAACCAGATCGCTTAACACATGTTTGTTTAGCAGCTTTGGAAGAGTTCACTGTCAATATCTCGCAGGTCTTGACCAACTAGAGGTGGTGGGCTGGTGCATGTAATGTTGTTGAATATGGTGATGGTTGTGTCGGGCTCTTCGCCCTCTGCGTGAGTCTCCACTTGCCGAGGAATCACCGACGGATTCCTCAAGCTGTAGTTTCTGAGTGGGAGGGCACTGCAGTCGCATTTCCACTGGTTCCAAGACAGCAAAAGTTTTTCCATACTCTCCGGAAAATCAGGGACCATGCTTGTCAGGGTATTAGCTCTCAGGTCCAGATAGCGCAGTCTTGGGAGCAGCTGCTTTGTGCCATTCTGCAAAAATTGTCGACATTCATTGTTGGACAACAGCAAGTACTCCAAATTCTTAAGGCCAGAGAATGTATGGGTTGTTAGAACCTCCAACTTGTTGAAACTCAAGTCCAGTCCCAATAGGCCCACCAGGTCTGCAAAACTCTGGTGTTCTACCTCAGAGATGTTGTTGTGCTGCAAGAAAAGCCTCCGTAAACCAGAGAGTCCAGTGAAAGCTTGAGTTGTGACTCTTGCTAGGCAACCTCTGTCCAGATGAAGGCTGTGCAGCTTTGACAGACCTTTAAACATTTGGTCGGGCAGACTGTGGAAGCAGCTTCCAGACAAGTTGATGACGGCAACATGAGCGAGCCCAGTGAAACTACCCACTTGTGCCTCCTGCACTTGGTTGTGCTCTAGCTCTAGAACCTCCAGATGACCCAGCCCCTCAAAGATCCTTTCCGCCAGGACTCGGATCCTGTTGTGGCTGAGTCGCAGCTCTTCTAAATACTGCAGGTCACGGAAAGTCATGGGCCTAATTCCACTGATTGAGTTGTTGGAGAGACGCAGCACATGAAGACTATGCAGGCCCAAGAACGTGTCGTCATGGAGAGAAGTCAGTCTGTTGTTTGTGAGATCCATCCATCTGAGTGACTTCATGCCTACAAAGGCTCTGGGTACCACTGTCACAATCTGATTCTGGGCCAGGTAAAGCTTTTGCAGTTTAGTTAGTTTAAAGAACACATTAGCCTTGATGACCTTGAGGTGGTTTCCAGTCAGATCCAACTCTTTAAGCTCAGCAAGATTTTGGAAAAGCTGCGGCTGCAGGTAAGCGAGTCTATTCCCTGCGAGAACGAGCTCCCGTAGACCTTGCAGGTCGTGGAAAGCTGTCTCGGGTAAAACTGCTAATGAGTTCCACCCTAGGTTTAGAAGCCACATGTGTGAGAGTCCCGCAAACAGTCTTTCTTCAAGACGAGTGAGTTGGTTGTTATGCAGACTAATTGAAGCAATGTTAGGTGTATTCTGGAAGAGCGTACCTGGTAACACCCGGAGGCGATTTCGCTCAAGGTGAATGTGTGCAAGCGACCTAAGTCCTCTCAAAGCCTGAGGGTCAAGTGTCACCAGCTCGCCACTCTGCAGATTCAAAAAGTCCAGATTAGAGAGAGCCTTAAAAGACGCTGCTGGGAGGGAGGTGAACAGGTTACCGTCCAGCCAGAGGGAATGAGTCGAGGCGGGCATGTCCAACGGGACTTGTGTGAAGTTACGAGCGCTGCAGTACATGTTGAGCTCCAAGCTGTAGTCATCATGCAGACAGGTGCATCCTTTAGAACATGGAATGGGATCTTCGGCCACTTTCTCTCCAGCTGTGTCGGGGTCTGGCAACACCAGTGATGTTCCCAGAACCCACAACACCAACAGCACAATGGTTTGCATACCAGCTGTGGATAAAATATTAAAATGTAAATAAGTTCACTACAGACTTCAGACGTTTAGATTGTTTTAACGCTGTATGGTCTACATTATATTGCTTACCTTTTTAAATATGAGAGGTCTTGATTCAAGGCGGACAGGCTGTGAAGCACTGAATGACTGAACCTTGTGCAATTGTTTGTATGCTGAATGGAAAGTTTGCCAAGCCCCCAAAGCCTTTTTTTTTTTTCCTTTTTTTTTTAAAGTAGGCTGCACTGAATATGTATATTTAACCCATGCATGTCCACTAGACCTGTTTTTAAATTATTTTTTCATGTACAGACCTTTTTTCACAGAGGTGCATATTTGGTTTTCAACCAGCATCAACTATGATTATGTTGATACAATAATCTAATGATTGTACTGTTAAGTCTGTAAAATGAGAATTGCCTCGGTAATGGTGTTAGCCATTCTTAATTAAGATTCTAAAAAGTATATGCAGTACCTGTATCTCCATTATTCTTAATAAATGTCACGTTTATTTTACTGTCAAACAAACTAATAATGGATTCCGTGTACAGTAAGTGGCCTTTGGTGTTTACTAGAGTCAGGGTCCTGTCACTGAGTGCATTTGTTGTAGATTTGAACTGATGCACAGATACGGTGAAGAGATACGATGGACCCAGTGCACCAGACCTTTGACTGAATTCATTTTTCTAATATTTAACCTGATAACAGGCACATTTGACATGGGGTAATATGAGGCAAAGTTGTATTTCACTTGTTTCCTCAGGCTTGGAAGTGTATATTCTGGACCACAGTTGTGAAATTCTGACATCTTTTTCAAACTGACTAGTAGCACCTTTTCCTGACTGAATGAGCAAACGCTGCATATCCCAATACCACAGACTAAACTAATCATAGCAACATTGTTGGTCTGAAAATAGTGATACTGTAAGACATACTACTCTAAACTATAGGTTCACCCCTAAACTGCTGGTCAAAGCAAATATCTCATCAGCCAATCACATTGCAGCGACTCATGTTAGGCATGTAGACATTATCAAAACGATCTGCTGTTCAAACCAAGAATCAGAAGGGCTGGTTTGACTATTTTTGAAACGGCTGATCTACTGGGATTTTACCAGTTATATTAGTGTAATTTTGTATTGTTCTGTATCAAACCGTTTCAAGTCAATAAAATTTTTAAGATAGATATCATTTAATCGCCTAATAATCTTTGTTCAAATTGAAGTGGTGATATCTGTAAGCGCTAAGACCCACTGTTGTCATCTTTATGTTTTCTCAAAATCCTCCAAAAACCAAAACATGAAAAAACATTATTTTCTAGTTTGGAGACTTTCTGAAGACGGTTTAAAAAGTAGAAAACATTTGTAAATCAATAAAATGAATGCTTGGGTACCATTCCACTTGCTATACCTTTTTTGTTTTATTCATATAAAATCAGCTGTCTGCACAATAATGCCAGTGCCATTTCAATTTCATTCACTTCTTTGACAATGCAGGATGAGGTCAGTTCCAGAAGTCCATTTCCTAATCACATCTATGATTGCAATGACTAACTTTCTGTTTATTCTTTTTCTTCGTATCTGAGTTCTTTTAGACAACCATGAACTGGTCATGCTCTAAAGGACAACCAAATCCAGATAACACTGTGTGCTTGCACATGAATTTCATTGATTGATTTGCCAACACTGGATTCATAACAGTATAAAGAAAATGTATCATGTTGAATATATCCTCTAAGTTTGTAACATATGTCACTCAAAACTGGTCCTCCTCTGCAGTGAATAAGTAGGCAACATTATGTCAGACAGGCAGGGTGATGCAACCGCACTAACTAACACTCATTAGATTTACTGGCACGTTATCGTTCTAAATATTTAGATTTTATTTATATTGTAGGAATTTGTATTGAACTAATCCTACACAGAATAACTGAGGTTTATCAATGTTTAAATCTAAAATCTATATTTTTGAATCTAAAGATCATGTTTAGTTCGGTAGTGAATCTGGCACACATTTGGTGATAATAATTCTTAAATGTCTTCTGTATTCTAGTGGCATTTATTTGAATATTATTTTTGTGATTAAAATACATTTGGCTACATACCAAAAAGAAATGCATGTTATATTTGTTTTTAATGGCATGTGGAACGTGTTGTGTGAAAAGACCAATACATCATCACTGAAGCCTATATTTAACATGCTTATGTCCTACAAACCAATCAATCTCCATTTCAGTTGTCCTGAATAAAGTTGTGATGTACCCTGAGGAAATGGAGGTAGCTAATGAGTTCTAGTTTGTATTTCTCTAGCCAGTAGAGGGCACTGCTGGTCTGTTGTCACGTCGAGGCCCAGCAGCTTGGGAGGCTTTACGTAAAGGGCTGTCTTACCCTTTTAAATTGATCTGGTCCTTTAAATGGAGTGTGACCAGAAGTGATAAGAGGATGATTTTAGTTCAATAGTGGTGAGCTGGTGCCTTCCATATTTCTTTTGATTTCTTTAAACAAAGCCCAATACATCTCAAATTGAAAGGGACTTTGCTGTTTGGGCTTCATAGAATAAATAGTCATTTTTACAAACAGATAAAAATAAAACACTGCAGTTTTTACTGCTGCTTCAGTGAAACAATTGCCATGCCGAATGGCTGCCATAGTGAGTTGTTAGTGATTGTTTCTCCAATGACAAACGCCTCTAATTGGCTCATTCCCCGGCACTCAATCAGACACAAAGGTTGCCTTTTTGTTTTGTCAGTTACTGTGGGCTTCCTGAGTGGAGGACGAGAGTCTTAATGGTGAGCAGCAGAGCCTTCCACTGTGCCTGAAAATGTTTGACTCGGCAGTGCCTTGCTTCTGGAAGGATAATTTCCTTTAATGATTCTAGATAAATGTGATGCTCCCTCAGCAGTGGAGAACAGGCCTGAAAGGCACGATGTCAATCTGAATTTGACGGATGCATGCTGATCGGTTTAGAAGCCCATCATAATGTCTACTTCCATCTACTGCTCGGCAAATGTCAGAGAACTCTTGAGATGAAATGCAAAGGAAGCTCAGTACAAACTTTTAGGATCCGTTAAACATAAGCTGGGTCTCCAGATTAGTTCAGCTGCTGCTGTTAGGTCTGTTTAAGTCACTAAGTGCATTTATTTTGTGTTGAAAGACATGTTTGATATTTGTCAGCCACACACAGAAATCAAGAAAGTCTAGTATTCTTTGGTTTTAAGTGTTGTTTATTAAGTGTACTTGATTTCTGCATTGTGGGGGGGGGGGGGGGGGACATTTGTCTAACAGCCAATCAAAACGCAGAACACAGACTTGAAAACATAATAAATACACTAAACATACTATTACTAATACTACCACCAATATATAGAGATATCCAGGGCTTAGTTGATTAATCAACTAATCGGCCATTTTGGTCTTAGTCTTACCTTATTTATTTTGTTTATTAGTAATTTTTAAAATTCTATTTCATGCTCAATGAGTTATTTCCAAGAAGTGTATGTGCACATCTCTGGTAAACAAGAGTTAAAGTGGTGCTTTTTTGTGATTCTTTGTGGAGAAACCCAGTTTTACAGGTCAGTCGATGACATCAAGTTAACCATTAGTCTTCAACGAAAGGCACCGTGACACGCAGCCTTTTTTCTAGGCTGCTATCCAAGTATTTGTACACAATTTACTTCACTTTATTTTTTCAGAGCTGATTCTGAAACCATACGACTTTCCCAGTTAGCCTTGTCAGAAAGTAAAACACTGTGAGATAAACCAGGAATAAAAAGATCTATTGGGGTATTACCTACTGCATTTTCGTAAAGCAAAGACACCACAGTACTATTCCCCCCCCAAGTGAACGTCAGATAAGAAAATAAAAGCCAGCAGCTGGATGCGGTGAACTGAACCCCGGGATGAACTAGGTCTATAATCAGCAGAACCACAAAGCAACAGATTAGTCCTTCTGGGCTGCTGCAGTGGGCCTCTGCTTATGCATAATGTTGGACCTTCCTGTTGGGTCTTATCTGTTGCACAGAACATGGTGCATCATGGGGCATACAGCCACGAGGGACAGCCAAAGGAATTACTTTCTTTTCTCTGCTCTGTCGCTTTAACCATAACCCTTTCTTAATGATGCTAATGTGTGGGGCCCAATTAAAGGATGAAGCCATTATTCCCTGCTATTAACCGAGTGGAGAGGCTTAATTGAACTCATTTGTTTTCTTTGTCCCTTCACAGGCTTAAACTGAGAACAATTCAGCTTCCCCAACCACGTGAAGCGAGGTGAGTTGCACAGGCTACATTTTAATATTTTATTGTGAGACATGCGCCATCTTTACTTTGTGTCGAATAAGAGCAGGCTCAGTCAACACTGCCATCCACTGGCAGATTGTTGGACTCTTTCTCCGGTTTGAAAATGAACAAAGAGAAACATGTCTTGGTTGAGAAAGACGACTTTAGAACGGGGTTTTTCAATGGCCTTTCACCTATCGAGGTGACGTCGGTTCAGCGCTGCTCTGAACCCGGCTGCTACCTCGGCCCTTTGACAGCCAGAGACCCTTGACACCCCTGCAGTGGCTATTAATAACACTCAGCGCTCACAGTCAACTAGCGGCTTTCTAGCAGGAGAGAGAATCCACTCTCGACAACTGGAAAGAGCCGGAACTGAGCCACTGGTTCTTAATTGATTGGGATCATTTTGACTAGAGCAAATCATTGCAGCTGATGACCCAATTAGGCCTTCTGAATGTCAGTTTCATGTGTGAGCCACATGATGCCAAATCCTGGTAGCTACTTTACACTAAAACATGAAAATCTATGGTTAACAATTTTAAAAACACTTCTGAAATATACTTCATGGTGTTTAAACATGATGCTAAACATCATTAATGTTCAAAGTGTTTAGTGTATGTGGTGCTGATGCTGTGAATTTGAAAATTGACTGTCTGTTTGCTGACATTACAAAAAGAGAAAGAGGCTTGTTGGATCTCAGGAGTTTGCATCCTAGAGGGACATGTACATTTATTCAGAAATGTTTGCAACGTCACATCCTTTAGAGGCTGACATTTTATGTGCTTAGCTCTCGTTGGATAATTATCTTTCCTTACTTAACATCGATATCCATGGAGTCACTTTCACTCTTTCTCTCTATCCTCCCGCCCTGTGAAGGTGTTCCCAGCGGATTCACTCACATGGATACAGGTTTTGACTTTGCTGAATACCCTTGAGCACACTCGGACAATATCAGCTTCTAAGGCCTGGGAGAGGACAGGTGAGAGCCATATCATGCACCCAAACAAGCAAACAGAGTCTGTCTGAATCAGCTGCCAGGCTTTGAATCAAGGAGGAGACCTGTGTTCCATTCAGAGGAAGAAAGAAGAGCAGCTGATGAATCCTCTGAGATAGTCCATAGCTTCTTTTAGGTCTGTCACTCACTTATTCATTCATGTATGTAACATGTAGGCCTCAGCATGACAAGCACATATTTCAGTTGAAAGACACAATTAGTGGTTTATTTATTCTGCTCTTGACTAATACTTTTCGGTTGTGAAGATGCAGACCCACGTATGTACATTGGCTCAAAAAAGTTCCTTTCAGATGCCTCGCTCTTCATCTGAATGTCATTTTGAAAGGTGGATATTTAATCTTCCTGTGCAGCTGTGTCCAGGTGAAAGAGTGATTGAATTTTGGAGGAAGTGTCATCTGCATCTTTATATATTTGGGCCAAACAGGAAACACATATACATAGTAAGGGGCTCAGTAAAGCTCCTGTCAGTGTCTGATGACGTTTTAGGAAGTTACAATGTCTAATGTGAGGTGGCAATATATCCTTCAGTTGATCCTCAGACATTACTTACATTTCTGTGTCGCATGTGTTCTGGATAACCGAGTATCCTTTACAGTAGCAACAATCTCAGTCTGTTTCTTGCAATCCTCAAACAGTGAGCAGCATTTACAAAAAAAAAATGTCTTAAAAGTCTTTTCTCGTCTGCTCCAAAAATTGTCTGTTCTGCAACTAGCTGATGTTTTAGTTTTTGTAGTTCAGTCTGTTCTGGGAAATCCTCTAGTTGTGCTGAAGCATGGTTTTTGAAAAGATGTGTCGAGGTGCCTTTCGTTGGCGATACTCGCTACTGCAAAGACATTGATATGACAAAGAAAAAAGTATTTTCCCATTTCTTGTGGGTATTCCTTATGTTTAGTTGCTCATTTTGGTTTCATAATCCATAAAACCAGCAGCAAATGTTTACGAGGCACGTTAGCTGTTCACTTGTCACGTCGTTCTGGTGACAGCCTCTGGCTTTGACTTAATATGCAAATAGTAAAATGGCTGTTAATTTTGTGCATTGAGTCTTAAGTAACATGTTGTCAATACCACAGTTCTTTAGTGAAGAATGAGTGCATTCATCACACATTCCCACTCTGTCGGTTTCCTGCCTCACTTTATCCAGGTCACTTCTGCTCGCTGTCCATTCCATCCACACTGAACAGTGAGCTGTTTTTGTGAACTGACTAATGAGAGCAGCAGCCAGCATGAAGCACCCTTCAATCAAGTTTTCAGACCTTTGAGCACCATTTTTAGGAATTTTTTTTTTTTTTTTTTTCTCTGTAGCTCAATGAAAGTTATTGCTCCCCTTCTATGTCGTCAGAGGACTCGTTTAGAGCGCAGCAAGTCTGCAGGTCAATGTCAAGCAAATGATTTAGTCCAAGAGGAATTAAAACCAAATTCCTCAAAAGGCTTTATTCTAAAATGACCCATTTGTTTCAAGTTCATCTTAGATAAGCAGGTACAAATGTGTCATTGCAAGGTGATGAGAATGGTAATGTGTCATCAACCTGTAGCCCGGGGCTCCTGCTCCACATTCAGGGGCAGTGGAGTGAATACATGTTAGAACTGTAGGTCAATAATAGAAATAAAGTTGTGCCTTTCTTAGACAGGAATTGTAGCACACAGATATCACTTTGACAAGGTTTTATTCTTAAATCGTAAATTCCTTGTTTGGTAATTAACTGTCCTCATAACTCTTAAAGAGACTTCACAAACCACAACACAAGCCATTGTATTCAGTATAATTGCCCTCCCTTCAGAATAATTTCAATCTTTCATAACTGAGCCTCAGCGGCTGAACAAAGCCACAGATTTCCACTACAGCTCTCCAATCCAGGGCCATTTTTAGGATTCCTGGTGAGCGAGCAAAGCTGTAAAAGCTTCTGAAAGCTGAAGGAGGATGTTCCCATTGTCAGAAGGTCCTTAGCAACACACTCGTCTTTAGTGTCAGATTTACTTTTCGTCAGATCGGGTCACTTCCCAATCAGAATTTGCCACGGACGATTGATGAATGAATTATTAACTAGTCCAACAGTAGTCTCACTGCAGAGCTCATTTTGGCTGACAACTTGGGTCCCATTTCTGCCGTTTGAATACTGCCAACTGTGGTGGTCTTCCTCTGGAGAGCTTCATCCCATCTAATTGTATTTGGGCTGCAATCTTCACAGTTATGATGCCCTCCGGACTGAGAGTGCTTTACTGCATCCGGCTTCTCTCCGTGTGAATGTAGGGATATTCCCTCTTTGTTGCATGCATTAACACGCTTTTCTCATGCTTTAACACACAGGTAGAACGAGATTTAACATTGTTGATGATGGTGGGGGCCAGCAATTAACTGATCTTCTTTCAACTACAATATATTAACCTAATGATGCTGTTTTTTCATTTACTGAGCACTCTTACCAGCAATGATTGAAGTGTATTTTAGAATACATTTACCCGTGGTGTGTCACGTGTGTCCAAACCAATCATTGTTGGAGCAACAAGAGTATGACATTCCCTCTCATGAGACTTCTTAAATGTAAAGGCTCATGATGGTCGCCTCAATGTGTCAGTTAGAAGCACTTTGTGCTGAAAAGAGAACCTGCTGTAGGTATTAGATGTCTTTATCACCACTAGAGTTCACTCACCAGTGTCGCTGCTTTCAGCACAAAATAAGTCAAATGCTTTGCCTAAAAATCTTTATAGTTTCTAAACAGGCTGCAATGTATTCGCTCAGGACGACGCCTCACTGTCAACGTATGAACACTTAAAGCTGCTTTTGCCACCGAGGCTCCGGTCTGTCCAGCTTTAGTTTTGACGTCTCTCTGTGTAATTCACTATGAGGATAGATTGATGAATTGATTTAAATTGTGCAATAAGGCGTGTTTGATAAATGTCTTTTTTTAGAGTCTTCTTATTAAAAAGGCTGTAGTCTGTGTATTGGTCAGTGTCTGGTGTGACTTTGTGACTAAACCTGCTTTGGAGAGCGGAGAGAAGCCACTTATGGAATGGGTGTAAATGAAAGAAATGAGATAAGGATGTGCAGCCGGTCTGAAAGGACAAAGAGACGGAAAAATGACAAGCCCTCTCTGTGACTTGAATGATCATTCTCTGAATAGACCTGCACAATAATGACGGGAGAATTAAATTAATACATTATATGAAAATTCTTTTAGTCCATCCAGGAATCTATCTTTGTCAGTTTGCTTGAAGTTGAAAAGGCTGAACAGAAAGTAGTAGTAGAACACGACATACAATTTTTATTAAAAAAAAAAAAAAAGGGCCCTCAGATTTTCATAATAACTTGGATCACCTTTTCATGACATCTCTTCATTAACGGTGGTCGAACAAAGAGCCCTGCTCTTCAGTGTCTATATAACTCATCCGGGGGTTTTCAGTTTCAAGCTCCATGCTTTGAGTATCCCTTAGCGATGCTCTCGTTGTAGCATTTTCTGGAAACATTTCATTTCACATTTACTCTCACCTTCTTTATTTGATAAGATATCTGCTTGCTGTGTGTTCCAGCAGTTAGCCTCTGAGGAGCTTCCTGATGGAGACTTGTGTTACAGTGTTAGCGATATGACGTACTGGCAACTTAATTGAAATCTTAGTCCCGTCTGCTGAACCCAAAGCCACATTGAAGATGTGGGAAATAAAATGCTCACTGTAGACTCATTACCCACCTGGCAAAACCACTGCCTCACTGATGTGTTTAATAAGATATGAAACTTCTAAGTGAGACAGTGGCCTCACCAACTTTGATTTAGGACTGACTTACATTGTTCTTGTTTCATTGACGATGATTTGCACAAACTTGCAGGACACTTTAAAACTCTACTCCTTTAACGTTGTTTTCTGGCAACAGGGAATTTAGTCAAGCATCATACAAATGTACGAGTCTCTCTAAAGTCTGGATTAAAAGTTACTCAAACAGAACATCCCATGGTTGTGAAACTTGTTCGTCTTTATAATTCAGCTTGTAGTGCTACAGTCGGATCCGCTCAACAAAAATAAACTTTATCACCTACCTTTTTGTGGCCTCTGTTGACCCTTCTACTCTGTATTTTACATTGTGTAACACAGGAGTACTGTTTTATAGCAATGTGACAATTTAACTGTATTCATTTCTTTAACCTCTGTTCCCCGCCCCATTTAGTCTTTTCTAGGAGGGTTATCATAGCATTTCAGCAGTATATGCCACATAGAAGTGGTGTAGATCATCTGAAAGCTGGGAACCTGCATTGCGTTATACGTAGGAAAGCCATACATGCCCTGAATGCCCCGGGTCTCTAGTTTGTGCTTGTAAAGTTGCATGAGGTTGTGATTATCCTAGAAGTCACAACAGGACATACTATGCAGTGATGTCAAGTGGAGGTTGTGAAGGACTGGGGTGATGTGACCTCTGCTGCGGGATGGGAGAGCAGACGTGGCAGCTGAGTTCTGGATGTATCGTAGTTTGTTGATGACTTTGGTGGATGTGCTGTAAGGAAAGAGAAGTACTGCTGATATGGGAGGGGCAGGAGATGGGTGCATGTTGTGCTTTGATGTGATACATAAATTTGTTTAGACTTAAAAATGATATTTGACACTGAAGCAAGTTTCTTCTTTCTGTAACAAAACCGTGCACACATACAAATAAACAGAGACGCTCTCTTGTTATGGAATCCTCCCTCCTAGGCAGCATTGTTTTTGTTTTTTACAAACCATCCTTGGAAGATGGAGCAGAGAGTTCCCTGTGGGACCCGAATATTACTTTCTGTTTGTGTGATCTCTGTCAGAGAGGCATCGGTGTGATCTTCTCACAGATGGAGCAGGAAATAGTGAAGTGCATGTTACACCAAAACTTCAATTTGGCTTGAAAAACGCAAGTTGAATTACAATTGTGAAACAATTTAAGCCCAAGTTGTGACAAACTTTCTAAAGTGAGTTTTTGCAGTAATGATACTGTGAAGGTAATCGGAGTATCACAGACTTTTAACCTGGGAAAAGTTCCCCTAAAATAACGTGACCTTTCTTCCTGCCTCATGCATGGAGGAAAGACTTCCTCGTGTCTTTGTCTGCTGTGGAGGCATCTCTCTGTGGAGCTGCACATTCCTAATCTCTGTGTGCCTCCTTTCAGAAACTCTCAGATTTTGCTCCAAGCTGCTTCGCTTGCTTTTGTAGCAGCGCTGTTATCTGGGCTGTGCTACTGTGCTCTGGCTTGGAGAACGGATTCAGTTGGAGCGCTGACAGCCTATTCTGGCCCCGCTGGTGTCTATTTATGTGAATCGCTCTCTTATTAACAGTCTCGCTTGACTGCAGTACATTGAAAATTATGACTATTGATGTCTTCTCTTCTTTAAAAATTAACATGGTTCCCTGTAGATTTAAGTTATTATTTACAATTAATTTTTTTTTGTTTTTCATTAAAAAGGATACACAAGCATAACACAGTGTTATGTAAGAAAATGTTCTATTATACTGTTGATTAAAGGTGCATAATGAGTGTATGAAAAGCAACAATCTGTCAAACGCAGACATTAGACAGACTCCTCTTTCTTTGGCTGAATCTCTCGCTGACTCTCAGACAGCATCAGAGAAAGAAGAGGAATTATATGCAATGCCAAATAACTCAGTAACAAATCTGTGGAAAGTTCCTAGATTCATACTAAATTAAAATGAAACGTATCTCATAATTTATAGGCGCACAAGGTACATCTAACTGGAGACCATCATTACTGCACTCACAGCTGTTGCCTCCAGGACACCCTGTATCTTGTATCGACACAACTTCCAGTGAGATGGAAATGTCCCTCGTTATCTCGGCGGATAATCTCAACGTTATTGCTTTATTTATTTATAAGCAGCAGTTTGTGATGAATGCCTCTGTAGCAGGAACTGCAGCCTGTCACAGTGCAGTTTTTCATGTCAGGGACTAAGACATCTAGACAGCTTGTCAGTGGAGGCTCCTCACCGGTCTCCTATTTTGTTGCAGTCATAAGAAAAAACTTGACATTCTTTTGTTTTATGTATGCATGAAAGAAAGGTGCGACTGCTTGTGAATTATGGATTCAGGACTCAAATCAGCCAACGTAATTTAATTGCATATATTACACATTTGTACCACCTCTTAAATCTCAGCCTTGTTAGTCGCTGTGGTAGTCCTACACAATTCATATTTCATGGTGTAATTGCTTATAATTAAGTCTTTTGTTTGCTGATAAATCGAAGTGGGTCTGTTTCAAACCAGCACAGTCAGCAGTTCTATTAGCTTGTTGTTGGTAAGATTGATGGTAAAGTTGGAAATGACTTGATATGATGTTGCAGTCTCAGTCTAGCTATTGTGTGGCGTTGATGAACACTGGTGTGATCATTGAGAGAGGTGAATGGCTCTAGGATGCCAGAATTCCCTGCTTAATGGGCCTTCATAGCACTCAGGAGCTGATAACCTAACTCCAACATGAGTTCACTTATTGTGACATGGCTAATGCCCATCAAAAAGGTATTTGTGTTAACATGTAAAAGAATAGAAAACCACAAATTAAATGTGTTCCTGGGTAGATGATAGCAGAGATGCTCACGAGTAATTTAGTGTCTTGTCAAAGTCTCTGGAGGTCTTTGAGCTAGAGGTCAAGTCTTAGGTCAAAACTCCAAGTTCAGTCTCGAGTCTCTTGTGATTGTAATGAGCGTTCCATCATCGGATGCCATCTGGTCTGCGTATTGTAGAACTTGGCGAAGCTATTTCTAAGGAATTCAGAGCATACAGTACTATACAGTCACTCCTTTATCTACCAGCATACAACTAATCGGCATGGATTCGTTGTTTGGTATATTGAACGTCTATTTCTATGCATTATGAAAAGAAAACACAATGAAAACTTTCCTTTTAAAGTAAATCACTTTTTACCCCTAAAATGGCTATAGACTAATGTTACTGAAGGTAACAGGAACATTTTGCAAACAGTATTAGGCATGCAATAATAACTGTAACCTATTGTTCAATAACTATTAGAGTACCAAAGTATTGTATAATTACACTAAGTCTCCCACTAATGACCTGATCTTTTAATCTACTGTAATTTAGCACGTCCCTCTAGCCTCAACCCAGAGATGCTCACCAGTCATTTTGCAAACCCAAATAAAGTCTCTGATTAATGGCAAACTGAAATGAATAGCATGTCCCCCATCCTCCCTGGCATGTCATCAGTGAACAGAAACCCCATAAAAGCGGACCTAAATACGTTGCATGTGAAGAAAACTGACCAGTGGTCATAAAAGCCGGTTGGAACGTGTGAATCTGTGTGTTACAAGCTGTTAGTCACAGACCGGTCTGTTGCTGCCTTCACACAGTGTGTAGGATTCTGTTTGTCCAAAAGACATTTTCTAAGCATCCTTGTGATGTGAACAAAGTCCTAATGTTAAGTTATGAAAAGCAGAAATCTGTGCCGACACGTTTTTAGAAACTTTTAGGTAAGGAAAACAATAACTGCATGTAGTGGCGATCAGCATGAGAGCTGCCATGATTCTTCCAGAAGACCCACTGAATCAAAACCAGCGTGGTTTTGATTCAGTGCATTTGTTCTCCCCTCATGGATTAGGCTGTTTGTTCATGTGAAAAGTACAGTCCTGCATTCTGTTTCAATGTTTTGTCAGATTTTGTTATGTAATTGCTGTAGGATCCCGATTCTTCACACACCAGGACTATGGCTGTGCCCCTCTGTCTGACTGAATTAGGTTATTGTGCCGATTTAATTTCCAGAGGGAACCACCCCGGTGGTAAGAAACATCATTTGCTAATTAACAAGAATGTCTCCTGGCGTTTTCAAGAAAATGATCGTGCTCCCAGAGGCTTGTTAAAAGTTAAGTTCTGATAGAAAGCATTGCTGTAAACAGTAGCAGCCTGTTTTTAACAAGTCCAACATGGATTGAATTATCCAACAAGTGCAAAAGTAGAGAGAAAAGCAAAGTGGTCCAAGTATGCCCTCAGTCAATAAGTCTGTTTTAAACACTGAGCTGGCTGCCCTCCACGCTTCTGGTGCTTTAGTTTTTCAGGTGATACAATCCTGGCTATTGGCTGGAACTACAAAATAGCTTATTTGTCGTAAAATTGTGTTTGCAAATGTGAGTGTTCAAATGCAAGGCTGTACTACCGAACTGTTTATGTATTATGTATGTTGTTTATGTTCTGAGTTGTTCTCTTTCGTTATTGCGCTACTTTACTGCTTTAGTAGCTCCTCACAGGACGCTGATTGGTCTGTGCTCTAACTTACCGGGTGCAAACTTGAAGCCTGAAAAGAAGTGTTTTTGTATGATTTGTGATTCTGCGATTCTCATATCTAGAGATTCAAGGTAACATCAGGATAAAGCTACAGTAGTGGAATCAATGTGCGTAGGACTGCATGCGTGTGAATGTGAAGTTGTAGCCTGCTATTGTTGTTGTGTTAATGCGCTTGTACAACATGAGCTGTTATATGAATAGTTTTTTTTTTCCTCTTTACTCGTGTTGCTGCTGAGTAGAACAGCTGACATTGTCAGCCTGAAGCTTCATGTTAATAAATCATTACAGGAAGATGATTTCGCTGAATTCAAAAGCAAAAGCAAATGAATCAGGTCAGGTTATATAATAACTATCAAGGTCAAATAAAGACACAGTTATCAAAAATGGTTTTAATGTGGACAGTATAATGACGCCTCACTTTTATTACAGGTGTAGCACATTAAAGCAGAACGTCCCATAGACTGTAGTGTATTATACAGAAGAGGTCCATGTTGTAATGACACCTCTGATGTGGTGTTGAGGGGGCAGCCAATAGAGCCAGCTAGAATTATTTATTAAGTACTAAAAAATGCTAAAGACAACATACCTCTGTAGAAAATAGTCTGTATACATGTTTTTGTGACACTTATCTTTTATCATTTAATATTTGCTGCTGGCACACTAGACTCTTTGTTTGTTTCCTTTTTGGTGGATAAGGAAGAGGTAAGTCAGTTGAACAAACCAATTACAAAAGCCTAAAAGCTGTAGTAGTAGTTTGACTGTCAGCCGGACAGTAAAACTACTAACGTTGTGCTACAGTTGCTCATTGCCAATGACTGTTTTCTACACTTGGATGGTATATCTAACACGTGGAAACCAGAAGTCTTGTAGAAACCTTTTATCATCATAAAAGGCAGTCAGAGAGGTTTTCCACGTTTTTAGAAAATGTTTCTAAAAACTGTTCCAGACTGAAACCATGTCAGAAATACCACAATGGAACTGAACCACTGGTTTAACTATACATTTCATACGATGCAATGCAACACAAAAGTCATTTTAGAGACTCTGGCAACATGGGGCTTACATTTCACTGCACAGGCAATGAATGGAAAGCATGTCGATGCTTAGTGAACGTCCAGGAACTCTATGGAGGATGTGGACTGTCAAATACAGAGGTTGTGAATATACTTAACAGGGCATCTCAAACCAAAGTAACTTTGTATTGTACATGAAGACGCATAACAAAAGCCATTAGAACAGTTAGATAATCAGATGCATATTCTGATAATGAGCTAACAGTGATACAAAGAATTAATAGTGAACTGTATTAAACCTGTGATCATAGGCGCCTTCATTTAAAACTTGACCAAAATACGACAATGCTGCTGTGTTCTCACTTGTGGATGTTGCAAAGTAAACAGATATTGTACACATTATGTCTTTAACTGGCAGTTAGTGTTACAGAAGAGCTTGGTGTGTAAATATGATGTTCTGCAGCTTAATAACAGTGATTTCAGTATCTTTGAGGAAAGAAGTCAAATAAAAAACGATTTGCATTCACAAAAGAAAATCATTCAATGGTACTATACATCATTGTTAGCATGAATACAAATCTCAGCTGAGTGAATAGTCAAGTTTGAATAGTGTGAACAGCAGAATTCATACAACGGTGAAACACAAACAGTTGATTCACTTTGTGGCAGGACAGTTCCGTGCACTAGGGAGAGTAGTGCAGACAGTTTGGTTGGACTGGAAGTCTGTGAGGGTTTGACTTGAGAAGACACCTAGAGACACCTTTTTTTTTTTTTTTTTTTTTACTGTACTAGCAGTTTTCACTTCCCACCACAGACTGTTCATAAGCTTCCCACTTGTGTATCAGCTGCTTGAAATAGTCAACGGCATGAGTAAGACTTGCAGGCGGGCGTGAGCATCTTTCTACAGTATGTTGCTTGGCTGGAAAATCCTTGAAAGTAATGAACGATTGTTCCAGTTAATCGTATTTATTAAAACAATTTGCCAAGTGCGTCACGAATGTCCTTTTATGCAATGAGTTCTTTATATGGTGCTCTGACATAAGCAGTGGAAACAGATTAACAGCAGGTAAATATGGTCGTGTAGTACGTTGTTTGTCAATCAGACAAAAAGCTGTTTATATGTCTTTAGTTGACCCATTTATTTGAGTAGTAACAGACAAAAAAACAACTTAACTTTGCTTCACAACAGTTTTACATTCATCCTGACAGAAGTTCATTCACTGTTAACTTCCAACACTGGAGACGTCTACTGCTACTGCACCACTGCTTTCAGACTGTCCAGTCCAGATCCACTCCCATGTTTTATAAATGCTGAGAGCTTTAACTATGCTGTAAACTCTGAGCCTCCATCTTCACACTGAAAACGACTGTTGTTGTTGACTAAGACCAATCAGCGCTATAATACTGGGGCTTCATCTACAGTATGTTCTAGGATAACCACACACATGCTGGTTCTGACGAGAGGCACTATTACACCAACACGACACTGGTTCAACACTCTGCTGCTACTTCTCCTATAAATATATGCATCAGTAGGATGTCTGTTGGCGGTGACTTGGTTTGAATGCATTTGGAAAGTTTCCTTGAAAATGAGACACAACTTCAAAAAGTGACATTACATTAACAAAACTTTAACGTTTGAATGATTTTAAGTCATTTAGGTCAACATTTCCACAGAATGATTCCTCTATTTCATTTATTTTTTTAGAAACACTGAATGATATATTTAGCTTATGAATCTCTCTGGATGTACAGTATTTTGAAAACAAACTTGAATAACTTACTTTTGGACGTCTCAAAGTCTTTTTCTGAAACAAACACAATTCTTACTTTAGTCAGCCTTAGTCATGGCCATCCAAATTGTATGTGACCAACTATTGCTGATGTTTTTAAGTTGGACTTTAAACATTTTTAATGACAATACACGTGTAAGAAATGTGTTGAGGTTAAATGATTATTGAGAGCTTTAGGTCTCATTCATTCTAACAAAGTCTAGTGCTGTGAGCTCCCAAAACATCAGTAATGCGTTCTTTCTGATTAACTTGTTTGATCTTCCATTTTAAATAGGTAAACTCATTCACAAAATAGTAAGAATTTGGGCTGCTTCAAACTATTTAGGTAGTTTTTTAACTGTGTTCTCCCTGCACACTGCACTTGATCCAGCAGTAGAGCAGTGCCAGACATGTTCAGTGTTAACGGCATCTATAAATTGTCCAGTAAAGAATTTCATCAATACCCAGTTAACCACAGCCCACTCAACCATGATTTGACAAATGAGGAAAGTTTTCTCATTAATCAGCGCTGTATATTCCAAAACAACGACACAGCATTGGCAATTATGTTATGAGAAAAAACCTATATTCTCCTGTATTCTGTTTGTTTTTGACGTTAAACAAATGCGTTTCTAATCCTTGTCGGCTGAAGTCTGTGTAGGGAGGACTTTCACCCAGGAAACCTCTGTTCGTGTCCTGTGTGAAGCCAAAAGTGAACATTGACTTATTTTAATTTATGTCCGTAACTTAAATAATGTGACAAATGTAGTCATTTTAAGCCAAACAATGATGTTTTACTAAACGTAACCAAGTAGTCTTGTTTTGTTGTGTTTTGTTTTACAAAGTAAAACTGAAACATTATCCAGGAGTAAATATGTTTCCTCAGAAACTTAACTGAGAAAGCAGTTTAGATGTATGGGTACGCAATTTGGTAGGAGACTGAGTTACATTTACACAATGTTGATTTATTCCAAATTCCATAATATACTTAAATGTTAAGGTTCATTAATATCTCAGTGACTACTGACAATAGCACTGTATGTGCCCCATGTCTGTTATAAGTGAGTTATGTAACTTGTGTGTTTTGCTTTAGCAGTTGGATTATATGAATATCGATGACAACATATTCATCACTTCGCCCTCCTGAGGAGCCGTGATACCGAGTCCTGTCACAGTACACTTCACTTTTTACGTGGCATCTTTAATGCTGCCCATCACATGCACACAACTGCACATACTATAGTCCATGCTGATTCATTCAACACTCAGCAGCTACCGTTTCAGCCAGATGCTTAGAAAGTCCCTCATACTGTCACTTCTGTCTTGCTGTTGGTTACAAAGTATGGCTGTGGAGGCATGTAGCGGGTGGTGTGCAGCTCCTTCTCTATGACGCAGAGTTTCTTTGGGCCGTAGCTCTGCCGGAGTCCCAGCATGTCCCTGCTCTCCCAGGATCTTAGCACACCCAGGCTGGCAGCAGTGTTGGAGCTGTAGGACAGCGACTGGGAGCTGTGGCTTTTTGGGCTTTTGTACTTGTGACCATTCTGCTTTGCAGACACCTGTCTGGGTGGGCTGTAAGGATTACTCGGCTCTGGCTCCATATCCACAGCTTCCATGGGAAGGCTTCCCTTGGTTGTCATCTCGATCACTTGCTGCCGGTTGCTGTAGAAGCCGTCGTTGGCTTTCTCTGCTGCCAAATGAAATGAAACGACGTGATATTTCTTTGTCATTTTACCTTCATTAGCCATTGCATTGTGTCCTTATTGTAGAGCTAGACTGGCAGATGAAAATACATTTTGTTGCTAGAAAAACAGAGAAGTAGTCCAACCTCACAATAGCTGATTTTTTTTTAGTTACAGTTTCACTTAAATCAATTGAGCACTAAAGAAATAACAATAGTTGTTTTCCATATCAATGGAGTTATACTATAAGAGTAAAACAAAAATAGAATTCTAACCTGCTATATTGTTAATGCAGTAACCCTCATTAAAATCATGTTTAGTTTCTCTAATAGTAATAATGGTATTTGCATCTGTACAACAAGGATCTGCCCTTAATGTCTTGTCTTTGATGTTTTATGCAAGCTTATTTTAGGAGAATATTAACAGTAAATAAAAATATAAATTCAGTCTAAAGAGGCAAAACCCAGAGCATAGACAGTGTGCTAAGCACTGGCCGCACCACTCATTACCATGTCACGATGTAATGACCCGACATGTTTCCCCTATCCCAGTGGGAATTACACCCTTGGTGCACAGTAACGCAGTATAGAATGCTAATGGCGTTTACTAAATTGTGGAAGCTTAACAAAACCTATTCCAGGAAGTCCGATCATGCTTAAATATATATTTTTTTACATGATGCCTTACTGTCAGCCATTATGTAAAATTACATTTGTGCCAATTCTTATTATCATAAACTTTCAATGTGATAATTGCTAAAAAAAAATTGTATTGCTTTACTGTGCAACCCACGGGGGTCTTGGACCGACGGGGCTGAGCGGATTACATACGTGTGCCGACATGTATGACATGCTACACGCCTCATGCGTACAGTATGTGTTCTAGCGGCGACACTGGTGTTATTAAAGCAACGCCTCCCACTATCCCCGCAAGTCAGCTGTTGTGTTGTTGCTGCAGTCAAACAGTATCTCCAGCTCACGCTTGCTGGGTTTTGTCCAATCATATCGCGGCTCATTTGTAAACAGCCTCTCAAAGCTCACGTTGTGTGCGTTGGCCTTTTCTAACGTTTTTTTAAAATGTAATGTCCCTCAGGTAACCTTTTAATGTGGTCTCTTCATCAGCAGCAAGCTGTGGCTGAGCTCTAGGTCTTTCTTCATGTACCAGGAAAGAGATGCATTGATGAGCAGCTTATCCTTTACAGCAGCTTCTTCAGTGAAACCCACATCAGTGCTGGTAGATGAACACATATATGTACAGTACTGTATAGCTGCATCTCGTCACCACTCCCCATCACATTTGTGTTTTGATTGCTCCTGATTGTCTCCTGCCCCCAGTCTCATTAGCTAAGATTTGCTCTATTTTTATTTTCCCTAATGATCGGTTTGTTGACGGCACTTCAGCGGATTAGCAGCGAGAAGCTTCAGCTGCTCGCGTGAATCACAAAGAGAGTGAGCTGTTTCATGTGATTGGACCTACTACACGCACACTGAGCTGTCTTCCCGTCCATCACAGCCAATTGATTCATCTATAAATAGACCCCCGTTTCAAACACAGATCCACAAATACCTTTATTTCACACTTTGATTCTGCATATTTATTTTATTTAATTTGTTCTCAAAGATGAGTGTTGGTCAAAATAGAGGTCAGGGGAATTTAAAACTATTTGTTCTTTGAAATGCCACTGTGATGATTATTTTTGCAACACAAATATGAAATGCGGTGGAATATCAATCATTACTTGAAATACGGGAACATTTTTGTTTATCATTTTATTAGATAAGTCACAGTGTAACCACTGAATACTGAATAAATTCTTTGGGATTTCATATTACAAATGGAACTCTAAATGTTGCCTTACTATATGTGCTCCACTCCACTGTAACATAGAGACTGTCAGCATCACCTGTTGGCTCTCATCACTATTTTAATATGAGCTCACATGCACTCCTTTTTTCATTTTAGGATTTTCAGGGTTGTATTTTTACTTGCATTCGTAGACACTACAAACAGGCTTTTGAAAAAATCATTTTGCATCATCTTGCTGTGTGATACTATTTTAGTATTTGAAGTTATTTCTCGATTCAAATGCTGTTTGTCCAGACACTGGCTGCAGACTTTCTAAAATTAGCACATGAGAAGAGAAACAAACTTGCTTCTTTAAATACACTTTCTGCTCCCCTCTCTGTTGGCATTGATGGACTGTGGATTATCTGACAATGACTTCTGTCAGCCAGAGATTTGATGGAGATTCAAACCAACTAGGCTCATATTTAAAGAAAATGATCTAACAACATATGTTGTGTAAACAGGATTCAGGAAGAAGATATGAAAAAGGGCTAAAAAGCGGTCAAAGCTACATTGTCTTACATCATTTTAATGCTGAGATAAAAAGAGAGATGACAGTTAAGCTCACAAATAACTGCAGCTATAGCAGAACATTTTAACTGTTTTTCTGTCTGTTCAGACAAGCAATGTGGTTCAAAATGAACCACTTTTAATTTGACTGGGATGCCATAAAACTTTTATGCATTTAAAGCATTTCAGATTAATAAATAGTGAGGAATAAAATTAATATATACATATAATATACTGTATAAATGTTTATTCCAGTCCACACAATTAAACCGTGATGCTCTTTCTTATATGATGCAGAGAAACCCTGATTAATTATGCTGGTTCCATTTATAGAGGATGTAATGTGCTACTTAATTAGATTAACACCTTACCCACAGCCTTCAGCGTGGCGTACTTGTTGAGATCCTTGACAGGCTTCTGTTGTTCATAGGGGCTGGGAATCTGTCCCACAGCCGGGTAAAGCTGCGTTATCAAAGTTGATGCCTGAGCCACGTTGTTCATCTGGCTGCTATCTAAAGGAGGGAAAACACAAATTATGAATGCAAAAAAAAAAAAAATCCCCTGATTTCCCTTTAGAACTGGGCGATGATTCAATATAATTTATCTTTTAATGGAATCTTATTGTGATGAAATCATAAATTGAGATATTTCGTGATACACAATAATGATAAAAACAAGAACATATTGTTTCTCAGATATCTGATCATTTGGCACTAATGTTCCTCCTAAAATGAAAAGTACTTGATTCACACAGGAGTATACAAAAATAGGCTTTACCATGTGGTTATTTCATATGGACCATTTAATAATCAGAAAACATGCTATGTTGTGATCTCTCTCTCTCTCTCTCTCTCTCTCTCTCTCTCTCTCTCTCTCTCTCTCTCTCTCACTCACTCACTCACTCACTCACTCACTCACTCACATCAAGATATGAATTACCTATAAGGGGATAGATAGAAAAGATATTAGCCAAATGGCTCAGCCTTTATTGCTGAAGTAATATGTTCAAATGTGTATACCATCTGCATTAGCTTATACAAGAGGTGATACAAATTAAGTTATTGTATATTTAAATAATACAATTATTCATTTAAAGTGGCTTGGTTTCCTCTAAGTGGTGCTTCCATGATCCCCAGATATAAATCATCTTGATGGATGGTTGTGAAATGTGAATATAAAATAATTGTTGCTGTAACTTGGTAGTGTCACTTTCCCTTAAGTACGCTTATCTGGGTGCCCAGCTGGAAAGAGTCATGACTGCTCTTTGTGAAGCTGCGCTAATCCTACAGTAGACATCTGGTAAATTAAGGGGTGCACAGCATAGAGACTGGCCCCCTGCCTCCTGGCAAGGCACAGCAAACAGATGTTCAGAGTGTCTTTTCTCTGGTTAGTTGAACGCACCAATTCACAGGCGGGAGTTTGAAGACGGTGCTGTGTGTTTTATATAGCAGAGTAGAGATTTCAACATGTTCAGGGGCCACTACTTGATGCGTATAGTTTAGCTCATTCATTATGTACTTGCTGCTTTTCAGCTTGACCTCTTACAGAGTCACAAGTATAGTTATGTTTAAATGAGGTCGTGACTGAACACTCGGTCAAATTCGCAAAAGAATTGCGCTGCTTTTGCGACCGTTAAACCTGTGCAGATAAGACGAACAGAAACCATGTAATTCTCAAAGCAGCCGCAAAGGGTGAAATGCAACCGTCACTGTGCTGCTCCTGTGCTATTTGCATGTATTTACATCAGATAATATGCTCAAAATCATCCCCTTTCTATGCAAATTAGCCTCATTGCCAAAAGAGTCCAATTCAGAAAGATCAGCATTAATAGCCACATGCAGTGCAAGTGAAATTATTGACGACTTCAGAGAGTTGGTAGCAACTAAAGCTAATTTATAAGGTGTGTCTGCTCAAACTCATTTACTGTGGGATGCAGTGACAGGATGCAGTGACAGTTGTGAGATGAAAAATGAATGAATAAAGCTCCCCAACATGTCATTTTGGAACATACATGAGAGAAAAACTACATTTAAAGAAGCAATGCTACTGTAGGTATTCAATAAGCTTAAGAAATGCCTGAAACGCCACAACAAACTCTTCAAATTAGAGAATGTAATACATATTTTCCTCATTAATTATGTATTTATTCACCTGTCAATATCGGCACATAGAAAGGAGAGAAGTTAAATGAGTCGGAGTCTGGTCCATATGGCCCGAATCCACAAGCTTGTGGCTCAACGCAACGTCCTCAAGCTCATTTCTACTTTGCCACTTCCACATTGTCCTTAGCTGCCAAACTTTATGGGTGTGTTTACGCTGTAATATCATTGGGGAAATATCTCCGGTGAATGGGCCCTTGAGGCGGGGCAGATAGCGGTTGCAGATGATGTGCAGTACACGCTGCTGTCAGCGGCCACGATCCCTTCTTTGTGAAGTTGCCGCTCATTGTGTCATTTGTTATGATGCCAGTGGTTTCTTTTAAAGGTAACCTAGCTCAGCTTCCAGTATTAATCCACGGTGAGTCTGCCGCCAATAGCTTGAATATGAACATAAAAAGATGTCCTTCAACTCATCGCTGCTGTTGTTAATGGTTAATGTTTATAAACTTTAAATTGTGGGGTGTCCACTAGTCCTTGGGCTAGAATGTGTCTGATAAAAACAGATCATTAATAACGAAAATAGGTTAATTAGGCTCTTATTCCCCGCTGGTCAGCAAGAAACTTTATCACTGTGCTAATTAATTTTGGAAAGTCTCAAACTGTGAATGCTGTCTAATGAAATGATGCAGAGGACAGCTTTGACAATTCTTTGCTTCCACCACACCTCAACAACGGGGTGGTGTCTCGTACAGGATCAGATTGTGAGGTTATTGGAGGCGCCGCTGTGTTCTCCTTATGACGAGGCTGTCTCATTACAAGCTCCTGTATTACCCTGCTTTATTGAAAGCCTTATTAAATCTAGTCGTTGAGAAGGACAGCGCCGCATCCTCATTAAAGCTTCTACAAATGCTTTACCAACAAAAGTAACCAAATTCTCCAGAAGTGTAACCGGCAGTCTCTGCATCAAATCTGTTGCCTTGTCAGGTTCCTTTCAGGGCTTGTTGACCCGTTTCAGTTTCTTATAGTTCCTGGTAATTGGGCCATGCACTCATGCTCTCATTCAATGTGATGGTGTTTAAGTCAAATTAGATTATCTGCTTCCATAGAATACAGTGAACGTACTTCACTTGTAATTTATTTAGCCTCTATAATACATGATTAATACCGTTTTTAGGAAATCCTACAGTTGTTCAAACGATAAAACATAAAGATCAATTTAGTTTTCTTCCAGATGAGCTCAACAATGACCACTGTGCTGATCTGATAGTCACGGTCCGGGTTTCCCCTTTAAAGGTAGAAGCCCACCGAAGGTAAATAATTTCAATAGTTATCGATGTACACTGAATCATTTGGCCAACTTATTATATATCTATTTTATTGTCGTCCAATTACTTTTTGGGGGTCTCTGAATGTCTCTGGTAGCTCAGAGTGCTTTTTGTGAATATTTGGTGCAACTTTGTTATTTTCAGGATTCCAAACTTGGTTTAAACCGAGGAGCTGGTGTATGTACTTGTTTTTCTCCCTCTTTGATGTTTGTGTGACTTTGTGCTGTTGACTGAGTGTCATTTGAGCTTGTTCTGTTGTCAAAGTCACAGCTTTCATGTCAGCTGCTGGGGGAAAAAAGTAGGCCACTTCTGGAGACTTGTAAGGTTAAAGACTCCATGGTTGTTGCGGGAAATAAGCGAGTTAACACTCTAGACACAGACACCACCCTGGAACTCATAAAAGATTTAGGAGAGTATTTTGGGAGCTGTATGCCCTGAAATAAATGGTGCAAGGAGAAGGGCGCTCTTATTTACAGGCAGCCTACTTTCAAGTTAGCGATGGAAAATATTCTGTTATCTCTGAGTCGATATCTCAAACACTTTGTTTATGTTGTATCTGTGCATTATTCAGAATTATTAGCTCTAACTTATACTTACTCTTATGTGTACATTGTTTGATAAAAACATATTTTCAGGCAAATATATTAACCTACTTATTAATTATGGTAAGAATAATTGGTTTGAGTAATTTGTTTACAGGCTTTAATTATTTCTTAGAAAATCAACGGGTATAAAACCATTTTTCAGAAAACTAATTTGTTTATGTAGAATAAACAAGTTCATAAAGTGTCTCACTCTTCGTTAATTGTAAAGACCACAGACACATTTCCTGACCAGTGGCAGATATTTATTATCCCAAAGGTTTCAGTTGAAGAATCTTAATTATCTGAAAGAGTTTGGCTGTACTGATGCCAGTAGCCTGATGAATAATAAGAAGTAAATGTGCACGTCTACATTTATCACACCATTGCTGCACGTCTTTTACTGTGAATCACAACTACTAATTCACTGCATTCAGAAGCATTTTTGAATAGCAAGCCTGAAGTGTTGCATACTATAGCCCCTATTTAGCTAATGTATAAAATACCTTTGGCTCTTAAAAGCAATTCAGATGTGAGCAGCTTGGCTGATATAACCTCCATTCTTGAGCTCCTGAAAAGTAAACGACTATTTAACGATCTTCAATCGGGATACCTTCAACTATTGGAGGTGCAGATCTTTTGTGAAATAGCCTATATTGCTCTGGAGCAACCTAAATTACTGCCTCATTAGGTAAGTGATGCATGATACTGCTGGAGCTTCAGGATATGACAGTCAAGGTGGTGTCGACCGCTATTTTTTCACACTTCTCAGATTTGTAATCGTCAGATTTAAGAGTAATCCCTGGAAGAGTGCCACTCAAAATGTGGAAAAACTGTGAATTTGAAATTCTTCCAAATTTGTGGTTTTCTAAATTTACCTATATTAGTCTATTGAGTAGTAAAGACGTATACACATATTTATTCACTCATGTCCAATATTAAATTAGGGTACAAATAATGGTTGCACCCTTAAAATTCAGAACTATTTAAAAACTATTAAATATACATTAAATAAGTGGTCAATATGGTGATAATTGAAGCTGACAATCCACTCACTTTTCTCATTTCACAAACTATTAAGAGTGAAACAATCTTTATATCCATCCACTTTGTGTAAGCTCTCTCCATTGTCATTTTCTAATTATCTCCTTAAATATTTGAGTCCAGTATATGGCAGGTAGAAAATCAAACCTACATTTGGTAGCAATTTCTCAGCTGCTGTCAGCGGTAATGCTGCTGAGATACATTTCTATCTGGCAGTGAGGAAATGGACTGTCATGCACCAGTGGAGTGTTGGCAGTGAGCGGGGACTTTGTTCTCTCTGGCTGACTGCCTGGAGTAAAAAGAGGCCACGCTTCACAATTGCCCCATGCGCGCACATGGCCAGCAGGACATGAACATGATAGTGCTGGTAGCCAAAGAAGCCCAGCTCCCAAAGTCTGTATTACTGGCGTCTTGAGGAGAATGACGGCTCATAGCCCATTCGAACAGATTTTTGTTATCTTTGATGGGCAATATGAGGAACAGGGGCACCCTTTTGGAGCGATTCAATCACTGATTTGCAGCACTGTCCGTAATAAACAGTGACTATTATAGCTGGGACATTGTCATACCGGCCTCTAAAGCACAGCTGGAGAGGGCAAGTACACTGATCCATGTGGCAAAATATATCGCCTCACCTCTTGTAACCTTGTGAGAATTGCTGTCAAGAAAACAACAGTCATCCCTGTGCGGCTGCCAGCTCTATTACACAGAATCTCTCCCTTTATATCCCTGATACAGTCACTGTGCCATTGCTCTCACTGTCCAACGTCCCCAAACAAACGTAGAGCTACATTATTTTCTTCAATGTAGTAAAAGATGAATTGTTTTCAACATTTATACTCCAAAAGGGCTCGTCTGAGGCGCACATCTCGGCTTCAGCGTTCATTTAGGCTTCATGTCTATTTTTTACAACAATACAATAGTAAATGTACGGCTGATGCCCCGTAAAAAGCCACAAAAAAACTATGATTCTGACTATAGAGCAGGGACTGAGCTGCTGCAATAGGTGTGTGCTGGTAGCCAAACGCAACGACCAAACCAATAAAACCGAAGTAAACTGTTTTCCCCCACTGTGTCTCAGTTGCGGCCTCTACTGGCCGGAGGCCGGTCAAGAGTAGTGAGTGGGGAGTCGGCTGTAAATCAATGGTATTATCAGACAGGCAATAAAAGGTGATTTTAAGAAAGGCTCCTTGAGTGTGCAGCCATAAATTAACACCTGAAATATTATGCAGCGCAGAGATTCACACACACACATGTGCGCACTCACTCATGCACACACACGACCGATCTCATTATCTACTGATAAAGATAATAATAATAATCTTGAAAAAATACTTCAGATGAGATGTAAAAATATATGTATAATGATCGTCAGGCACAACTATAGTTCCTGACTCAAAGAAAGTAGCAGCTGGGGTGAGACAACTGCACATTTTCCAAAGCAATTATTTTGTATTTCTTTTTTGCAAAAGTGACATAACCTTTAAATAGATGTAGTCACGCCACTTGTTTCACAGTGGCTCACATCATTGATCATTTTTCTTTCATTTACTGTACTACTTTTTAAATCAGGACACGAGTTCCTCAGTGTTTTCACCTCCAGTTTGTGTAATGTTAGATATAGATACAAACCCCTTTGTTGTGAACTGGCTATTTAATTCTAACAGGCATGTTTTTTCCTTCATACTATACAGGCAGAACAACGTAGTATAACACTGTGCATAGTGTACGGAAAGCATATCTCTCTGTCCTAACGTGTTGGCTGGTTTCTAATGAACAGATAATTATTCTGTGAGAAGGCAAGGTAATGATAATCGGCTCTGATTTTAGAATGATTCATTATTATCATGTCACTGCTGACACCTCACCTCAGCTGTTCTTAGGGAGTAAAAAAAAGAATTAAGCTCAGTCAAAAACAAAGAAATCTCAACATCTAGCTCTTGAAATAGAATACCTCTTAAATATCTGAGGTTATTTATGTTTTGATGTTAAATTGCATTTGTCACTTCAGTGATATTTATAGTAAATGAAATGAGATGGTAAAACAGGACTTCAAAGTTGACACAAAGCACAGCGGGCTTGTAGCAGCCATGTTAAAAGATCACGTTTAGGTTTAAGTCAAACAGCACATGCAGAAAGCTGTCAGCGTCTGTGATTGACTACATAACCCTTTAGTGACCAAATAATATGCATTCCCTGGATTGCTACTATTTTGGCGGTCACTCATCAAGAATATAAATAGTTTGAGGACAATTCAGTGGTTTAGATCATTTAATTTAATTGTAATTTTGTGAGGTATGACAGAGGTAATTGGCCGCAGTCATCTTCCATGTGTGCCAAGAACGGGAAGGTTTTCATTACAACCACAAATTACACCAGGTGTTTTCCCTAATTAGCAAACCTTCCAAACTAATCAGTGGAATCACCCACTGCACTCTTCTGCTGTAATGAGAACACGCTCACTTCTGGCCTTCCATAGCGCAAGAATAATCACTCTTATTGATTTGCATCTGCCTCAAGTAAAACATCTTGAAGCATCTAGATTAAGGAAAATCTGTACATCACTTGACGTAATTCATTATTTTTATTTTTTATACTGTAACTGAAGCACTGAGTCATAACCTGGCTTGATTCATTATTTTATTGATTCATTGGCTTCTGACTTCTAGTGTTAAGGCTGTAAGGTGTGTTTCTATACTTCATTGGGAAATCAGTATCAGGAGAGTTTATCCTCAGTTGAGCCAAAGAATTTAGCGTTTCCTTTTTAAACGCCAGTCACTTAGCTAGAGCAAGTGTTTATAAATGAAGAATACAACCGTAAAAATGCTGCTAGACTGTGTCTTTAAAACTTTTTTAATGTGAGATGCCATTTGCCATAATTACTTGCAGGGGGGGGGTTGTCAGGGCTTTCAGGGCATCATGCAGGTTAGCATGAATAACAACTCTTTTCTGTCGGTACAGTTCTGTGTGTGTGTGTGTGTGTGTGTGTGTGTGTGTGTGTGTGTGTGTGTGTGTGTGTGTGTGTGTGTGTGTGTGTGTGTGTGTGTGTGTTGATGAACTACAGAACAAGAGTGTGATATAATGTGTAAGGCGGTTGCATACTATAAGTATTTGCTAAGAAGCAGAGCTCCAGGCTGTCGGTGGTAATTATTGCATATGTTAAATGATTGCTGATGGCATGACTAATTGCTTCACCAGCCCGCAGGATTGTTGAGGGACCTTTTTTTTTTCCAGCTATTTCAGGACCGGCATGCAAATAAACAGGGATCACAATTTAAGGTTTATATTTGTTTTAAATAGAATCTCTTAGTCTATGAGTATCTATTGAAAATGGTTGTGCTGGTGCAATTTTTGGTCAGCAAAAGCAGATGGCCGCAGCATTAGTAAATACATGCAACCCGGTGGTTAAACAAACTGCTCTGTCATGTGAACGTGTGTGTAGGTGTATAGCTCGGGGCTGTGTGCTGCCGATGTCACAGTACTTACGGAGACTGTTCACTGTGACTCTGGTCTGTATGTTCTCATAGTGCTGGCCAAGTCCAATGTCGTCCGTGTGTTCCGAGGCAGGATGGCGGATAACGTGTGCAAGAGCTCTGGAAAGACAGAGAACAATCTCAGACGGGACATTTTTCAGTAAATAACAAGTGCAGATTCTGTCCTCAATCACAGAGTAAAGTGATTGTCTGGGTCATCTGAAAGAAGCCATGTGACAGTCCCAAAAACAAATCGTAGCAGTATTTTTTCAGCCATATCTTAGCCATATAAGTTTACAGAGGTTATACTTTGTTAAGGTTGAGGGAACAGGAACAACACAAACTGCTGGCTCTGGTGTCAAAGTCACCAGAATGGGTTAAAATCGAGGCAGCAGAGGCTGAGATATTCTGACCTTTAATCCTTAGCAGTGTTGCAAATTAGCTTTTTCTTCCTCCAGCCACACTTTTGTGTGACGTTTCTCTTGCACACATTTTTCATAAAAAATGATTAATCTAATATGTATTCACTCAACATTACCCATTTTTAATTATCTCTCCCTCACACACACACACACACACACACACACACACACACACACACACACACACACACACACACACACACACACACACGCACACACGCACACACCCTCACTCTCGGACAATAAACTACACACTGTATGCACCTTTTTAAAGTTGGTTTTCAAATAAAATCCACCAATAAAGTAATAAGAATCTTATACTGATTGGTTGAGTAGAGACGTAGCTACTTTTACGGTTCGCAACTGCGACAATTAATCATTTGTTAAATGCCACCTTTGTTCACCCACCAACGGGGCTGCAGGTATCCAATGGATCCTACATTTCCCATCATGCAACTCAATAGCATCTTTCTCAAGACCCTCTCTGCCTACTTCATGCTTCACATCTCAACTTCTTAACGCTGGTTTTCTGTTTAAAAAAGTCTGGGGGCATAATTAAAGAAGAGTTTCTGATACCAGAGGGGTTGCTAACTAGTGGCCATTGGTAAGAATGTGACAGCGATGGCAGTTGGACAGCTGAACAAACCATGGTATTCAGATGAGGTTGCCTATCAAGTCAGCTGAGCCATCCAATGTAGTTCAACCTGAGCAGATGCAATGCAGATAAGGCTGGGTCATGCCGCCGAGTATCTGCTCTTTGTTCGGGAGCTTGTAGGATCTAAAGGCAGCTTACTGTAGGTCAGGTTAGGTCAGGTTAGGTTAGATTAGATCAGGTTGGGGAGTCGCCAGTCAGAAGGTTGAGTAGATTTAAGACGGCACAGCCTGATACCCACTGCAGAGCCTCACGATGGGTCAAAGCATCATTAAACATGAATGCTGGGCTTCCATAGGAACGCTCACCCAACATTTGGCACATTTTACATTTAGTGTTGGGGGTGACCAAAAGTGTGCTAGGTCGCATCTTTAGCAACACTCCCCCAACGGTGGCATGTATACACTAATAATCCACCATTATTCCGAATAATAGCAGTATTCCAAATTTGATGCGGGCATATTCTGTTTGGATATTCCGGATGTAGCATTTTCCGATTAAGACCTGTGATATGTTGATATTAGCGTTTTCGGAGCATTCTTTGGACATGTATACAGCGCATTCGGAAAGTACGTCTCAATTGGGGTTTTCACTTCAGTTTGTGACACATGGTCTGTTTACAGTCAGCTCTGTGCGTTGTCAGAAAGAAAAACACACCTAATTTTAAGCATTATGAAAGACTTGGATATCGACAGGTTTTTGGATATTGGAACGCCGACCTTTTAAAGAAGGTGGGTGAAGGAGTGAAAGAGAAAGGGCTGTATTCCCATCGTCAAACATGCATGTAAACAGGAATATCCATTTTCATTAGCCGCGTAAACAGCTTAGTAGGAATATTGTCCTTTTCGAAATGAGGGCAAAACACAGAATATTGTATTGTGGTGAATATTGTATTTTGTATGTATGCAAAAATAACCAGTGATGTCGGAGTGTACCGAAGCTAACCCAGAGGACACTTCTATAGTGGACTGCAGAAAGGTGAGAACTTTAACCACTGGGGGTCAGCCAAAACAATGCTTTCAACTGGTCTTAATTAAAGGAGCAATATAGACATTCAGAGCATTGATAGAGCAGCAAACAAGTATTCGCTATGTAGAGATAGAGTGGAGTAATGTCTACCTGAGCAGAGTAAGAAGTCACTCTCCCTCTGTGTGTGTGTGTTGTAATTCTAGCTTCTCTTTACTATGTTGACCGTTAGCTCTGTCAGCAGCATTAGCGTCGAGTCGCCGGCTCAGACATCGCCATGTTGAGAGCCGTTGTGAGACAATCAAAATGCTTCCAATCTCATATTTTGCACCTTTTTAAGCTTTTCTTTCAAGTCACAGAGAAACCGCTGGCGTCAAGTCGTGTTTTTATTATCGTATGTCACCTGGATTGTAATTTTGTAAAATATATCGAAAACTATTTAGGAGTTCACTATGTCAAGCAGTTTTTCATTTTTAGGTTATATGCTGTATATGTGTCAGAACTGAAGTTGATTATCGTAGCTTTTCACAGTGTACAACTATGTGCAGTGCCTGTTCACCTCAAAAGCGTTTGCAGCTTATAAGATCAGCCCCGTCCAGGTGATGCACGTTTTCAAGTAACATCATATAAAAACTCTACACTCCTTCCAAGTCCACCTCATCTGAAGTGCACAAGTCAACTTGTTATGGCGCAGTGTCTTAAACGACATGCATTTGTTGCATGCAAAAGATGGAAACTGTAGCCTGGACTGCAGCAGACTAATACTCTTTAACAGGACAACAATGAACACAGTGTTCCTCAGTGCAGACATGTTCTAGCCGTCTCTTGAGTAGACTGAGTGTGTGTGTGTGTGTGTTTATTTGTACAAATTTGTACTAAGTGTTTGACGCTCACAAGCATGTCTGCAATCAATCAACATTTTTACACTTAAAAACACGAAAGTCAGCACACATGCCTTTTTATAACAAATATATTTTTACCGAAACGGTACATTACAGCTGCTCTTGTGCTTGGATTCAATTGTCGGAGAGACATGAAACTGATGGAATTGTTGTTGAGCTGAACTGCAGAAGGCTGCAAGAGCTGAATCCATTTTTCTAAAACCCCAGGTGGATATGACTTTGAGTGTTACACGGTTTTATTTACAAAACTACTTGTTGCACACATAGGCGAGTTAGTACATTAGGGCCCAGTAACACACATAACAGATCAGCTCTAAGATGTTTTCACAGATCAAATCAGCGTGATGACGGGACAGATACCCAACATTATGTATGACCTACCTTGACATATTCTCTCGGTGCGGGCGGTGCGTCTTTTCCAAACCTAGCTTGGTGAAAATTCCTATGAGTGCCATTATGGCCACGACCCCGCATATCACGTACACAATGAGGTTAGTTTTATCCTTCGCGGCGTCCAGCGACACGTCCACTTTCGGCGGGGGTCTTCCTGTCATCATCCACGGCGGGGTGTCGTAGTTCTTACAGGTGGTCTGGTCCAGTCGGGAGCTGTTAAACTCGCAGCAGAACCTGAAGCCACAGGTGCCGCAGCAGTACCGGTAGCTGCCCGTCCTGCACACGAACGGCGGATCCCACTGGCCCATCACGTCGTAGTAGCCGCGGCACTTCTCCTCCACATGCGGGCTCTCCGTGACCCCGCTCTCCCCTTCCTTTGAGTCGTTAAACCCGGTCACCAGCATGAAGTCGTCGACGGGTTGACCCGGCTCGCCCTCCGCGTGGCACACCGTAATTTTCACTAGAAAGTACCCGAGCAGCAGCTCAGTGCCCCGCATCGTTGCTCACTTTGTACCCCGCTCTTGACGCCCTGAGAAACCCTCACAAGCTCGGACGCATCTTCCGAAGAGACGAGACACTTCCATGCGTAAATGTATTTAGGCTGATTCCAACTTCCATGCGTAAAAGCACAGTGCGCCCCTCTACTTTGATCTCCTTGGGAAGAAACAAAAAAAAGCGGTTATTGTGTGGGTTAGGCTCTTTCCAAAGGACAGTCTACTGTAGTAAATAATTGGAGAGGGGGAGCATCACTGAAGAGGCGCGTGCACCTGTCTGTACTGGAGGGTGTCAGACACCTCTGAGGCTGCTTCTCTCCACAGAGTCGGTCACAGATGCACTCTCACACACACACACACAGAGAGAGAGATAGAAAGAGAGAGAGAGAAAGACTATTAGAGAAAGACGATGTAAGGCAGAAGAGACCCCAATGAGTGAGTGAATCAGGGAGAGAGAGAGACAGCTTTGTGCAATAGATCTATTACAAGACCGCTTTTATTGTGTCTACCAATTGTAATCATTGATCCATAACAAAATTCAAAACACAGCATTTATGAGCGTATATACAAAACACAAAAGTGACTTTGCCCATCTGTTTGAACAGCTCTGTAATGAATGTGCTTAACTGATTGAGTTTTTGAAAGAAGTAGATTTTGGCTGTAGATTAATTCATTGCAGAATGACACACATGGGTAACAAAGGCATTGATCTGCTCTCTTACATCTTTCAGAATATTCTGTGTTCTGACACCTGTTTGGCTTGAGAAAAGTGATGATGATGATGATGATGATGATGATGATGATGATGATGATGTCAGTCCATCTGAACGTCCGTCTTTGGTTCAGAGAAAAAAGGATCACAACAGCTCTTTGCCACATTATGGTTCTTGGTTTTAAGATGACCATCCTTTCTGATGACGTTTCTTTCCCTTTGCCCTTTCATCTTGCAGCAACACTTTGGTTCTTGATCAATGAGTCAGAAATTAGTAAGGATACTGATTTTACATTTATCAAACGAGGAACAGATACACTCAACAAATTATCACTTTCTAGAAGTCACTATAGTGAGAATATGCTAAAGTATAACAGTTTAGCAAGCGTTAGCCCTTCTAGCCTCTGTTATTATCACCTCTCCCACACAATATGATATACAATATGACAAGTGATATCTAAGCAAACTCCAGAGGATACAGTTCTGTAGAGGATTCATCTTTGCAATTCATTAGAAGGGTCTAATCAAAGACATAGAACAGAACATAAGCTACAAAAGGATAGAATAAAGATACTATGTGCACACAAGGTATGTTCATTGTTCATCACAGCCGCTGCATGGTGTTCAAAAACCTGTGTTGGTCAAGCTTAATTTAAATGAACTCTCAGCTTGGTTTGTACACATGACTCATACACCACCTGGTGTACTACTCACATGCCTTGAATCTTGTTGTTTTAGAACTGAAAATAAGCCGTGAATATTATTACAGCTAATAAGATTTATTTATGTAATCATTCTGGATCAGAGTTAACCTTACAGTTGTCTTGTGAAATCTACTGTAATCATACGCAGAGCACTTTATTCCAATGTTCATTTCATCAGACTGTGCATGTTTCAACCATGCACCTTCAGCTATTAATTACTGACCGTTTACAAACAGTAACAGATGATGAAGGGGCCTTGACAAGCACGGATCTGCAAAAAAAAAAAAATGCTAGCTATTTATTTTTAGAGAAACCTTTTTATCTAAAATTAGGATTAGTGGAAGGAGGCTCACCATCTGCCACTTGAGAAATCTCGCTCTTTTTTTTTTGTTTGATGTTGAATCGTCTTAGCCATGGGAGGCTACTGTTATTTACAATCGTCAGGGGAGTTTTTGCTTGTCTTGTCTTTGTGCTTCTTTAAAGTTCACTATAAATAATTTGCAAAACTTCCAAAGAAGAAACTTCAGAGTTCCTGTTAAAGTCAAAACAGTACAGCTTAGGACCAGATCAAATCCAGGTGATGACATTTCATTTCAATGTTCAATTGTAAAAAAAAATAGTCAGTAGCTGCCAAATGCAACAAACGCATTACAGTTTGGTTGCTGTTTATGTCCTCCACCAGTTGGTATTCTAGCTGTGGGGTTGCTCAGTGTCATTGACACCCTCTGAAACATTGTTGATGAGTCACTGTGTTCATGAATCATACAGTGAAGTTAACAAAACCTTTATTCTTTACAGCTTTATCATGTAGTGTTTTCACGCCTTGCACAAAAACAGCACAAAAACACTTGAAAAGTAGTCCCAAATATGTTTTATCTTATTTTCAACTCCGCCCTTGAATATAATCCAAGATTTAAGCCTACTATATGAATAAAATCTAATACGAGCATGCTCATGCAGAGCCTTAATTGGTTATATTTTTGTCCTGAAAAAGTCTCTTTTGTTATTCCTGTTGTTTTTGTGCGTGAGCCACCAAGATTCCAGATTTCACAATATATCCGATTAAGTAATGAAAAAAAATACAAAAATGAGATGATGCACAATTAAAACCTACAGCAGTAAGTCTTGTGTTGGGGTCTTGTTTTTGAAACCGGAACAGGTGACATATATCCACAGGACAACTCTGAGACTGCAGTAATCTCATGCGCAAGCATGAATCCAAGCCATGCTTTGGGTGGGAGCAGGTGGGAAGGCGAGAGAGTTGTAATTCTGCTCAGACGGAGAGTGTCTGATTAAATCCGCTCAGTGTGGAATTTGAATGTAATCCCTCTCTGTTCAAATTTGAGCAATGTAAATGGACTGTACTTGTACAGCGCTTTTCTAGTTATCCGACGACTCCGAGCACTTTAACATTAAATATTCTACAAAATATTATGTCATTTGGGGTGCAGTATCTTGCCCAAGGACACTTTGACATGTGGACTGCAGGGGAAAACCACCAACCTTCTGATTGGTGGATGGCGCTCTACCAAAGATCTGGTCAATTAGATTCTGGTACAGTGAAAACTGTAAAGGAAATGCACAGTGAATCACACTAACGTTTACACCCATATGTGACAATATAGCAAAGTGGTTTTGATGCTGCCTCTTAAAAATGGAAAAAATCTGCATATTCACACTTAAGCCTTTCTGTGACACAGGTTTTGTTCTACTCTTGAATATCTCCTGATGGATCTGTTCTGTGTCTCCTTGTGTTCTTTTTATAAGTCAAGTCAAATACTGCTCTATATATATATATATATATATATATCTGTTCTTTTTAAGCAACTGCTTCTTCATGTCATTTTAGCATCAGTGTTTTGAACAGGTTGAAGGGAGTCGTAATGTGTGCAGAGTAAAACTCCACATTTGCTTCCTTCAATACACAGTCCTGCTATTCAAGTTATTACGTTTCTCTGTACAGCACTGTGAGGTTTTTAAACAAAAATCTAAGTATTAATAAAATAAGTAAAACCTCTTCCATCCCATTTTTAGATAACCACCCACATTAATCCTTTAATCTGCAAATATTTCTCCCGGGAAGTCTTTCTGTTAGCAGGCTGACCTTTCCCATTGTGAAATATCAACGGTCATTGCTGAACCATGCTCTTTTATCCCAGGTTTTTAGGAGGACACTTCATGTCAAGTGCTGTTGAGTTATATAAGCTACTTTGCCTTCGTTTGCATCATTTTGTTCATCAGATGAAGTATTGCCGTTTCCTAAATCTGTGACGAATTTGATATTTCAGTCATTTTCCGGTGAAAACGACCCATATTTGATGTTTTGCAAGATAATTGCTTGCAGATATTTTTTTTTTTTTTTTGTGAAATCAGTATAAAGCATAAGTGTCATTCAGTCTTTATTCATGTGACCCCAGTGTTATGGAGTAATTCATGCCGGCGTGGCTTGAAGCTTTCTGCTTCAAAGTGAGACACACAAACAAACAGATGTAACCTTCTAATTTGACTTTCTCAACTGTTTCTTTTCTTCTCCATATTCTCTTGATACTGTATGAACTGCTTATTGTTCTAATATGAGACAACATGGGGGGGGGGGGGGGGGTCTTAGTGGGAGATGGATACTATTATGAATAAAGAGGCAGAATACTTTGTTGTCAAGCCAGACAAAAGGTACAATCCTAAACCAGCAGGGTTGATTCTATCAACTTGATCACATTACTGAAGTCTGCAACCAGCAGAGACTCCAGACTCTGCCCAGCCAAGAAATAATCATCTGTAAAACTACCCTGTGTTGTACGGATTAAACAAACAAGATATAATATGTTAATTAGTTAGCTGTAGAAGTGCTTGAAGGGGAATTTTGCTATCTTCGGGTAGAGCCAGGCTAGCCGTTTCCTCCCGTTTCCACTCTTTATGCTAAGCTAACCGACTGCTGGCTTATCAATCTTCTTATGTAACCCTTGGCAAGAAAGTGAACAAGTGAGTCCCCCAAAATGTCAAACTATTCCTTTAAACCGTAACAGTGTGGAGCTCTGTACTGAGCTAATCAAAATAAATGGTAAGTAGTTCACAGACAGATACAGGCTCCAGACTTAATTCACTGCTATAAAGCATACAAAAACCTTTTTATCCCTGGTGCACCTGCAAACATTCAGCTGCGTGGTGATAGTTAGAGCAAAGCATCTGAAGGTTTACCTTGATCATTGAGGTGCTATGACATCTGGAGAAACGTCCCCGGATGTGTGTATTACACCCAGAGTAGACTGGAGTAAGCCATGGTGAATGGCCAGTGTGTTTGTGCTCGTTACAGCAGACAGTAGGGTATCACACCCAAACTGTTCTGTCTAAACACCATAAGGTGCAGCTGACAGCCCCAACATATTCTCACCCCAATGCGTCAAATAGCGCAGCTCGGTCAGTGCTCCTCAGCTTCAAGCTATGACACTCTACCGCTCAGTTTATGGCTCGTCAATATACACTCATTACATGCAGAGTGGCCTTTCAAAAACAACTTCCATCTTCACACTAAGCTTAGGTTTAGGCAACAAAACCACTTAGAGCCTGGTTGATGTTAACTTGACTAACGACTTGCGTGACTAGCAAGTGACAAATGAGTCTCGTGGCTAGCGACTCACGTGGGTCACGTCACTAATGACACTAACGACTCAAGTGACTAACGACTCGAGTCACATGACTAACGATACCAACGGTTCATGCGAGTCACGTGACTAACGACTCGCGTGACGAGCAAGTGACAAATGAGTCTCGTGGCTAGCGACTCACGTGGGTCACGTGACTGACACTAACGACTCGCGTCACATGACTGAAGATACTAACTGTTCATGCGAGTTACGTGACTAACGACTCGCGTGACTAGCAAGTGACAAATGAGTCTCGTGGCTAGCAACTCACGTGGGTCACGTCACTAATGACACTAACGGCTCAAGTGACTAACGACTCGAGTCACATGACTAACGATACTAACGGTTCATGTGAGTCACGTGACTGACGACTCTTGTGACAAAATGTCACGGGACATGAACAGCCGTCTAAAGTCTTGTTTGTTTGACCCATCCACCTTCCTGCCAACCCTGCAGCAGTCTATGTTGCACTTTATGCTACGTCAGTTGCTCTGAGGGTGTAATAAGGACGTGGGTGTGTTTACGTTGGAGAAACTTGAAAGCCCGGTGCGTCGCATACACACTGACTAAAGGGTGCCTCCATCATGGCGTCAGACATCGAGGAGCACTGACCAAGCTGCGGTATTTGATACATTGGACGTCAAACCACTGTATGAGATATAAGGGGTTTGTTATACCTTTAAAACCAGACCAGAGTTTCTCACCATTTGACCGATTGTGTTAATGTTGGATGACAGTAAAGGGTTGGCTTGTACATTAGAGTGACGTACTTTTCCATGGCTATAGATAGCTGACAACTCTGGGTCTAAAATTGGTGAGATATGCAACATGTCAAACACATCAAGCTGAGCCTTTAACAAATCAGTCGTCCAAGTAGGCCAGTCGTGGCAACTGTTCGTCCGTGTTCAATCACTGCTTCCCTTTTGTCTTCTTATTCATTTTACACACAATCAAGAGGCCGATGAGTGCAGAGAAATGTTGTCATGGTTACAGAAATAATAGCTAGGATGACCATGAGTTTGTCAGAGCTGATAGCACACTGTACCGTGCCCGATGCTCCAGCTGCAGGATATTACTTTGAGATGTCCTACAGATGACTGAGTGAAATGGTAGTATGAGCTTCAGGATCAGGTCTCTGTTGTAAACTGCTTTTGTAGTGTTAATACATTTTGCTAAGGCTGTTAAATATGCATTTGGCAAAGCACCATCATTTGGTTAGTTTTCACTGAAGTCACTGCTGTCTAAGCGGCCTATTTCCCCAAAATCACTTCTTTATTTTTGTCTCCTGAATAATGAGTTTAAACTGGCTGAGAAAAATACATACTTTTTTTTTGTATTGTGTAGTTTCAACCAATCACTAGATGGACTGGCTCACAATGGTCCAAAGCATTTTTTAGGTTTAGCACTGATAGCTTTCTGCGGTCGAGACAAACCTTTGATATTGAGCGTGTAAAATTGGGTGTCTTTTAGAAAAGTCTTCTCAAAGCAGAAAGAAGCTGAATGAAATCTGATTAGTTTAAGATGAAGTGAACGTTCTTCATGATACTCGTATTGCATGAGGAGCACAGAACTTAGCTTTGAAGTATGTATTACGTTGCCATAAGCAGATTAGTATTTAAGCTTTCATAATGTTTCAGATGCTGTAATTGGTATATTTTTCTCTGCAGCTGCATATCATTGTCACACAAACACTAACATTTGAGTCGCTCTCAGTCCCCTAGGGAGGCCGCTCTGTGTAACAAGAAAATAGATTCAATGCAGAAACAGATGAACTTTGCTTAAATGTTCCTGCAGGCAAAGCCTTCTTTCTTTCTTGTTTTTGTCTGACTGGCCCATAAAAGCGGTCGATTGGCCCACTGTAGTAAGACTGGGCTGATGGTGACTGAGAACTCTGACTTGATCTTTGGCTGATTGTCTGCTGCTCAGCTGAGCAGTTGTAACCTGCCTAGTAGAGTGCAGAGTCCTCTTTAGTGTTTGACAAATATTCGCAAAATAATTGATGACAAAACACATCAGGAATTGCATTGATTGCACAGACAGGGGACTTCCTCATTAGACGGGCTACTTCGGGAAAACACTGGTGGCAGCAGCTTGACGTTTGCTCAGTAAGCATTAAAAAGTCCACTGAAAGCGCTGTGTTTTCCATATACGCCACCCAGCCCTTTGTGAGCTTAATGCAGTGGTCCCCAAAGCTTTTCAGCCTAGACAGATTTTTTTTTTTTTCTGTTCCAGTCCAGTCCTGCCTGCCGGTACGTCTGCTTATTATTCTGACAACAAGTAAGACTTCATAATATCCGATTCCTCTATAGCTGGAAATAGCCACCGGAAAGACTTCAAACTCTTTGAGTTTAAAAAGAATGTGAGGAGAAACTTGTTATTTTTGTAAAAATGGCTATTTTAGAAACATGTCTCTTCTCTTCATTTACTTATTGTTTTGTCTGTAGTCAGTGTATTTCTGCTGTCGTGGTCAAGTCTCTCTTAGAAAAGAGTGATTCATACTAAAAATAACAGTGAGCCGTGCAGATCATGTCTAATTTTTATTTTAAACCTTTAACAAAGAATACTATAACAACATTTGAATCTAGTTTGTTTTAAATATGCAGCGTGCTAATTGTGAATGTTTTATTGCGGCATTGATGCTTAAATAAACCAAATAACTGTACATAATTCAAATCTAGCTAGAAGCACAACTCTAACCTCTAAGGTTAGAACTACTTGATTGTACTTTTATATTTCAGTGCAAAAAAAAACAATACATGAGACACAATATATGATGTATGAAGCACCAGGATCAATCGACTGATGGACCCAAATGTGTGAAGAAAGAGGACATGCTGTAACAAAAACAATTAAACCTAAATAATGAGGATGCTTCCATTTCTCAAAGACAAGAGAAATGAAAATAATATTATAATACATGCAAATTTAAACGAGACTTATTCGATTGTTGTGGGAAATCGGACCCGTTCTGATCTAAAGATTCCTTTTAAAGGGCTACTGTTCAAACAGGGTAGCTGATGAATTACAAATACCTGGGGAGTACGATGGATTATAAACAAAAAGAAGAAGCACAACAAAGTGGCATGTAACTACATAATTCTATTAGTCCTCCTCTTCTTCTCGCAAACAGGATTCAACAGCTACCCAGCATTTGTCTGTTGAAAGTCAGGTCATCCTGCTCCACAGAGAGCAGTGGAAGCAGTGATGCCTGGCAGTAGATATACCTAACAGCCCATTCAGGACCCCATCACAGGCTCCTTTCATTTCCCTCAGTCAGCTGCGGAGCAACAGGGGGGGGGTTGGCTGCCTCGCTCCCAAGTTGGCCACCTTCGTGCCAAAGTCTAGTGGAACGCCAGGCTCATTACAGCGGGATGAGAGTTCATTCCTCCTCTATGTGAGCTTCACAGGGGATAATGAGCCTCCTGACCACTGGGAGTAAGTGCTTGTCTGGCTTCTTCAGTCTGCCTACGTCTAGCAGGGGAGATTCACTTCCAGCTGTTTTTCTCATGCTCTCCTGAATTCCATCATTATACTCAGTGATGCAAATCGACCTGCACATCACACTTAACTTGCAAGTTTTCTGGCTTTGAAAGATGTGTTGTACTATGTCGTATGTGTCCGTCAAATGTGACGAGGTTAATATCATATCTCGATTGCATGTTATTCAATTACATCCTAGTTTGTCTTATTTAATGGACAGATGTGAGAGTGGCAGAGTTTGATGAGAAGATTATTACCAGACAGTGAATAAGTATTTCCCGAAAGTCACAAACTCAATGCTTTGAAATGTACAGGCCAAGAAAGGAAACTCTATTTCTAATCTATTTGTAAAGATATTTAAATGTCAGTATTGCAGTGCTAGTTTTTGTAGAGACTTTTTTATTTTAATAGTTTGTAATTGTATTGCGTATTACTGGGTCACGGATGATGAGAATGACTGACTTCCATTTCCAGAATCACTGCTGTTGGTGGTTATTTTCAGATGTCATTGAGTATTCACCTTGCCTTTCAAAAACACTCTTGCTGCAGGCAATGCATTATGTGTGAGAGACCCAGATATGTGGGTCTGTGGGGGGGGGCGTAATGCTTTTGGTGCTGGGAACATTAGCTGCTCGGAGGGTAAAAAACTGTGGACCTGCCTCAGCAGAGATATCCAGAATTGGAATGCCAGTCTTGGCACATATCCCAGAAAATTGTGACTCAACTGTGGCAATAATGTTTGAAATGTCCGTCCAGTCTGCTCCCAGGTGAGCTAATCCACAAAATACCATTACTATGTTTACTGAGCTTGTAGCTTCTTTGATTATTTTTAGCGACATTCAAAGCACAAGCGAAAGAAACATTTTGATACGACTAGAAAACAATGTTGCCTCAAAAAAACGGCCACTGTGTTGCTCAAGGGACCGCAACGTTTACGACCCACAATTTTGAGCTGAGTGATTAAAAAAAATCATATAAAACTTTCATATGAACAATTATAGCAAAAAAAAAAATACCGGTTAAATCAGTGATTTTCAACCACTGTGGCGCCGTGAGAGATCGTGGGAAAATGTCTAATTTCAGTTAATCAGTCCAAAAAAATATTATTATTAGCCATCCAACAGTGCCATGGTCCCAAGCAAGCTTAAACGTCTCCAAACGAAACACCGGTCGCTTCAAAACAAGAACATTTATGCTGTATTATGCTATTGTATTAGTGTAGTATTGTGCCGCGGGATCTTTTTAATGAAAGAAATGTACCGCGGATCAGAAAAGGTGGAAAAACACTGTGTTAAATGATTTATGAACTAAATATCATCAGCAAAATAAAATAGAAATGTTCTAATTCTATAATAAATAAGACAAATAATTCACTGAGGTCCAGGAAAAAAATAAATTTAAATGTTTAAATAGTCACTTGATCTTCCCTTTGCCAGAAAATGATATATTTACACATGTCACTGTCTTTTAGAGCTCAACTGTTACATTATTCACCCACTATTTTGAGAATTGATTTATCAGTTTGAGAAAAAGTAAAAAATTCTCTGAAAATGTGAATATTTTCTGGTTTCTTTACTCCTTAGTAAACTGAATATCTTTGACTTGTGGATACAATAACATTGTAGCAAAATTAAAATAACATTTGAGGACGTCATCTTAGGCTTTGGGAAACACTGATAAACCTTTTTCACAATTTTCAGACTTATTATAGACAAAACAATGAATCAATGAATCAAGAAAATAATTGACAAATGAATCCACAATGAAAATAATAGTTTGCAGTACTTGGCTTGTGCTACTTCACTGTGTTGATAATGTGACCTTGACTACTGTGTGCTGTTCAGTGGAGACCTCGGTCTAGAAAAAGGGACGAGGACATCAGTAAGCGCTTCAGCTGCATGGGTCTCCTGTGCAATGTAATATGAAACACTATTCTTCGATCAGGCCTATTTTCAGCCCACACATTTTGCTGGAGCAAAGCTGATCTCCCTGACATGCACTCTTGGAGGATTGGCAGGAGTGACACACACACACACACACACACACACACACACACACACACACACACACACACACATATAGAAAAGACACTTAGCTGGGTTACTCAAATCCAATTGGGGCTAATTTTGACCTTTGAGGCAAAGTCTCAGGTGTGTCCAGCCTCCTCATCTGTAATGTGAAAACATTCAGCCTATGCTCTGTGTTTATGTCTCTGTCCGTCTCCTTAGTTTGCATATTCAGTGGATGTAATAGTTTGAGGACAATCATCACATACAACTTGTCACTCATTTTACAGACTTGTCTTTTATAAATCAAGTATGTACTTTGTGATGTTGAGTTACAGTACGTTAGCTTGTTTTAATGAGCCGCTGATGTCGCTGCTGCATTTCAAAGCACGGTTTGTGACTATTTTGACAACGTGATCAAGCTGCTCAATTTGTTTCAGGGCCAGAAGACTTTTCTATTTACAACAACCTGTGCTTTTATTCTACTGAGCTTCTGTCAGAGCTGTTTGTCACCGCTATAGGATGGACATTTATTGCCGCTGTTCACTTTCTCTCTGCAAATTTATTTTATCCAAGTCGTAAATCTCTCCACGCTGCTCCGTCTGCCTATTATTTTCCTGAGCTTTATTGCTGAAGTCGTTTGGTGGAGTTGAATTGAAACTGACAACTGCATCACAGCTATAAATTTAGTTCTTTATGGAACGTGTTTTCTGACAGCCTCACATATTTATTTGCTGTTGCGCTCAAGCAACACATGCAAATTTAAAAACATAGCGATCAATTGTGAGTCTCTGCGTGTTGTTGTATTGGTATTTTACCCACAGATTCCACTCACTTCTCCGTCACTGAAATATGAACACATAAAGGTGGTAAGTTTGAAATCCAGAGCATATCTATGATTGTGAATTTGTCATTTAAAGGGGCTAAATTAATATAGCAATACATTTTTATTCCAATGGTTATGTGTTACAGTACAAAGATAATAAAATGACGTACTAAAGATTCTATAGATTTTTTTTTTTAATCATACAGTATAAAGATTGATAAACTTTACACCATTGTGGGCAAAACTGAACTTAAATGTATTGATAGTGGCACTTCTAAAAAAAGGACCAATTGTCTGCTTTCAAGGTCGACTTCCGATGTCGATGAGACTGTTTGGAAGCAGCGAGACGAGTCTCAAAGGGAACAAACTAAAAGCTCATTTCAGAATTTGCTTTTGTAATTTTCAAAAGCAAACTCAAATGCTGAGCACCAGTCCACTTTACTGGACAAAGCTGTGCAGCACGCTGACAAATGAGCGTTTGGGAATATCTTTGTGAAAATGTCACACACAAAATGTTTCATCAAGAATGTAACTGGTAAATTGATGTATAATAAGAAATAGTGGTAAGTTTCATGCTAATTATTAATAATGATAACAATAATAGCTTATGTTCATTCTAATATAGGTCTGTACCCATGGCTTCTCTGAAAGCGGCATTGATACTGAATATACTGACAATTGATTTAAATTAAGCATAAGCTACCAGTGAGCCAAAGAAAATGATAGGAAACACTCTTGCAGTCCGCCAAATATCCCTTTAACAAATAGCTGTTTGATTACAATGCGAGTGTGTTCTTTTGTGTCAAAGTTGTCTTATTGTGGAAGCGCTAATGAACAACTATAAACCAAATGCTATAAATGGGGGGGGGGGAAGGAAAATGCTAATGAGCTTTTCAGCTACTGTACCCAAGGGGATTTCATATCGACCCTTCAACTCTTATCTATTTAAAACAAATGTCATGCTTCTCCAGATGATAGCGCTCAGAAACCTCAGTGGCTACAGTGAAGTTCTTGCCAAATGACAGTGTCCCACCTCTCAAATTGTTCTGACATTTACATTCAGAGAGAGTCGAGTTGAAGCTGGTTTATTTGTATAGGCCTTAATCACTGCTGCAGACTCTGAGGACTGAGACTGAAGCATACTGTTTGGAAATGTAATGACTCATGAGTAATCAAGTTATGCATTTAATTACGAGTTCAGCACCAATGGCTGCCGATTGATTGGTGCCATTTTTGTCATAAAATTAAAAAAAAAGTCTACTTTTGCTCTTATGTTTTTCTGTGTGGTGATATATCTTGGTAAAATACGAGAAAGGAAATTAAGCACTTGGGCTCATGAGATAGTTGGGCTGTTAATAGAACATTTGCATAACTTTGGATAAAGCAACAGGATTAATGGTTGCAGAATTAGTTGAAAGAGAAACCAGTTCTACTGTTTGATGATGAGGTTTGTTGTCGCCTGCTGTTTGCTGCGAGTTGATTTCAAATGAGCATAGTGTGTGTTTCTCCTCAGAACCTCCGATTAGGACTCTGTTTACTATTTTCTTCATTTGCAGAACATCTCAAAACACCTTGATGGATTTCAATGAAATGTCATAAAATGTTTAGAGCACTGACTAAAGAATAACTTTACGAAACATATGTTTTCAGCAATGTTGAGCAGTTGTCTTTTCTATTTCTTAATTTTGCAAAATCACTTTCTAATTGGTTGCCTAATTGTCATAACTCTTGAGTAACATAATTGTAATGAAACAGACATATCAACTCCAAGCATTATTGCATATTTTATGACATTTTTCCTGCAGGTTGCAGATTAAGTGGGACACTTGAGTATGCAAAAACAGCAGTTTAGTGTAGAACAGATTCATGAGCTTTGTGTTTGATGTAGTGAAGCAGCATAAACCCCCTTCTAAAGAAATGGTACTTACACCAAATTAGATACAGTAAGTACTTCAGTGAAACGTGTTATCCTTCCTCTTCACACTTCATGAATATGATATATTGAAATGAGTGAAATGTGGATTTAAATACAGTCATTCTGATCATTAGAACCTCAGCATTCAGTTTTTTTCATATAGTTGGACATTTGAGATAACAGATCCTGCAGAATCATAATGGATTCACTCCCAACGAAATGCCTGCAAGGGGGAGAGTCACTGACTAATATTATCACACTCTTCTAGCTTCGTACTTGGCTCTATATTTGGACAGAACTGATGGAGGGCATATGGACTGAAAATATTTTAAAATTATACTGAAGCAACACTTATAATTTTAACCTACCAGATTCCAAGGAGCCAACTGTGTCTCATAGAGACTTCACTGCCCCCACGTGTCTGTGATTAAATCCAGGCTACTACATTGCCCCTATTTGAAAAGGATGAGGAGATATTAAGGTTCGGTCAGATCACTCATTTATTCTTTCAATGTTCGTTTATCCAAAGCAGCTGAGGTATAGGGTTTGTTTTTGGGAATAATTACATGAGGTTTACTTGAGGATCGTTCTTAAAAGCCAAACTTGACTCTATTAAAAGACAACTCCTCCACAGTTTCATTGTCCCACTATCGATCCTCTAGATATCTACTCAACCTTCCAGTCTACTGATTTCAACTGTCAGAGAAATCCTCTCTGAATTAGCAAGGTGTTGGTTTAAGTTGACACTCTTAAAGAAAATGATGATTATTCTGTGTTATTTGGACCCCTAATCTATTGCCTGTACCATTTGGTGTGCAGACTGTCTAGCTGCCCATCATGGCTAGACAGCTGTCCAGAAATGATCTGATATTTTCCTCCACACAGCAGGTGATGATGCATTATTGCTTATCATTCTGATAGAGAAGCTAATAGGCTGCAGCTGTTTTTGGTTTTAGTCCTCACCAAATCCTCAAACAATGTCACCGTTTGCTGCAGCCTCTGTCATATGTGTTTCTCTAGAGGAAGAGGAAAAGTATGGATCTTGAGTTAAAACAGGGCAAATATGAACTCCTTTAGTTTGGAATAGAAAGACACCTATTGGTTCACATTATAGAAACCAATAGGTATCACCTTTTAAAAAGGAAAAAGGATCACCTATAAATGTCCCCATGTATTACACTAGATGGCAGTGTAATCCACCCATCCTTGGAGACCGGAGACAATCCGATTTGACATTTTGTGAGAGGTGCGGGACAAGACAACCATTCACGCTCACATAAACACCTATGGGTAATTTAGAGTTGCCAGTTAAGCTCACCTATTTCAGAGCTTCTGAGGAAAACCCACATAGAGCGGTTATGTGTAGAGTTCCCAACTGGCCCCAATACTGAAACCTGCCAAGATCTCTAGAGAGCGATATTGTGGCATCATAGATTTTTTTTTTTGCTCACTTCACTTAAATTCAATAAAATGAGATTTATGGGATAGTTTTAACTTTATTTGCCAGGCTGTAAATAAATCTGTAATATTAAAATCTATATCTACGATTCCAAAAATATATATCAACCATTTTGAGCTGCTGAGTGTCACATTTTACAACATGCTTTTTTCCCCCACAATGTAGCAAGGTACAACAGAGGATGGAAGAGTAGAAAAGCTGTGCCAAAAGTGGAGGTGAGATGTAAAACTAGATGGAGCTTCCTAATATAAACTTAATGGTGTTGGATTGCATTACACACAACAAAGCTGAGCTCATAGCGCCCTCCTCTGGTGAGAGTCTCACACGTTTAGTGGGCCAGCTTGTAGTGCTGGACATAGTTAGATAAGTGCTGGTCACTCTCTGTGATAGTGTGCCCGGCGAGTTCTATATTTAGCTTATTATGTCTGGCAATACAAGCTGTCCCGTGTTCCTGCAGCAAGTGAATTTTCTTGATTGTTTTTGACAATTCAAAATATACAATCATGAAAAAGATATGTCCTGCCATGGTCTGTTATTTTGCCTGGTAAGTGCAGCCTAAAGTTGAGGAGCATAATAGTTATTTTTTGTTTTGTTTGGGTTTGTTCAACATCAAGAGTGGTGGAAACTTCCAGGACACACAGAGGCTTTACAAAAAAAAAACACTCTTGTTTTTCAAGTTTGAAACCACACCAGTTGAGTGAAATATTGGGGGGGGGTTCAGGGGGCTCAAAGCCAGAGGGGGCGCTCAGAGAGGCAATATGCTCTTTTACAATTTTGTGCAGCAAATCCAGTCTTATGTCTTATCAGTGCACCCATGGATTCAGGCAGTACAGAAGCTTTTGAAATGTCAACCAACTTGATTAGATTATCTAATTGCATCAAATATATATATATATATATATATATATATATATATATATATATATATATATATATTTTGTCTGGATTAAGAAGAATACTCTCCCAGGAACCCTTGGCCTTTGCAGCCCTTGATGCATATGCCATGTGGGTGTGGGATCTGCAGTTTACCGCTTCAGGCCTGAGTAAATATTGCAGCCATTCCAGGCATTGCTGCGAATGGTGGAGGAAGGAAATGTCTGTAATCAGGGTTACTTCACTGTTTCCCATAGTTGAAGCAGGAAGTAAATCGGTTGCAGAGAGATGACAGTAGATGAATAGAGGGAGCATATCTAACAGACAGAAAAGGGGAGAGGTCTTAGGTAAGCTTTTAGTTTTCAGGCTCAGTGTAATCTATCATATATTATTCTGATATCTGTCATCAATAGGACATTATTTCACATTTTTAGAACGCATTTCTGCTGGGAGGAAGTAGATTTGTGCGTTGATCAATGTGACCGTGTGTTGTCTTTAGTGTATAGGCTACATTATACATTGTCCATTTGAAAACAAGCCTGCACACTCTATATTCCTGGCATTTATAGAGCGCTTAATGCTTCCCTTGTGGTCTGGACTGTGTTCTGGCAGCCCGCTGCTCTGACTGTCCTTCTCTCCTGAGACTGAGGCCATGGTTACGCTGTTATTGTTACCTGTTATTCCAATGAGCAAATGTTATTCCTGATCTTTTTCTGGGGATTCAAAAATGGTATGCATACCGCTTTGCTGTGTTGATGGTGAGTATATTGTTGGAGAGTTCAGGAAGAAAATGTTCAAATTTAAGATTTAAAGAGGACATCTGCATACTGAATTATAGTTCCTGAAATCAAGATTCGCTCATGTCTCGCGAGGGTTTTAGTTGCACAACAAAACTGAGTCATAATATTCCAAACTGAATAAGGGAAAAGGTTTTCTCTTTCCACTCAGGCATGGAAAAGTTCTGTGGTGCCAAATGTTGGCACTTCATCTCTCTGTAAATTGGTGCATTAACAGTAATTTTGATAAATTACCTTTTTCACACTCCAGGCACTCCACAACTCTATTTTTCTGATGATATCATCACATCAGTCTGAGACTATGCTGAACGCTAAAACCAGGTTTCTGTAAATGTCATTAGAATTAAAAGCACATACATATAATGCAACGTGAAGACCATCGCTGACATAAAGTAAGAAGCTTTCCTCTTGACTCAGCAGAGATGGTATTACACAAAGTATAGCATATCTTAGCAGTCCCCTATAGTCCATCTACGCAAATGCAAAATCTACTTTTTAAAAATGTGTATTTATCTCATAAAAAAGTAAGTAATGTTAATTTAGTATAGCAGCAGAGCAAGGGCACAGTGCTTCACAAGAATAAAACGGTGAACAAACAGTAAAACATAAGCAACAGCAGACCAAAATTACTAACACTAGACAGCACAAGGCGAGGCAAAGGCTAGTTTAAATAAGTGAGTCTTTAGCTGCTTTTTAAAGCTTATGCCCATAGGAAGAGTGTTACAGTTTTGTTTTTTTTTCAGTTGAGCTTGAGGCACAAACAGTAAGCCGTCGTTAGAAGACCAAGTTGACCTGATGGTGATGTATAGATGGAGCAGATCAGAGACCATGCAGTGCTTCTATATGTGAAAACAATGAATGCAGAACTCGACAGGAAGCCAATGTAAAGAAGATGACTTGCTAAGGCAGGTGAAATAGGAATTGCAGTAGTCTAGCCAGGATGAAAAGTTGAATGATCATCTGTAGTACAGGTGACGTGCAACGAGGGCAGGGGCAGAGTGTGAGCAGGTAGCCCGTCCAATCATTTCAGAATGTAGATGTGCTTATTACAGTCCAGCGACAGACAGATACCAGCATTTGATATATATATATTTGATATTCTCGGGATGTAAAGAGAATTTCAACCACAGGAAAGAGCAGCCAAATAGAGAAAGCTGGAGAACCAGTCCAGTGTACTCCATAGAGACACCCACCCGCTGCCTAAGCCTTCCACTCAGGATGATGTGATCTACCGTATCAAAGGCCTTGCACTACGATCCAGCAGCACAAAAACAGAGCATTCAATCACCCACATCAGACGACATAATTATGTCATTGGAGACTCTTGAGAAAAGCTGTTTCAGTGGAATGCTTCTGACTGAAACCAGATTGGAATTTGTCTAAATTGTTGTGTGCAGTCAAGACAACAGTGAGCTGTTTGGCAACAACTTTATCCGAAAAGTTTGAGATAAAAGGCAGCATAGATATATGGATCAAGGTGAGTTTTTTTTTTTTCAACTGCGTGTTAAATGGGACACAACCAGATTTCAGGGCCCTGTTTTATAATAGATACCAGGCATAGACCAATAGAGCCAAGTCATTTAAACATGGTAGGTGATAAAATATCTACAGGGCTTAAGGGAAGTTACATGCTGCCCACCGGATCAATGAGGTCTTGCAGGGGAATGGTAGATAAATTGTTGGCCAAGTTGGATAAGCAGAATAGGGAGTAGAAGAGGGGAGGATGCTAACCCTGACATCTCTAATCGTATTAACAAAGAAAGAGAGAAAGGTAATGCAATCCTTATTTGAAAATTAGGTTAGCAAAGTAAGAAGCCCTCACATCCCTAACCATGTTGTTAAATACAGTTAAAAGTATTGTTTTAATGAAGACGAGGAATATAGAGCTTGGTAAATGTCCACAGTTGCTCTACTGTTCCCTTCTACATTTATACCGGAAACCATGAATAGCGTCATTTAACCACGGTAAAATAGAATCACTTTAAGAAGGGATATCCTAATCTTAAACATATTTTCCCTTTGCACAGATATGAACAGATAATACCGACAACGAAGAAGTCTGTGCAGTATAAAACATGATTATTCAGACAGGATGTGGGCTAGTTTTGACTCCAAGCCTTTTGCAGCCTTAATACAATTGTAAGAGTTTCTGTTTTCTTGAGGCTGTCGCTCACAGTATCGCTGATTCTTGGTTTCAGGATCCACTATGATACGAGATTAAACCACAGAGGCCCTCTCTGGCTCCCAGAACAACACCGCGAGTCGCAGCATGCCAGTTAGAAAACAAGAGGTTATTTTTGTCTGTGGTCGACCCTTAACCGACCCCCTGCCAAGCACACTGCTGGCTGGGTCTGACGACGAGGAGGAGAGAGGGGAGGGCCCACTCCAGGGTTAATTAGACTTATGGGAAAGGTATGGTTGTTGGAATCGGGGAATGTTGGAGGGGAAGTGTAAAGGAGAAGCCCCGTCCTTCGCTGTAGTTGTAACATTTTGTTTTCTTACATGATGTCCAGATTGTGGGGAGAGACCGTTACCCCAGACACACACAGAAACGGAAATTATCTTTTTTTTCCCCCTCATCCAGCCGCTTGTTCTGGCTATACGATCAGCTATTTTTAGCAGCACGGTCTGCGCCTGCTTTATAGTGCTGAGTTAAGGTCAATGTGGACATGTTTCTTCATAACAAGGTTTTTGTGCCTCTTTTTTTTTTTTTTTAAAGCATTGCCCTATTCTGTTCTTTATAGCTGCGTGCACATCGCTCTCTCAACAAATGCTTTGTTATGATGCCTTCCACTTTAGTAGACTCTCGTCAACCCATTTTAAAACGGCTATTATCTTTTATTGTCCTCATGTTCCAACATGAAGCCAGATGAACTTTATGATGACTGAGTGAGGCTACCTCTGTACAATATAGAATATAATAGGCTTTGCTATACTTGGTCATGGATATGGTGACTTTGGAGATCAGATCCTTGAGGTTTGATCACCTTTTGTCTATTTGACTGTGAAAGAATAAAAGAGTTATTGAGAAATCAACCTCAAGTAGATATTGTGGGATGTTACTCATTAAAATGCCAAAATAATGAAACAAATGCATCCATCTGATGCTGTGACATGCCTCAGTTATATTGCCTGCCTGATACCATAACTATGACTAAAACACAATGGTGCAATACAGCCCGTGTTTTTTGGATATCATGGAAAAACAACATGTTTGGCAAACCTCAGCTTCTCCATTAATTGTTGTCAATATTGACTGATTAGTAATATTGCTGAAACAGTTGGCAGTATGATTACTTACCAATGTTAAAACGTGGGAAGGAATGTCTTTTATTGCCCATGGTTCATCCAAAAGAGCAAATCCAAATGATAAGTGGATGTTAGTGGGTTGATGCGCATGTAATTACAGTTTGCCTTTGCAGCTGTGAGTATGTTTACTTTTTGGTGAGTGTGTGCAATTAGTTGTTTTTGGTGATGATGTTAACATGGCCCAAGCTGCCACGGGCCTGCCTTTTTTTAGCCTCCCGTAGCAGCTGCATGTAGCGCAGCTTCAAAGAAAACTCGAGGCCTACAGGGATTTCCCTCTGGCTTTCCCACCATCTGCAGAGGCCTTCATGGGCTGGGGTGTTAGCGGGTGCTATGGAGACTCCCCTGTGAAAATGAATAGCCACTTATACTGCAAAGTCTCTCACCACATGCCATCTCTCTCAACATCATTGAAAATGCTCATAATTGTGATTTTATATCATGTTCTTTTTATGTCCATTTACAGGCTGATTTTCATTCACCAGCCGGCATTCGTAACAATTTGAACTGCATCCTCGTCATTATTGTCTTTGACTAAATTTAGGTTCCAGGTGTCATATGATACACTTAATGCCTTTACGAAAGACAATGCCATGGCAGCCACCCAGACTTTTCATTACCATGATAAAGAACTCTACGCTGAGGCTTGAAGTGTCAGTGTTTTATAACCTTGCAATCAGTCCTGTACAGCCCAACACCTGATACTTTGAGAACTAGTTTGATTAACAAATTAATAGTTTGATTATACTGAACATCTGTCTTTGGTGTAGAAGCACATGCTCAACAATGCGCTTCAGAATTTATTCATTCTAACGTCTTGGCTCAGAGTGGGTCATAAATGAGCTGTGTGTGTTATGGAAGGAGCTGTCTGCTTTGCATACCTGCACCTAAATTACTCCAAATGTGCATCTTATCCAGACCTTCCCTGGGACTCTTTTCTGGAACCACCCCAAAGAAAATCCACAAGGAATGAAACACAGTCTGGGTTTATAGGAAGTATGTGAGCTGAAAGGGGCTGTATTGATGACTCCCTCATCACTGCACCTGAACTTGATTACAGTGTGCCCATTAGCAGGACCCATCAAAACAGGACAGGGTTACTCAAGAAGCCTTTGAGTGGTGGTTTGGAATCAGCTTATGATCCTTCAAGTGTGTTTTTTTAAATGTTGTTCTTCTTCTTATGTGATGAGAGTTAACATCAGTGTTTGTCACAACATCTAGTTTAACCATGACACTGTACTGTACTGTCAGCAAAAAGAAGCTGAGCATGTTTTCGTAAATCAAAGTATGTGAAGCCCCCACATGGGGCTTGATGTTAATACGTGCTTTGATGTTCAAAGAAACTTTATCCGGGAAAAAGAAAGTGTGGATTTTGGCTCTGAGGAATACTTTGGCACCGAGGGTCAGGAGTCTAATGAGATTGTTGGGATCACGGTGATGGGGGCTGGAGCACAAACTATCTGCATGACTGGTAAAAAGTAATAAGTGTAGGAAACATTGTGGACTGACAGATAATAATGGCCATTTGTTTGTCCTTCGCTGTACTATTTATCATCCACTAAAGAAAGGAAACATTCTGCAACGATCACTTCTACTTCAGCGGGCTGCCATGACATACGTATTACATATAGGTGGGTGAAAAACACAGGATGTAAAGTTACCGAGTGGTATTATTGCATTGTCAGTGTTGCTCTAAAATAGTGTGTCAAAGAGGCATAGCAGTTCAAATGAAATAGACTTCAAAACAAAAAGAATGCACTTTTCAGTCATAAAAAGTGGAGAAGATGAAAGGTTTGGATTGAGGGAATGTGTTTTACGTTCAGTTTTTAAAAGGCCACTCAGCAAGCTGTCAGTATAATCAAAGGTGTTAATAAAAACAGAGTCCAGAAATTGAAGCAGTTTAACAACACACAGACACAGCTAATAAAAGTTGTATCCTGTTGACTCAACCTTGCCAAAGTTCGTAACATTCAGTTACAGATTTTAAATACAGAGAGTTTAAATCTAATTAGATCCCAAGCGTGTCCAGGTGACATTGACGCAACCTCTCTGATCAATGGCTGATCAGACAGACCAGCGTTCACTCCTCTTAAGAACATAGATATTGTATTTGTTAGCCTTGTAAAGTCATGGGGCAGACAAATTATACATACATATCAAGCTAGATCACAAGAAATCCTCTCTTCATCTCGCAAGAACGAGTGAACTTTGTACGCTCTGAAAAACAGCTTAAATCTAAAACAATCACTGGAGCGTTCTTTACTTCTTCTTTTTATGTGGAAACAAACAACAGTTTTGCTCAAAAAACCTTCAGGCCAGAAGTGTTGATGGTGTTTTTCCACATAAAATGTAAAGTAGTAGAATGAATAGTAATGTTCCTGCGATTGTATTATTTGGCTCATTTGGAAGATCTGGAACAGAACTAATTTGTGCAAACTTTTATGGATATTTGCTGCATTGTGGCTTTTGGCATGGTCCTATCATGACTTTGAGTGCTGCTTTACTTAATATTGTGTATAAGACGAAACAAGGATGTAGAGTAGTAAATAGAATTGTTGCAGTTATTCTTTACCCGGAGTGAGATAAATGGACACCCACCTGGTAATCATACAGGAATCCATATTCCTTTTAGGTCCTGGTATAACAGCTTTGATGTTGAGAGGCATGGGGAATGAGAGTATGAATTTAAGAAGGACGGCACATTGAGACCTGGCAGAATGAGATTCAAGGCTCATCATTTCCCAACAATTGTACACCAACATTAGAGCCCCCCTAGGTTTTTACTCACCAATGCCATGGGTCATGCATTCTACCGTATCACCTTTTTACTACCAAACGTTAGTTTGGAACCATGTAACGCAGCTGGTTCCTCATTGTTCCTCAATGGTGACGCTGTGGCAATGGGACAGATGAGCATGGCGTTGTCCACCCTTGGGGAATGTGCGGCTCCTAATTACAGAGATTCTCATCTAGACGGGGAGGCACAGAATGAAGTTGTGCAATATTTGTCTCTGTGTCGCAGCAATTACTCGTCCCACTGTCACTCTGCAGTTTTTCACATGAACACAAAACAAACTAGTCTAAGTAATATTATACACTACATGCATTTGAGTAAGTGACATAATATGGCAAAAATAAAAAAAATAAAAATTTCTCAGGTCAACGGTCAATTTATAATAACTTGAATTGACAACAAGAATTGAATGACTTTGTTTTTTCAAAAAAAAATGTACTAAAGTTCCCATCACTCATGCATAGATAAACAAACAATATATGATGCAGTATAAATAAATGATATTGATTTTTGCTGGCCCTGCAGAATAAGACCTTTAGGATGATCAGGAGTCAGGTTTCACTGACACCTAAGAGCGTCTCAACCAGAAGATCTGTCCCTACAGCCTCTGCTGCCTCAAGGACTGCAGGATTGGTGAGCTGGTCTAAACGGGGCTGGATCAGTGACCAAAACATCAGAGTTTGGTAACACATACCAAACTGACCATTTAAGAGCAAGAACACTCTGGGAAAACAAACAATGTGCGAAATGATTTGTTTGTGTAATGACGTTAGGAATTAGATCAAATTGCCTTTGGATGCCAACACATAATCACAGCTTAAACTGTTACTGCAATCAAAGATTTTCCTTGGAAACATGGACTTGTTACATGTTTACAGCAGAGCTATTTTGCATTATTGCGTCATTAAAATATTTTACTTTTGATTCAATGTTACAAATATTTATAACGACAACTTTTTTGTTCACACCGAGCTTTCTAGAGCCGATCACTCTTAAACAGGACATGTGATGAATTACAATGAATTATTAATAATGTGTAATTCACAAAACTGAGACTTTTAAATCAATTCATGAACTTATTCAGGGTGAGTTGTGAATTGTTTTCATCCCGTAAATTCACCGTTCCCTTTTTGGTAACACTTTATATTAAATCCTGGAAAACAAAGTGTTGCTTTGTCCACATCGGGTATCAAATAAAATAATTCCAGGTGTCTTCTGGGACAAATATGTAGGTTCACTGGAAGAAGGGAATAGTTGTGGAATAGGGGGATCAATTTTGTGTGTTTGAGGGATGTAGAAATACAGTTTACTGTAAGTAAGACAGGAAGTTCGGGGGAAACGGTGCTGATATTCTGAAGAACTAGAGCCACCATTTCTTAAAATGATGACGGTGATTACAGTATAGAATGTGTGTGCTCCAATCACTTAAAGCTTAAATGTAGTCTGAGTAAAGTTGAACAAGCATGACTCACAAGTTTCCAGATGGAAATTATGTTGTGCCCTTATTTTCTGCAATAATTAAGAGACTTTTCTGTTCTTCGGTTGTGATAAAACAATTTAAATCTTAGTGCTTAGCTTCTGTTCTAAACTCCCGACCTTAAGACAACATTATTGTACCCCAGCATTATATATTTCAAACACATTTTTTCTCCTTCCCTCGTATTGTAAGTATTTTATAGGTACTTTACCCTGTATGTAGAACAACTACACTGTCATTTGTGTGCTATAATATAAGCTTTAATCAGTTTTTTGGTGAGGTTATGAGGACTTAGGCTGATGTGGCAGAGTTCTGTGTCATGTGTTGTTTGGTTTATGCCAAACCAAAGTCTTGAAAAGGAGGGCCCCAGTTGTGCTTTGCTTTCACACCACAAATAGACCGACAGACGGTATTAAATATATGTTTTTAACATGATTTGAAACACTAAACTACCAATTAATCCTTTTAAAATATATAGTGGTGTGCCTAGTGAAATATTGCACTAAACAAACAAGCACTGGTGCTCTTGAAGATTTAAATCTTCAGTCGTTAACTATTTAATCCATCTGATGATCGCGACCTACTCCGTGTATTGTGACAGTTGCTCAGTAAAAAGTGAATCACACAATAATACTGTACTTCAATATAGCTTTAAAAGACACCTCTTTTGCTTGGTGTTTCTACCAGGCAGCAACCTCCGGGTCTAAAAAGTGAAGCCAAGTCCTCAAGTTCATTTAGTAAATTGTGGCGTAATTTAGAGTATAATGGATCATGAAGCAGGGTATGCTTTAGGGTGGGCTGCCTTGTGATTGACAGGTCACCACCACGGCATTATTCAGTCTACAAACGTATACAGTCTATGGTTTCAGTCTGTAAGGCTTTGATTTCCCGCAGGTGTAGCACTGATTATACAGGATGACGTCAGAACTGTCCAATGAGTGGATGAACGAGTTGCCTCTCTGTCCATATGGCTTCGTGTTCCCTTGGTTTGGCTAATGACTTTTCCTCGCTCCGGACAGAATGAACAGAGTTACAGGTGTGGAAGCACCCTTGATCTTCTCATACTTGTTGGGACATTTCAGACAGTGATGTGATTTGTTGCTGAGTTATAGAATGTTATCTTTCTTCAACATAAACTTGCAACATAAATCAAACACTGCTTAGTGACTGCAACTGTTAAGTTGATTCGCTCCATCAGTTAGTAATTATGAAGTGTTAAGTGAATGAAAAACAGCTGGCAGGTGGGAAGCAGATGGATGTAATACTGTGTGATCATCATCAATGTCGTGTTATTGTCGGGATGCTAAAAAAAGATGTTGAATTCCAATTGTCCTGCATACAGTCTAGAGCGTTTTTTTTTAATTTATTTTGTATATATATTTTAGTGTGAATGGAAAACATCTTGTAATAATACAAGTCCAAGATGATAAATTAGACTTTTAAATTGTTGCTTAAGTTGTGAAACGGCGCTCGTTCTGGACTGGGATGAGAATTTGAGAGGCCACAGCCGTCATTAATGCAGGGGAGACGTTTTGATTGTGGAAAAAAGTGTATAAGGCATTCATGAAGTCTGTTGTTTTGTTGCTGTGGCTAACACACTTTGGATATGGGGATTCTAAAGAATGGCGTGTATTTATGGACGATGTGACATGCAGAAAGAGGTTTTTCCACACACCAAATGCTCCAGCGACTCTCCCGTATGTTTGATGGTCTTGTTCACGATTATTTAATCCCAGCAGTGAGCTGTCATAACATATTGTGCCTGACTGTACCAGTCCCTTTTACTTTATTAACTCCATATTTACCCTGTCCCGTTCTGTTTGACATGCATATGTCTTGATTATTAATCCGGAAAACAAAGCGGTCTGATCCTCCCTGGTCAGCATGCATTGTTCTGCTTAGTCATATTGCAGGAACAGCCTGAGGACTGATAGCATCCTGATTCTCTGCAGCTTCCCTTTGACATCAGACCCTCTGTGGGATCAGACGCCTGCTCTTTAGCATTGACATATTTTCTAACCAGCCTTCCTGGATCCACTGAGACACACAGAACGCACCACAATTAGTGAAATTCCCTTTTTTATCTCACTTCCTGTTAGTGCATTTTGTAGTCATGGATGGAATCTCACCACCATTGTAAGCCACGACTAAGCATTAGCTGTTCTTTGCCCCCTCTTTCAATGTGTACACACTTCAGCTGTTTAGTTCAATGTAATCTCATCACGTTTTTAATAAATAGTTGCTTACAAGTTGGAGTTGCTGGGAATTGTTATAAGTTACAGACTCGGTTAAGCTGACATTGACTGCTTTAAATCAATGGCCTTGTAAAACAAGAATTTAAACAATCTCTTCATGTAAAAAGATGTATCCAAAAAAACTCCTAAATAATCATTAAAAAAATGTTCAAAGATAAGCTTCCATTCCCCTGTGGACCCAGTGTGTTTATTCGTGTCATTGTTATTTAGTGCTACAAAATATTTCTGGAGAAAAGAACACTCATGCTGTTTCTCATGAAGATAGTCCCACTCAAAAACCAGCTTGTTTTGATCAAGTATGTACTGGTTGAATGGTCCCCTGCTGATTATGCAAAAAAGAATATCAAAGGTTCCCCGGGGTTTTGTGCTGTAGTATGATGAGCCCTGTGAGCAGAGCAGAGTGACCTAGCGAGGGTTAACATGAGCAGTGCTGTGTTCCCTCCTCCTGACATTGACTGAGCACTCACTCACACACACACACACACACACACTCACTCTCTCTCTCTCACACTCACACACACACACATTTTCTCCACTGAGGCCAGCACAGAGCCTGAGAGGAGGGACTGGTAGCAGCTCTGAGAGCCAGCTGTCGTTCGCTCCAAGTCTACTCTCCCTGACTCCCTCGATCTCCCCTAGCCTCATCACTCCATGGGACTCCAGACCTGGCCGCCAAGCAAACCGCTGTCCTCCATGGCCTGCCTTGATGTGGAGACCCCTTCCATCTGCAGGGGTAAATTTAAATCAGGTGATGTTTCTTTTATCATTGTCTAACCTGCATGCAGTTCATTGTTTTATTTGTATGCCTACGTAAACTATACTTTTTACTAATATTTACTGATGCTGGCAGTACTGGCGGGGGGGGGGGGGGGGGGGGGGGGGCTGTAGTGACGTAGATGCAGCCCCAACAGGAAATGACAGGGCAACAGCAAAGCTCATCACAATGATTCATGCCAAGCATCGTTCTTACAGAAGAGACTGTTGTGTTGTCATGGATCATAAATCAAAGTTTCTTTAGAAGTCACAGACCGTGAGAGAGGGAATACTCAGTTTTCACTGCCTATGTTTATATTGGCACTCTGTTGAAACACTAATATGGTTTTCTGTCACATAATACAAGCACAAAGTCACTCCTGTTATGTAAGTTCACACAAAGAGCGTCATTCAGATGAAGTGCCATAACCAGATATGCTTCTGATCAAGATTCTGATCATTATTTGCATGTTTTTAATTTTCCTTGTTTGCATTCATCTACTGCAAATTCCTTTTGATTAGACCAGGCCTTGAGTAAAATGTACTCTTTTTTTGTTTTAAATATAACAAAGCTGTCTTTGAATGTTAAACAATGTTACTGGTGTTTAAGTTCTATATTTATTGTTCTATATATGTTTTCTTATTGTAACATCTGTGAAGTCGCATTTAATCTATATATTTACCAATCATGCAGGTTCTTGAGTGCATTTTGAGACAGAAGATGCATAACATAACAATCTCATGGCAAATGTGTATCATACTGAATATGTATGGCATGCAAGAAGTAAACAAACATTTGAATTCCATTCTGTCAGGGCCATTATGCAAGATGTGCAGGTTTAATATATATTCATTAAATTATTATTCATGATCTGACTAAAGATAACTATTTCTTAACCAAACCCAGAGCCGTTTGCCAGCACAGACTTGGAGGACACGCCCACTCATGGGGAAGGGAACTAATGTTTTTCATCTCTTTGAGTCTGGCTTCATTTTAGGCCCTTTTTGTTTTGGGGAAGCTTTTCTTAAATTAAGAAAGTCACTGACTACCTATCAGTGTGTTACTCAGACATTCATTTTCAGGTAAGATACAGTTAAAATCCAGTGTTCCGCAGCCGCATTAGTCTTCTATACATTCTCATTATTAACAATCATCTGATTCACTCTGTTTAAGCCTTGCTGATACATTTCTGCTTTGTCGAACTGATTTATGATGAAATGAGAAATTATATAGTTTAATTTTAGAACATGTCAGCTAATATGTTTATAGACTTTTTAAATAATCACTAGCTGAATATACCATACTTCATTGTTTCCAATTTCTTACAATACAAGACAATGTCTATCAATTCAGTTTAATTCACATGGACTTTTTTTTTTTTTTAGAAATCATCATAGGAAAATGGATCTAAATAGACCACCGCACACAGAAATTACTTTTTGATAAACCAACGTAATCAGTACAGTCATGGTTTAGTCTTATAGATGCCTCTTTGCTAAAATGGTGTCCTGTTTATAGTCACACTAAAGTCAACATAACCCAGTGTCAGTCTGTTTCTAAACTACATTCAACTTTGTTTTTGGCTTCCGATACTCTTTGCACAGATAAACCGTTTTATTATTATTTGTACTGTTTCTAAAGAAAAACCCAGGGAAGTCAAATAAAATACAAGTTCTGATGGGAGTCCTCCAGGGATGATTTGCTGAGAACAACATGGGTCTGAGGTTAGCGATTACATCAGTAGACGGGGATTTCAGCAGAACCCTCTCTCTGTTTCTGCACAACCTCTGTTTACGCTCTGCTGGTGAGCAGGAGAGCGGAGCCGGTTTGCATCATGGAAAGGTTAGCCAGGGTTCAGGTTGAAGTGAGGAGAAGTGAGGAGCACCCTGGGCATGAGGTGTACCCCCATAGTGATGCTCACATCAAACTCTTTGTTTTCTTGTGGCCCTGGAAGGCAGCTTTTGATGTTATTGATATGCAGCAATATGCACTCATACATTTTCTTGCCTGTGGCATTTTTTTCCAAGTCACAGTGGATATGAATATTGAGACAAACCAATGTCAATTTTTTTAATAATCTCCTGGTATGATCTGTCTCAGACTGACCATAACCCCCCCTGGCCTGGGTTTGTAATAGGAAACACAGCAGGCGGAGCAGGCACACTGTGTTCTCTTCCCCAAAGTTGATGGGCTGCTGTGAGAGTAGACTTCGCCTCCCACCCTTTGCCTCGGTACTTGTCACTTTGTGTTCCCTTGCCCGCCAGTGGAAGCCCGTGAACGTCCCCTCGGCTCTGCATTCAACCAGAGACCCCACCCCCTTAACTACCCCTAAATTTCATGATTCCCAGGCCTTGTTCTCACAGCTGCCCAGTTTATTTTTGCTAGAGTGAGTCACAGAGGCTTGTTCAGACGCCTTTCCCAGGAGAGTAGAGCAGGTCTGTGTGTGTGTGTGTGTGTGTGTGTGTGTGTGTGTGTGTGTGTGTGTGTGTGTGTGCGTGTGCGTGTGCGCGTGTGTGTTTGTGCGTGAGTGGGAGTAGCTTTTCCCCCTGAGCCACTGAGTAGCTCTAAGCCGGCTTGTCTTCACTACAGTGATGAGACACCGTCTCTTCACTACAGTGGTGACAACAAGGGCCTCATGTACCTCACACCGCTGCCTCATTTGTCACCATCACCCCGTTACCTTTCTATTCAAACAGTTTTTTTTTTTCTTTGTTATTCTACTGAAATACCATGTCCACGCTCACTTGTTTATACATGTTTAAACTGGGATCTTACTACAGTTTATATTGATGGGAAAATAACACGGAGGACCTTCCAAGTGTACAGGCGGCCTGCATGCAAGACTCAACAATTTCTGCTGGAAGACAGTCATGTCTTTGATATTCCACAATAACATAACTGATCACTGCTTTCCACCCAATGCAAAAATACAGTTAGAAAGCTTTTTATTAAATACACGTGACTTGGCTTTTGCTGGTGTCATGAGCATCTCCAGTGTTGCTCATTATTGTGACTGCAGCTCCGACATTAATCCCTTTTTGTATCCTTTTGTAGTCTGAACTGTAGTTACTTTGTTTGACTCCTCTATGTATTTGCATCCACACAGAGATATTGACTCTCGTTGGGAAGGCTCTCGGCCAATCAGGGTGAACTGTTCAAGAGCAACTTGTGGTATTCTTAACAACCCTAGTTAAAACCATACAGGAAGGGAATAGGATGTCTGTGGTGGTGAACATGGTTTACTGTCGGGCCTTGAGGTAGCATATTGATTGAGAAATAATAAGTACTTTGTTTTATTTGAAGTCTGGCCTGTTTCACTTTTAAAGCTAGAGAGGATTGTTAGATGACTCGTCGGACTTGGCTCTGAATGGGAAAAGTTCAACTTTGACCTCTGTGTCTCTGCACTCTCACAGTCCTTCAGCTCTGTTTGCAACAGAGGAGAACTCGGAAGCAGCTTGTGGAGCAAGGCATCATGCCGCGTAAGTATTCACATCACACACAAACAAAAACCCTCAACCTATGCTTTGAAAAAATCTAAAGTAATTGACGAGCACCTAAAGAAATACAAGAAGAACGTAACCAATATGTCCTGTTGTATCTCATCATTATCCTCTACTTTTCTTATGACTTGGGTTATTTTCTCTCACAAGAATAGTGTTCGAGATGAAATTAAACGTTTGCCAAAATCCAACACAACCACAGCTTCTTCGTCAACCAAACTTCTTCAGGGCTTTTGGAGTGCATATTTGCAGTGCCATTAAAACAATGTGTCTCCGGCATCATGCTGTTATTTGTGATGATGCAATTACTTTTTTTTAAGTGTATTCACAGCAACATACACAGTACTCCTGCTTTACTTGTAGTGAAGGTAATGATGTTGGAGCTCATACTGATCTGTTAAAGGTTAAAAAGATGACATCTGCAATCTTTGCACATAGAACAACTTTATAATGGGGAGTTTTATGTTATAGAATTGTGTAAATGGCTTAATAGCATGGTGTGTGTCTGCACATAAATCAATTGCTTTATTTAGACAGTGTAGTGTATTGTCCTACTCAGACGGCTGCTAATAGAAGCATGATTGCACTAATGTAAACATAGACAATGATGAAAATGACTCAAAGATTTAACGTGGATAAGGCACATAACTTTATACCATCCCTGCTTTGATGTGACAAAAGTGGAGCAGACTCAGTCCCTGTACTACACCTAATAAAAGATGAGCTGAATATGTGACCGAATCGTGCTGATAGCTGGAAGCCTAGAAAGAGGAAAAAGACAAAGCTCCTTCTCTTCATCCTGTTTGCCTCCTGCAGTCAGGCTTTCAGCTCCTCTCTGGCTCCACACAGCCACATGAGTCAGCGACTGAGCCTTCAGTGGAGGTCATTGGCCTGGCCAAGCGTGGCCTGCACACTAACCTCTCAGGCCATTTTCCTCTGCTAAAGCACTATGCTGCTCCCACACTTCCAGGCTTATGGTAGGTATGCAGTGAGGTTTAGGTGACGAGCAGGAATGTTTTACTTTGCTCCTCTGACACACTCCTCAGATTCTCCCCCCCCCGGCCAGTGAGTCCTTAAACCAAACAGCTCTCGTCATAGCAGAAGTGGCTACTCGCTGTGCCAGACCTCGCTTAAAGCAGGATGACTTTATTCTGGGAGATCAAAGATTAACTCTCTGCAACAATCTCTCTGCTTGAGTCAGTAAAGCTGGTACTTCCTGTTTGACTCCCATGATCTCCTGTTTATTCATATCACACTCATGCAGCACGACAAAGGCAAAAAACATGAAAATAATGACATGAACGATGGATTACAATGTACTCAAGTCGGTGTGGAAAGTGATTGTTGTGATATCCGGGAGAACAATTCCAACATGTCACTACTGTATATGCAGCTTAGATAGATTTGTACATCATTTGACATAAATCATGCATATTTATATAACAACTTTAATTCCTTTTGAACTCCAGGCACATTTACACTGTTCTAAAGTTCACTTGCGTGCATTGTCAACGTTCATGTTGTGAAACCATTTGCTGCTGGATGTCGATGATTTCAGGGACTCTGTGATAACGTACATTACACTGGGTAGCTTGCAGTCTTCAGTCTCTACAGGGATGTAGCCTTTGTTTTACTTTTTATGAAGCAACTTTATAAGTTTAAACTGCTTCTATTAGTCCATTACAAATAATGTTTACAGTAGAACTATTGTGTAGTTTACATTATTGTACTGTTGTTACATTATCCTTTCTGTTGTTTTGGAGATCACTCTTATCAGTAAGTTGTTTACTAATTAAAGGTACTCTGTCATAACTGCAAAAAAAAAAAAAAAAAGGCCTTTTGAAATAGTAGGAAGGAGAATAAAATCAATAATCTATTACTTTAAAATGGAAGGAACAGTATGCCCGTATGTGGAAATGCAGTTTATTGACCGAGAAAAGTTATTGATTTTTTTGATTCACCTTCTCACAGCTCTGAAAACACCTGCTGCCTTTCATGAGCAGATTCGCAGCCTGGAGAGAGCCAGGGTAGGACAAATATCATCACACTGCAGCTTGTGATTTTATTTATCTAAATCTAAACGAAGCCCCCAAATATATATTTAATTCAATTATCTTTTTAACAGACTGGAAGCTTCTTAAAGCACAAACTCTGCAGCAGGCCCGAGCGCTCCGAGCTGGTCCGTATGCACATCCTACAAGGTAATCTTCCTCCTGTGTGTTCTTACTTAGTAATGGCTTCTAGATAACAGAGATGAATAAGGTGCTTATTCATCCAATCTCACTTATTGCCTGTTTGAATTTGTTTTACAAAGTTAGAACCAGATAAACGTCTTTGAGGTCGACAGAAGTTTGTGTGGTCTGGCTGAGCCTGCAGTGACTCACCCTGACAACGCAGTTAAGAGTCTGACTGTTCCCGGTCATATCACAGCTAATGATCCGGTGTGTATTCATCAGAGACGCAGGCTGAACCCTCCCTGCAGGCCACACAGATGAAGCTGAAGAGGGCCAGACTGGCTGATGACCTCAATGAGAAGATCGCCCAGCGGCCTGGACCCATGGAGCTGGTGGAGAAGAACATCCTGCCTGTGGACTCTGGTGTCGAAGAAGACATCGATGGTAGATACTCCTCAAAGCCCTTATATCCTCACTGTCAGAAGACCAGAGAGAAACAGTTGTTATAGTGAAATATCTCGACTACTACTGAATGGACGGCTATAAAATTTGGTACAGATGATTTCGCTCTAAGGATGAATTGTAATGGGAGTTTGGTTATCTCCAGACTCCCAGGCACCAATGCCATTATCAGGTCAAAATATGAATGCGTCCAATACATTGGAGTGTGGTCACACCCTCCAAACACATTACATTCCCATTAGCCTCAGCTGTACTTTGTGTTTAGTGCAAATCAGCAAGCTAACATGCTAAACTAAGATGGTGGAACTTGGCAATCATTAGACATGCTTATCATCAGTATATTTTCTTCAGTACCAAATACAGCATCACAGAGCAGGCGGAACCTTCCCTGCAGGCCACACAGATGAAGCTGAAGAGGGCCAGACTCCTGTATTGTCATGTGTTCATTAAAGTGATGGCTTCTTTACTTTGTAGTATAACTGATAACTCAAGTTATCCTTTACTTTTGATTTATCCTTTAAGTATAATAAACTGTACTTGCTTATGTTTTGATGTTGGGCCAACAGGTGGTGAGGCAAACGGTTCTAAGCCGCCAGACATTTTTAACTTTGATGAGGACAGCAGTGATGCCTTATCACCACAACGGCCTGCCAGCCAAAAATCTCCCAGCTCCACCTCTCAAAAGGAGTCTGGCGGGACTGAGGCCACTTCTGCTTCCTCTTACTTAAACTCTCCCATACAGGTACACCAATATCTTGACCCACTACAATTTATAAAACATAAACTGGTAATGTCAGCAGACAAACCATCCTTTTTTTGAAAAGTTCTATCATGCAGCAGAGGCTTAAATGTATATAATTCTTTAAATAAAGCCAAGAAAGTTGTTTGTTTGGACACTGGTCGTTTCAGGAAAAAAATATTTTGAGATGTAATTTAAGTTTATGTATGCATATACATTCTACTAACAATATATTTATCATTTGTGGAAACATTTTGTACTTTTATGTTATAATATTTAGATGTTTGATAAGTGCTTATCCACCTGTTTTTGGTTCCAGCTGAGTTTTTTTTCTTTTCTTGCATGGGATGATGATTAACAGGCATAGCGGCTTGACTGTTCTTACTGAACGGATCATGTGGTTTCTCTCTGTCTCTCTTTTCTTAGCACTCCCCACCACCTAACTCACAGTCCACATCAGATGTAGTCAGCCTTGTCTCCACCAGTGAGCATCAAAGCAAACAACAAGCGTCTACACTTCAGCCAATCTCTGCTGTTGTCCCCAGTATCACACCGGGACCACTTCTTGTGAAGGTTAGCTTCAACTGTTTTTTTTAACAGCTCCATATTTGACCAAAGTAATTACAAAGTGTTCTCACACTTATTGTAAGGAGTCGGATGACTTCATTGAAGCAGTGTATTCACTTACAGGCTCCTAATGTTCAACTGACATGAAATTGACTTCTGGTACTGAGCCATTCGTCTCTCTGATTTATTCACTTTGTTTTTGTTTTCTTTTTTGCTTGTTTTGGAAACGTGATGAAGGATGCAATGTCAGAAGACACAGAGTCTGTGTTTTGTCATACTGAAAATCATATCAGTTTTACAATGAACTGAGAGTCAGCATTCAGCCAAGTTAAACGCAGTTCAAAGAACAACAGAGTTTAAAGTCATTTCATAAATCCTTGGGTTGAAATGTGTTCCAGCCACAGTTTGTCCTCAATTAGGGTCAAATGACAGGCTGGCCTTCCTCATTCAGGCTGTGTGAAATGTAAGCCAAAAATCAAAGGATGGGAGTGAAGCAATAACTTTGCATTTATCATAATCCAGTTATCCTCTCTGAGCATAAGATGAACTCTCCCTCCCTTGGGATACAATAGGAGAATGAGTTTGACAAATTGGAGGGTGTCCGCTTGCTTCACCCAGCTTGAGTTTCTGGTTTCATAGCTAGAACCTGCTGCTCTTAAGCCAAGCCGTTTTCATGCGTGTCCTTCAACTGCAGGTGGTAAAACAATAAAGGTCACATTTCCACTACCCGTTTCCTCATCCTGAGGTTTTCATCGGGTGTCAGAACAATGTTCTACCGTAATGCTTCAATATACAAAACCCAGTATCGGTTCCAAGTCTTGTAATGTTGGTACTGGCAATGCTAACTGTATTCCCTGATAAAACTGGACTGAGATCAATCACAGGAATAAAAATATCCTCCAGATGGTCCTCTCAGCTTTTACATGCCCCTTTTCTATGTTGTGTTCTGCAGCAAAGCCTGCCCAAGCTACCCAGCGATAGAAGCCGCAGCAAAAAGAGCAAAGAGTCCAAACCACGGGTGAAAAAGTTAAAGTACCATCAGTACATCCCCCCAGACCAGAAGCAGGAGCTCAATGAAGTGCTGATGGACTCAGCTTATGCCCGTCTCCTGCAGCAGCAGCAGCAATTCCTGCAGATTCAGATCTTGAACCAGCAGCAGCAGCAGTACAGCTACCAGGCCGCCCTGTCTGGCCCACTCAAGTATGGCTCCATTTATAAGCACAAACACTCCTTCTAAGCAGCCACAGATGGGATATGGCTTACCCACAAAGTTTGCCTCTATGCGTATACGTCGATAAACGACTTTAAAGAACAAATATGTTATATGTTAAGTTATTTGAATATTGTTTTTCAACAAAACGATTCAAAAGTCTATACCTGGTTTTACAGAAAGTTTAGCCACAGCTGCTGTTTGTCTCAAATAAATTACATTTCCTGCCAACAGCTTCCTACACAGAAGCTGTTGATTGTGAAAAATTGATAAAAGTTTAGCTTTCCTCTCTAATCTGTACTCCCTTTTTTTCTTCTGGTCTTATTACAACAGACTAACAACTGAGGTACAAACCAGCTGTTCCAGTGTTGTTCTGAGTGGAAACACTACGTCTACCCCTGTGCAGCCCCGCCACACTCAGACAAACTACAAGCCGGATCATTTACCGGCTAATCTGGATGAGATGAAGGTGACACATTGCTGCCTGCACACAGTCTTGACTATCGGCACCTCATGCATGTTGCAGCTGATAATCTGTTATCTTTACAGGTTGCCGAGCTGAAAATGGAACTAAAACTCAGATCTTTGCCTGTTTCTGGAACTAAGACGGATCTGATAGAGAGGCTAAAGTTGTACCAGGAGAACTCAAACATTCAGATTGCTGCTGTCAGTGAGACATCAGCCGTCACAGCAGCCTCACAGCCTGACAACAAAAAGTTAACCCCGCCTGTGTCCCCTATAGCCTCTAAGGTGTCCAGTCTGGGCATAGAGGACAGTAGTATAGCAGACGGCCCCACCAAGCTCTCAGAAGCTCTGTCTCCAACTCACACTGCTCCCTTTATGAACTCCCCACAGAGATCTCCACGGGAAGAGTGTCCCACAGAGACAAGGTCCAATGAGAAGGACTCTGAGAAGGACAAACGTCTCCACGATAAGGAGCGTCAGATTGAGGAGCTGATGAGGAAGCTGGAGCAGGAGCAGAGGCTGGTGGAAGAGCTGAAGATGCAGCTGGAGGTGGAGAAGAGGAGTCAGCAAGCAGATTCTCCAGCTCAGCTCATACCTCTTGCTCCCATCCAGGTCAAAGAGGAGAACCGGACCTTCTCAACCTGCTCAGCGTCTTGCGGTTCTCCTGGTCTGCCAGTGTTGGTCAAACAAGAGGAGGTGGCTCCTCAAAATCAGTTCATCATCAGCGACCAGACTTTCAAGCAGCCTAAAACCTTGCAGCCAGTCAAGGCTGGAGCTCAGATCCTCCAATCTGCATGCCGTCCTGCCTCAGCCGTGACTATACAGCTCCCTGCCAGCAGCATTAAATTACACACTACTGTTAGCAGCGTAGCCCCAGGTCTCATCCAGACCTCTGGACAGGTGCCACAGAAAATAGAGGCCTCAGCAGCATTACAACAGCAACGCAGCACTCAGACCCAGCCACTGACAAAGGTAAGAAAACACACTAATGATTGCACAGGCTGCCATGGTTCATCTCTTTATCAGTTGTGATTTTCTGGTAGTTTTCGATGGCACCGGCTAATCACACAGCACAGGGGGGGTTTTTTTACATTGTTGGTGCTCTATCATGGGTAATGCCTCTTTCTTGTTGCCACAGTAATAACAGGCCTCAGCTGGGTGGTAAAATCCTCCCCTATTCACATCAAAAGAAGTCTTGTGGAAACTTGGGTTACTAGAGCAGGCATTGAGTGAAGGTTGACAGTAGTGGCCTGACTGCCCTCTGTCGTCCCTCTGCTCTGAGCCAACACACAACCAGCCAGAATTAGCAACAGAAACCACAACTCAATGCTAACTGAGAACAGTCATGAGCTAAAGCAGGGAGTGCAGAGCAATCTTTATTTAGGTTCCACAAAGATATGTGGTGCTCTACTATTCTGTGATGGCATTAATGCATTCATTAAATGATGTCTCCATGCTGACCTGTTTAAATGTCTCTGCAGACATGGAGGATGGGTCGTACAGCGCAAAGCTTACTCAACACATTCCCAGTGAGTGGATGTCCTGTGGGAGCCTCCTCTAGCCAACCTGGTCCTAAAGATCCTACAAATAAGGTCCTTAGTCTCTCATACTTTTTATTTTTTTATTTGTTTTATCTAAAGCGCTTCACAACTGCTGTTTTACAAAGTCCTGTCACCTGGTTTATTTACTTATTTGTACCGGATGTAGCCTGTTTTTTTTATTTGATGTAAAGGGCCGTTGTCTTTTCCTGGTAAACAGGCTTCCTGTACCAGGCAGCCAACTGTGATCTTGCCAAAATTCACAAACCATGTGTCAAAGTGTAAAGACCCACCCCGCTACGAGGATGCCGTTAAACAGACACGCAGCATGCTAACAACTGTTCAGGTGACAAATATATACACTCTTAAGTACAGTATATCATTTTAAGGTGTTACTATAGCCACTCAAACATGAAATGGTCATTCTGGTTTCTCTGCAGGGTCCCACCGCTGCTAGCCAGCAGATGGATGACTTGTTTGATGTGTTAATCGAGAGTGGTGGTGAGAAATACTGCAGCTTTTCTTTTTTGGGGCCTCTGGTAAAATAAGACGTAAAGTATTTATGACGATGGGATTCTCACACTGAACTTGTGTTTTAGAGATCTCACCCATCATCAGACAGGATCCTCCCAGTCTACACAAGCCTCTCCCTGTGACAGCCAGTGTAACCACCCTTCCCATCAACACGGTTTTATCGCGCCCTCCACCCGTCATCCAAGTGGCCCAGCTGCCTGCCGCACAGCTCAACCCCTCGCCCAGCTTGGCTCCTCTGACCTCTAGCAACCAGCTGGAAACCCTCCTGGGTGCTCCCACCGAGCCACAGACACTGAAGCTGATAGAGGAGCGACACTCGCCTGTGGTTACCATGGAGGGATACTTAAATGAAAACACGTCACCCTCTACTTTGAACTTGCACAGCACCAACATGGACAATATGGATTGGCTGGACCTTACCCTGTCTGTGCCAGCAGAGGGGGTCAACTCTTTGGACATGTCAGCGCCAGTGGGCGTCTTCTCCTCTGACTTCCTGGACACACATGAACTGCACTTGAACTGGGACTGACTGCAGTCAAGGAAAATCCGTGCACCCATCAGACAGGTTCAGATAAACATACTTTTTATGCAAGGGAGGCTGCATTTATTTCCTATGTGGAAAAATATGTTTTTTTTTTTGGAGGTTGTGGCAGCTCCGTTTTGTTTTCTAGCCATATAAATTAGCTCAGTAATAATCTATTTGTGCTGCATCAGTTTAGAAATCCCTGCATTGCTTCCTCTGAGGTCTTCAAACCCTCTGATTGTACTGGGAGACTGGGAGACTGGCACCGGCAGATTGAGCAGACAGTTGAAGTTAACCTTTACAATCTTAATTTATGCCACACTTTTGCTATCGATACGGTCTCACATTATTGCTTTCTCTTTGTCTAATTTGAATGAATGTACAGTGTTATATTGGCCTTAGTAATAGCAGAAAGAGCAGGAGCATGTCCTAATGCTGGTTTAAGAACTAACGGACTAACGCTACATTTAGCTGGGGGCTTTTATGCAGTTCATTCCACCCTGACTCTGAATGAGTATCACTATCAAAAGAGATTAACACACATATGGTGAATGTTCCCTGTGTATATGTAAATTGTGAAGCATAAATCAGATGTTTAATTGACTTGAGAATGTGAATATGATAGAGATATAATATGAGACCACTGAGTTACCACAGCGTCAAATTAGCTTGACCAAACAAGTATTTACTACAAAATACTCAACACTCAAAAATTGCTCCATCTCCAGTTCTGACGAGATTTCTAGCAGATCAGCCAAAAATCTTCACTCCTGGATCTCCAGTATGCATCTGTACACTATGTAAAACATGCGTTTGTGAAACCAATAGTCCTATGAGCTTGAAAAGTAGAATACAGGTATGGGCAACTCATCACAAAAGTCATCCGCTGTGCTCTGTTAAGACTGTTTCTAAATGAATAATGATAAAATAGTTCTTGGAACATCATGCAAAGACTCTTGAAGGGTAAAGAAATATTGAATTATGCTTGTTTTTTGTTTAGGCCGTTTATTCAAGAGGTGTAAGCATGGCAGCACATACCAGACCCCAATCTGTGAGCAACAGACATACTGTACAGACACATCTTACAGAAAAATAACAACATCCATCAATATGAACCACTTCCAACTGAAATAACATGAATGCATTAGAGTTGATTTGTACTTTAGCGACATCTGCTGGCCGCATCCAAATCTATTCAGCTTGAGCAAGCAAAGACTGTGGTCTGACTGGTATTCTATTCTTTTAGCAAATTCCAAATAATGACCTCTGGTATGATGAAAATAATTCAGTGTCAAAGAAACCACCATACACGATATGATGAACCACAGCAGGATAGATTCTGGGCTCTGCGCTGTATTATTAGGGATCTATTGTCTGCCTCTGCAGGTTATATGGAGCATTACTGACAAACTCATCTAAATGCTGAGGGAATTGTTTAAAAAGGACTTTAGAGAGTTGTCATTTTTATTTGTTTTACTTTGAGCACATTACCGCCTCATTTGACAATCCAAATGTAACCCTTTAGAAGGGATTGTGTTCTGGAATGAGAAATATTTTGTAGAGGACCAAGATTTTGATATCTGAAGCGTTCTTGTTTTCCGTTCGTAGTCGCATTGGAAACGCATTGGCCGATATGCAATCTCAGAACCCACCATCAATCGTCTGACCATGACTTGTCTTTTTGTTGTTTTAAAATTAGCTTGTAAACTGGCTACTTGTGAAACAATCTGGTCGTACACTTCATCTCTCAACTTCAACTCTAGTCTTGCATCTCAAATCGCTAATTGATAAAGTATAACTCAACACTGAGGACCACAGCTAATGCATAATTTGTCGACCATCTCTCTTGAAACTTGGTCTAAACTGGTGTTTGCTTCTAAACTACCTGCTCCTCAACCTTTTCAAGCTGAACAGATTTCTGGACATTTCTGGGAACTATATTGCTGAATATTGTTAACGTCTTAAAGTTAAAGTCTTAATTATTTGAGGGAACACACTCTTTATATTTTACCTCCAAGCCAAATTGATTCCCCTGCTTTGCTGATGATGCTGAATGGGCCTGTAAAAGCAGGTTGTCGTTCCCAAATTATAATTTAAGAGGTGTGCTCGTCCGGATGTTGCACAATTTCCTGTTCCTAAATTCTGATAAAACTGAGATGCTGGCCCAGCTTGACATAGACAACAATTTGATCAAGTACAGTAACTTGATTTATCAAAGTTTTTTTTTTACATTAAATCAACAAGACCACCATTTTTTCACCTTTGCAACATGGCTAAAATTCTGTTATGTCTAATGAATTCCTCTGTTACATCCAGACTTGATTATTGTAACGTGTTGTTGTCTGGTCTGCCGCATGCTTTTTCTCAAAGTCAAGCGGCTAGAATTTTAGGTAAAACATTTCACCAAATTATGCTTCCGACCATTGGCTCTCAATCCATGAATCGGACTTTAAGGGGCCTCTGATGCCCCTTCATGTCCAACCTTTCTGATCTCCATCCCTTGCTCTGCACTTTCAGAATACAGGGCTCCTGTCTGTCTCCAGAGTTAAAAAGAAGTCCGCTGCAGCCACAGGGCCTTTTCCTATTATGTTCCCTTTCTCTGGAATTTACCTTCCTGCTGACAACAGACTGTCTGACTCTGGTAAGGCCTTTAAATCCTTCAAATTTCACTGAGGCTCCTCTGCACTGGACCATCGGCCATCCTGAGGACCCAGCTCTCTCTCTCAGCTGGCTCTTGGTGTCTCATTCCAGATGTTTTGGATCTGGATCTTCGTCCTTCAGGAGATTCAGCCTCTCATATTGCTTCCCACTCTACCCAGTGTGCATGTTGTCCAAGTCCTTGTCTTGCTTTAAAGATTAAACCCCATGAATGAGTCCAATATCACGAATTGCAAATACTACAATATATTTACATTCATATTGATCAGATTTTCTAATCAGTGAAAGTCAATTTGATACAAAAATGTCTTAAAATTATTCAATAATTCAATAAAACATTTACATACAGGCAGTCTGCATTAGTCAACACCACATTGACATGTGCTCCATTAAAACCAAAGTGGTTATTGACCAACATTATCCCTCACCATTGCTATTCAGGGTTTTGATGATAGTCAATGCAAACAGGTAAACTCTGCAAGGGATCCATGGTGTGGAAATACTACTTAGCCGATGTCTGCTGCTCCTTCAGTCTGCGCTTCAACTTTCCACCAGCTGCTTTTCTCTCAGAGCTTTTTTATAATCGTGATTGACGTTCGACACCTAGGACATCTGTGTGTGATGGATTTAAACAAATCCATGCAGAAGGGAATGAGGCAACAGCCAGCCACACAGCTGCAAAAGAAGTAACGGGAACAAATTAAAATGTTGACACACCAGGAAACATGTGCCTGTGATCGTAAAACCGGCTGCAAAAATAGAAACCGGCACATCAAGGTGTGATTATATTCTCATGCAAATATTTCACCGTGATGGAGGAGAGATTTTCATACCCAATCGAAGCTATTATGAAGCACACCAACCAGGTGACACTGCTGACGGAAGTAAAAGTCTCTGTCATTATGAACTGCTTACACTCAGGACACTGTGTCCTGCATGGACTTGATGGAAGCTTCTCAACGTCCAGAATCACTTGAGGAGCTGTTAACAACAGGAAGATGTCATGTTAGTTTTTCCCAAGAGGAAACTCAAAGACACTTGGAATAAAGGAAGTACAAATCAGTTGCTATAAAAAAAATCTCCAGTTAGTGTTGCAAACATAAATTATGATTTTAAAAAATCATTTCATTTCAATTTCAGCATTGGTGGAATGTAACTAAATGCAATTACTCAAGCACTATACTTAAGTTCAATTTTGAGGTACTTTCCATTTTATGCTACTTTATACTTACACTACATTTTGGAGGCAAATATTGTAATTTGTATTCCATTTATTATTTTGATTACTTAAGTTACTTTTTACTGTGCGGATTTAGATTATTAATACAACAAGTACATCATTCCAATATATTAGTAGTAGTAGTAGTAATTAAAATTAGCACCACCACCTGTAACATTAAAGTGATGTACACATTAATGCATCAAATAATTAGGATTTAGTAATATAATATATATGATTCTAATGACTACCTTTATTTTTGGAGATTGAAGTATATTTTGTATACTTTTTCCACCACTGAATTTCAATTACAGGTACTGACACAAGTGCCAAAGGTTTGCAGGTGTATTCATTAAGACAGGATTGCAAAGGAAATGAGAAGGAAAGTAGTTTTCCTTTTTATAAAAATGATTCAAAATAAAAAGATTTGTTTTTTTTAAATAGAGGAAACCATATGAATACAAACTCTAATAGGGCATAACTGAGGAACTTGACCAGTGCAAACAGTGTTTGCACATATGAAGCTCAAGATATGTTGCATTGATGAAGGACAAAAGTAGGGTGAAAGGTTAGTTGTCACTAGATGTGACGTCAACAAGTGTGACTGGCTGCAGAACTTACTGTTTGAAGACAAAAGTTAAAATAAGCATTTGTGCATCGACGACTCACCGGGGATATTAGGTGGACCCTCAACATAGAAAATATCGGAGCAAGGATCAGGAACATCAGGCACAATCTGACAGGAGGTGATGCTAACCTCTAACAAAGAAGAATAAGGTTGTTACAAAACTGAAGTATGGTGAAGTAATGATATACTACCAGTACATTTGGACTCAGCTCTCTTGCCATTCTCCATGTCTTTGGCATCTTTGGACTCGACTCTCTCGCCATTCTCCATGTCTTTGGCATCTTTGGACTCGACTCTCTCGCCATTCTCCATGTCTTTGACATTTAGGCTGTTCTCGTAGCTTTTTTGGAGCTCTGCCTCCCTCTCTGTCAGTTGTTTCAGTTCGTCATCAATGTTGTCAATCTCGTGCAGATTTGAGGCTGCCTCCTCTGGTAGAAAATAAAGCAACATACTCAAATAAATGAGACATCTGCGGCAAAATATGACATGCAAAAGACTTGAGATATCTACTTTATTTTCATGATGTAAATATCTGTCTCATTACGGTTTAGGAACGTCTTTAATGCTCTGTCATACATCACCTGTTTGTCCAAATTCTGCACGTTTCTTCATCTCCTGAAGTATGCACTGGATTTTTCTCCTTTCCATAAGTTGTTGTCTCTTGAGTGAAATATGGTTCAACTCGGTCAATATGTTGTTAAGCTTGCTGTCTGAAGAAGCCATGGTGGAAATACTGAAAAGACATTTTTTAGGTTTAGGTTTGATATTTGGTTGACTGTATATGCTTGTTTAGTGTGAAACATATTCCATACTTGGGCAACTGCCCTAACCGCTTTTCAGTTGCCAGCAGATCTGACTGGTTCCACTAAGCAGCTTCCAGATGCAAATGTCTGTGTGAATGTTATCAGGGTGTGCCTATAAATGAGCCTACTCTCAGTGAAACTCCTGAATAAACACAAAAACTAAATAAATACAAAATAACGCACATACCTACATAAAATGCAGAAGAAGTATTTTTAGGTTTTATAGTGAGAGAGAATACTATTACCAAAGACATATTCATATGTGACCACATTGTTCTGTTGAGTGACATCTTCTCAAAATAAAGACAAATTATTTAGTTTCATAAATTGTTTAATCTATTTAGGTGAATCTATCATTTGTATACTTCTCCTTGTGTAATATGAACCAGAGCGCAATTTTCCTTATTTTAAAAAAAGATGGCAGACCAAAAGTATGTAATGAAAATACTCAATGTACTCAATGTACTGAGAAAAAAAAATGGTTACGATGGTTGGTAATGAAACTTACAAAATATTAAGCGAAACTCTGCTTTTCCTCTAGAATATAATATAAATAATAAACAATAAAGAGAGCTTTGGGAAAATAAAGAAATCTATTCAACTCATTCTGGTTTGAGTGAGAAACAGCACCAACAATAACAATTTAGACTTGATAAAATGATGAAATTAGTTGTCAAAGCAACATGTAACACAAATCTCAAGCTTATAACTAACTTAAGTAAAAAAGCATTACTCAAACATCTAGATTACTGACTCCATTAAGTCCCATTTGAACTGTATTAAATAGATTATGTCAAAGAGAAACCATGTGTATTACCGTATTTACTCCGCTGCTCCAAGTGTATCCTGTACAGGTAGCATTCAAATGAGGTCAACAAGGCCATGTACTGTTCACTTATACCAGGAAATATTCAAATCATTGGGTTACAACCGCCTTCTCTGGAAATGTAACAGAATGCTCTTTGTTGAGATGCAAGTAAAACACAAACACCAAATAGATAAAATACTTTAATATGTTTTCATGTTTTCGGACAACTATACAAAATCACGGCACACTTGTTAATATCTCCAGATATCGTATTTACATGGACCCTCTTTGAGTGACATGCTCAGTTTGTAATGTGCTCAAGATATGCCCCAAAACAGTCATCAATACTTTGTGAAAGTCATTTCCAGTCTGCGGGGCAAGTAGAACCAGCACACACAGGGACCTGCTGTGTTTTCCTGACCAGACAAACGTCGGCTGTGACATTTCATTTTTTCCTGAGTCTCTTCATAAATGTCACTTCATCTCTGTTCCTGATCCCGTAGCTGAAGATGTGAAGACATACAGAGTCAAACAGAGCTGATGATGGCAGCATCACAAGTGAAGGAAGTGATTATTTACTTACTCTTTAAGCCTCATCTTGTCATCTTCAAGCTTTTCCCCTTGAAAAATTAACAGATACGTTCTCCAAACATATCTCCTGTAAAAGAGAGGAAGCACACCGTTGCAATCAGTTTGGCCATTTCATTTAAAATCCCTTTTATGTTATCTTGTGTTTGTGAGTGTATTTACCAGCTGATATGTTTAACTCCACCTTCGCGTTGTTGTTTCAGCTCCATGAATCTGCGAATGGCCTTCTTCAGATCAAGGACAGTGGCATTTTGCACCACCACTATGGCTTAGGGAGGAAAATTTGTTTCAAGGTATGGTTAATAAAAATAAACATTTACAAACAATTATTTTTATCATTTTGGAAAATTGTGTCGTGATGTTCACAAATGAAACAAAATACATAGTAATTATGTGATCAGAAAACAGTGTATATGAAAATAATGTTTAGGTTCAAAATGAAACAAAACAATATCAAGACTCACGCATTATCTCTCCGTCTGCCTTCACAACCCTCACAGTCATCGCTTGGCCGTACTCCAAAGCAATCTGAGAGTTGACCTCCTCCAGAGTCACCTACAGATAAAGATGATCAGGGTGAAGGGAATGTGCAGCACTTCTTCTGTCAGTACAGATTCACACACACACACACACACACACACACACACACACACACACACACACAGAGACACACACTGTTTTCACCCAAACACACTGCTCTGTTTCTCAAACCTGGGAGCTAACCTCCCCAAGGTGTCAGCTCAAACACAAATAAATCCAATTTTTATAATGCGATCATTTTCTATTCTTCTTAATGTTTTGTAGGACTTACTATAATGCATGCTATGGATTTCAAAGATTCCATGTTTTATGTATATGATTCATGTATGCATGTATGTGACCAGCTCTGTTTTCAACCAGGAGTGTGAATGAATGTGCTGCATGTAAATGTCACATTTCTGTTTTTTAACACTTAATATGTTCCTAAAACTTTCATCACAATTCCTATGAAGTGTATTACCGACAGGTCAACCCAACCTGAATTGGCAGATCACAGAGTAAAGGGTCCTGCACAAGTCGAGCAAGTCCCTCCTCGAAGATATCCAGGATCTCTGAGTGAGGAAGAGCCTCCTCGTCTTCCTCCTCTGCGTCTAAGGATGCCATCTCTGTCAGGTTCTCGTGTTCCACCTCTTCTTCATCCTTCACAGACAGTCCTCCTCCTCCAACGGTGTCCTGACTCTGCTTCTCCATCATCACGTTGTCCAACAAACAGTCACTCCTGAATACTTAACATACTGAAGTGGAAACTATGTTTGCTGCAGACAGCCATGAAGTAAACACACAATGTGTACGGTAGATAATACATACCGGAAGGCAACCGTGGCTCAGGACAATTAGTTCCCCTCAGTGGACGTAAATTCACACTCCTCTTTGGTATTTTATTAAGAAGAAACAGATTTATGTTGTTTAATATTATTTAGTCGTGATAGCATTTTTGTACGTGGTTTTAAATCAATATAAAACCGCGTCCTTTCTTATGTCGTTTCCCACCGAGCGATAAAAAGAGTAGCACGTGCTTTCATCAGCCACTTCCGCTTCTCCACATGCACCAAACAACAGGGAGACGTAACAGTTTGCTAGCTGTGTGAAATAAGAGTGTTCGCATTGAGTTTGTAGCTTCTTGCTACATATAGAGTCCCGGGTAACATGCTTCTGTTTTGTCCAACCTGCGGAAATGTTTTAATTGTCGAGGAAGGACAGAAGTGCATGAGATTCGCCTGCAACACCTGTCCGTATGTACACAACATCACGAGAAAGGTGAGTTATGTTGACATGAAGTATCACGGCACAAGTCACCTAGCTTCAGTGTGTGACGTTAACTCTGTGTTAATGTCTACGTTTAGACAGAGAAGGTGTTGCTGCTTGGCTCGCACGTGACTGAAGTGTCTCTGTGTTAAGTTCGACAAACTTTTGTTTTCTGCAGGTTAATAACAGAAAGTATCCCAAGCTGAAAGAGGTGGATGATGTTCTTGGTGGAGCTGCAGCTTGGGAAAACGTGGACTCTACTCCCGGTAAGTGACGTCACATTAATTCATGGAGTGTGGGCGTCAGGTTATCACCGTATCAGAGGCCAGTGGTCCTGGGTCTCGCCTTGATAGTGTTGGTTGTATAATGCTCGCGCTTTATGTTCTTCCTCAGCCTGGTCGCCCCCACATGCACGTTCACACACTCACAACTCTTTATTGTAATGCATGTTTACGTTGTGACACATGACATTCAGTGCTATGCAAAACAATAAACCCACCTCGATGATTTTCACAATTTTATTGTTTCACTAAATGGTTTTAACACCTCAGATCTCCACAGTTTTTAGGTAACAGGTTAAAGTGATAAGCAAACTGTGAATCACAGAAAGGACAAATAGGACATGCAAAGGTCATCGTTTGTGTAAAGCCTGATTTGAACATCTGAGCACTTATTCTGTTATTTTATGGACGTTTGATATTTGAATAATGTCAGCTGTGTTTAAAATTATATCAAAGTTTCATGATTCGTAAACCGTTGTGATCTCAATATGTGATTCACGACTGTTTTTAAATTCAGCTTTTTATTTTAAGCCATCGACTAAACTCTCATTCAACACTGATCTCATACTTCTGAATTTAAACTATCTTACACCTTCAAATCTGTTGATCCATTATCATGTTTGAAATGAACTAGTAGTTGTATTCATTACTGTTCAAAACATAAAGCATATAGCATGAAATTCTATATGATCGCAAACGCTGATGCCAGAGGAGATGTGCATTACTCTGCATGTACCGTTTCATTTGATCTAATCTCATGGAGTGTACTTTTTTCTTTTTAAAGCATAGCATCAAATCTTTGCACTGTATCAATGGTACACGGTTTAACTCTCTAGTAAAACTTGTAGTAATCTCATTGGATTCATCACGTGTGTGTGTGTGTGTGTGTGTGTGTGTGTGTGTGTGTGTGTGTGTGTGTGTGTGTGTGTGTGTGTGTGTGTGTGTGTGTGTGTGTGTGTGTTGTACTTTTTGCAAAGCTGTTCTGATTTCTAATCAAATAGTTCCTAGAATAAGAGCTGCACGCACTCATTTGTTTTTCCTGGAGGTGATTCTTGTATTAATTTGAATATGAATCAGGTGAGCTCTAACAGCTGTATCGTCTCATGCGTGATGTCTTCTCTTTTGTACGGTGTGAACCAAATATGGAAAACGCCACAATTTCTTGTGATTGCAAGCTGACACTTACTACTTGTGTCCGTTTCCAGAAACCTGTCCAAAGTGCGGACACCTCCGGGCGTATTTCATGCAGATTCAGACCAGATCAGCTGATGAACCAATGACCACTTTCTACAAATGTTGCAAAGCCCAGTGTGGACACAGATGGAGAGACTGACACCTTTGCACCTTTGACAATCTTAATGTATTTAATGCTTATGTGGCGAAGATACTTTTCATATACCGTGTCTTTTTTTCTGAACCTATATTTAATGCCAACAGGCTTTGATGTCCAGCTCCTACTCTGTGCACAGGCCCAGCTGAAGAAACTTCAATTATCTTTTTGTGTTTTCAGATCATACTTGCAGAGTTCATTTTCACAAATAAATATTAAGTTGAGTTTCAAGGAGAAGTCATGTTCTGATTTTTATTGATAAAATAATACCTGTATACAACGGTCAAACAAATGTTGACTCTCATAGTTATACACATCACAGACATTTAGAGAGCAATGCAGACCAGCATTATCCACAAGGGTCCGTGCACCAAGTAGACTTCATCTCACATTGTTCATTGTTCACGTCGTATAATGAACAAAGTCAGTTTAGAGGTATTTCATAATCTCAATGGTCTACTTGTGTGAGTGTGTGTGTGTGTGTGCCGATGCTGCCTAAACGTGGTTAATGCTCAGCCTGTGTTGTTGTCTCTTTGAAAGAACACGTGTAATGCACTTCATCTTGTTCTATTTTACAACTTTAATAATGAAAACTGAGTCCAGGAAGTCGAGTTAGAAACAGAGACCTTCAAAGTAAAGGTTGCATGTTTTCAAACTTGCTCCAGCGATCAATTTATTGAAAGGAAGGAAATAAATATATATATATATAACTGTCCTAAGTCATATTTCTGCCACTTTCCCACAAATGAAGGTGAATAAACTGATGCAAACGGTGAATTCTTTGATTGTAATGATTCATGATGTCATAAATCTTCTGTTTGGGTGAATGTTTCAGGCTGTAGTGTTGAGACTTGAGTCTGACTGTAAAGACTTGATTTAACTTGAACTGACTTTAATGCTGGCTCTGTTATGACACTAAGCTATTCAATGTAAAATCCTTCACGTTTATTTACTGTTTGCACTTTTAACTATTCTACATAAAATAAATGAATAAATAAAAATCCTTCTGCAGGATTATCCTCTGGGCTGAGTAGAGCATCATTATATTCCACCGCATTAAACTCACCTTCAAACATACCCAAATGTTTCACTGTGAGTCTCTGACAGGGTGCATCTGCTCACAACACGGGTCTGTATTACACTACGTATTAACAATAGTAATAACAAACATACTGTCAATCTTCAAGTTGCTTTACTTTTAACAAATCAGAGGTTTTCTACCCGTGTCTGCTGCCCGATGGCATCATGGTAACAGATTTCAGGCCAGCCAATCAGCTCCTAGACGACAACTGAGTCTGAAATAGTCTGATTTAAAAGTAAAGCCATTTGAGAAGTGAAAGTGTGTTTATTACTCTTGTTAATAAGCTTTGTAATACAGACCCGTGTTGTGAGCAGAAACATTAAATTAAAGAGTAGCACTTTTCTTATGCCACAGAGGAGAATCCAGCAAAACTACTTTTATTTTGTCAATTCATTTAGTTTCATGTAGAATAGGTAAAAGTGCACCAGTAAATAAACTGTAAAAGGATTTGACATTGAGCAGCTTAGTGGCGTTATTGTCGTGACGGCATCAGGGAACATATTCATGTCTCAGCCCTACAACCTGCTATGTTCACCCAAATAGGACCCTTCATTAAATCAATATAATGATATTTCCATACAGACAATTCCAGTGGTTGCTCCAACTGGCAATTTATTCACAGTCAGTTGTGGGAAAGAGGCAGAAATATGACTTTGAATATACTTTTATTTTGAAGGCGAGCTGTCTGTTTCTAACTCTCAACTTCCTGGACTCAGTTTTCATTATTAAAGTTGTAAAATGGAAAAAGATGAAGTGCATTACACGTGTTCTTTCAAAGAGACAACAACACAGGCTGAGCATTAACCACGTTTAAGCAGCATCGGCTAACACACACACACACACACACACACACACACACACACACACACACACACACACACACACACACACACACACACACACACACACACACACACACACACACACACACACACACACACACACACACACACACAAGTAGACCATTGAGATTATGAAATACCTCTAAACTGACTTTGTTCATTATACGACGTGAACAACGAACAATTCATTCTACTTGGTGCACAGACCCACAACAATGGCATACAGTACTTTGTATTAAAAGTTTGATGCAATCCTTCAACTCAAAATGTACTTTGTTGCACAGTTTCATTATCCTCAAGAAGAAAACAAATCAAATGCATAGAGTCAAGAAACTATCCGGTGAGAATCATTTGTTTTGATGTGTGGCTCATGCAGACAAACTGCACCGTGTGAACCGCAGGTCGGCATGCTGTGGTGGGCGAACAACGGTCGTCTCATTGTTAGCAGTAATCTCAATGGAATCACAATGTCGGATACAATCATGGATTTTGAAGCTTACTCCGAGCAGAGGTCACTATTTAGTATCGGTCAAAAGACGTCGGTGTTATTCTAACATGCATCTCAGCAATGCGGGTAATCTTAAAGGGCTTATGCCATGTTAGGAGGCTTACAGGCTGAACAATGTTCTGTGATCATGACGGTGCCGCCACTCTAATGGGTTTGCTGGCACTTCTTTTTTTTTTTAATAGAGGAGGACACATGATGGCTAAATTGTCGGTGCGTCTCTATCAGTAACAGTGAAACTCTGTCGTCTCTTTAAGTCTACTAAAATGATTCACTGCTGTTACTCATGAGACGACGGCGCAAATCTCTCAAAGACCGATGACAGCTGGGGGTCGATGGTTAGCATGAATGTATCAGCGGGGGAAATTAAATTCCAACTTAAAGTGCAAATCTTGGCTTTATTATCAAAATGAAGTACATCATGGACAGAGGGAAGTAACCGTAAATCACTGAACAGTTTGTGACGACTGACTGAAGCCCAGAAGATTCAGAATTATAGCAAGAAACATCAATCTTGGGCATTCCCAAACAAGCAGATACATCAGTTTATCTAGCTGAAATGGTTCGTTAGTTTGCTCACATTCAGAAAGGGATAATAATAATAATAATAATAATAATAATAATAATAATAAAAGGTAAACTAGGTCTGTTAGAACAAAATGATCAGACATGGACGAAAAAGTTCACAGTTCTCAATATTAACTTGTTAAAATAGTGGATAAAATATTTGAAATAAATAAGAAAAAAAAAAAAACATGAGGCTAACCAGCACGTTTGACCTCAACACGTTTGCTTTGCAGCGAGATTCACAGATGAACTGAAATAAATAGTGACCGTTTTCACAGCTTTCGCTAGATGAGGCTGTCTGTCCATCCAGATGTTTTTACCCCGCTAACATGCGTACCTTCACATGCCTGTTCTCCAGGATTCCTGACAGGGTGAAGAGGCACCATGGGCCTGCTGTCCACCCACCTCTGTGTATGTTCTAGTGCCCTACATCTGCTGTAGCTTGGTGAGATTTGTACATTTCAAATGAATGTTTATACATGAAAGAATTATGCTGAAAGATATATACAGTAAATATTCTGTGAACTAATGAGAAAACTGCACTATTTAAGAGGGCTACACAACACTTTGCAAAATGGGAGGGGGGGGGGGGGGGGGGGGCGCTGTCACTACCAGCAGGAGGCGCTGTGAGTTTACGTGTGTGCATGTACATGTCTCTAGCATACAGCTGTCGGTGGTTAGCATATACGCTTGTATGTGTAAATGTAGCCCTTACAGTAGGGACAGGTGTGTGTCACATCCTTCAGGTCGTCAATCAGACAGGGAATCAAGCAGCAGCCCAGATCGCACCTGAAAACGAGGAACACAACATCGTCAAGACCTTCCCGGATGCTACAAAGCCTCATCACTGACCCCTTCATCGGTGTGCCGCTCACCCTACAAAGAAGCAGAAGAGGCAGAAGAGCGAGTTCATGAGGCCGACGTCGTGGGAGATGCGGGTGACGATTGCCTGCTGACAGTGCGGACACACAGTCTGCACCGGCGAGGTCTGGAACATCTCGCCCTGCAGCACGGTCACAGTGGTGGCTGCTCCTGGAGGAGCCAGGACGGTCGCTGTGTGACCTCCCATGTGGACAAACTGACTGGGACCAGCGCCCATCTGTCCCGGCATCGGGTGAGGAAAGTGGCCGGGCGGATGTGGGTAGGGGCCACCTGTACAGGTAAAAGACACTTAATCTATTGTATACGAGTCTAGACACAGAGCTACTTGTCACGTGTCGTGATAGTTAGGGTTTCCAATAGGAATCTGATTCTCAGAGGTGTTGGAGCACTGAACCTGGGCTAAAAGGTGAATACATTTAGGAATTTGTCCTGTCAAGTGACCAGAAATAATAGCTAATTTTGCTCTTTATGAAAATAAGGAGTCAAATGTTATGACAGTGTTGTTTGTCAGCTTATTTCGATGCATTATGTGTTTATTCATATTTGCAGACTGTCTGCAGCACCTGGTTGTAGTGGAGGCATTGGCATGGGCATGGGCCCCTCTCCAGGGACATGTGGCGGGAGGAAGCCTGGGTGTGTGGCCTCATAGGGTGGAGGACCGTAGTCTGGAGGCAGCGGCTGTCCTTGTACAGGAGCACTTCTCACAGCACCTGTTGCTGAAGAAAGAAATGGCATTGAAGAGGAGAAGAACTCATACTCTAACCACCTCACAGCTCCATTATCAGTTCGCTCAAAACGTGTTTCCTCTCCGTGAGAGTTCTCGGTTTACTCAAGCACCATGACTGAAATATTATCTAAAAATGTCCTGCATGTTTAGCTTCATTACCAGGTTGTCCATTCTTCTCCTCGATGAGCGGGGCACTGGGACCTCCAGGGTACGGAGGAGGAGGATCACTGGACATACTGGCCGGATGTCTGTAAAGGGGAACGGGTCGGACGTGGAGCTACCAGCAGAACTCCTCTGGACTTTAATCCTGTGAGGAAAAACAAACACATTCACAGGTTGAGTCTCTGGCTCAGAAACGTAGGTTTGAAGAAACGCTGTGACTATGATGACGTGAGTGGAGAGAAGTTTGAACTCAGCAAAGTAGAGCACTGTGTAACTGAGTCCTGTGGCTTAAAAAATGTGTTTGTGAAAGAAAATGTTTTTTTTCCAAAGTAAACAGATTGAGGCTCTGTCAACATATTCACTAATAACTTTAAGGGGGGAAATATTTACCTGCAACTGGGAAAAGAACGACTCCACCTGAGGAACCTGGCCACTACCTGTAATATGAAGAAACATGTTAAAGTTACTTAAATAAGGTAAATAACCATAATATTCTAATGTCACCCAAAATCTGAGCCCAAAATCTAGATTCTTCAGACTACAGAACCACTGAACTCATGTAAATAAAACCAGCTGAGTGACACCAAATAGAGATTTATGAACTAAAGTGAAACACCATCGCAACGACTTCATGAACGCGCAGACAACAACAACAATCAACCTTTGTATTTGGAGGCATTTCTCCTACATTGACGCTAACGCCTCTCAGCTAAACAACTAGCTAGCTGATGTTTCGTGTAATCCTTGCACCAGATAATCCAGCTCAACGTTACTTGCACAACTAACCATGAATAAGTGAGTTACGTCATGGAGGCCAGCACTAACCAGCACTGGTGTTGATGTGAATCGAGGAGCGTATCTAGAGAACCGTTACGTTAAATAATGGCGGTGTTAAGTGTTGGCTAATTGCCAGGTCGCAGGGAATTTATCTCACCTGGCCCAAAATAACGTGAAGCTGAATATGTTGAGAAACGACTGACAGCGAGTGTGTGCGCGTGTGTGTGTTTTCAGATGGTTAACGTCAATCTTATTTAGAAGAAAATGGTTTTTTTTCCAGCCAAATCTAAGCATGTTTTGCTAGCTGTCGTTAAGCTAGCTAGCGTCGCCATTCTAGGAACAACAGACTGAAGATATAAAGCCTGAAACATGTCACTGACACGACTCTAAACCGTCGTCCGTGTTGTAAAACACCGAGTCTGTGATGGTGCAGCTGAAAGACACATTACCTGGTTGTGAGAGATGCTTCCCGACGGAGGTGTCACGTTAACTGAAGTAGTTTGACGTTAGCAGCTTCAGTCTCCTGATGAGAGTCAACATCCGTTCACACGGATTTACACCCCGCGTCATTCATTATGTTTCACACAGGCAGGGTATTTAAACAAAAACACACACACACACACAAAACAAGATGACAAGTGACAAATGTATATCAGTATAAGTATGTATACTCCAATAAGAAAGACTAAGCTTGTAAGTTACAAACAGTAAAAAGCTAGGGCAGTACGTGCTTTTGAGAAATTGATCCGTTGAAACGTTACCTACCTTTTGCATACATATTACCGTATCAAGTAAACGTGCGATACACAAAAACAACAAAAATACAAATACATAATCCTATTTATTTTTTAAAGTGCTCACCGGAAATGATAGTATGATGTCGTGTCTGAATTGACGCTAGCTTCAACGTCTGTAGCAGGCAGACTGGTTAAAATGAGTTAATCGTATGATGCTTAATCCGGTAATAATCAACAAATAATGAGTTGTAAAAATATGTATCAATAACTATTATAACGAAATCAACCCGGTGTGTTAGACTTTTGTAGTTCCTCTTTGTGAATAAAGTAACTATCTATCACACTATAGATAACTACAATACTAACCAACCTAATCAAGTTAGCGTTAATGCTGGCAAAACGATGAAAATACTTCCGGTCTATACTTTCATATGAATGTGACCAGAATAAAACGAAAAGAAAAAAAATATCATGAAATGATCGATTTCATTGTAATCCAGTGATCACAGCGAGTAGGGACTACATCGCCACATCCTTCGGTGGAAATGCCACAGATATTTATGCTGATATTCATAGTTGTGTACGTTTATCTCACAGTTAGCATTCCACGTCTGTAACAACACAGGCCACACAGTGTTTTCAAAATAATGGCAGATTTAAGCACTGATGTTAAGATGTTGTGAAGTAATGCAGCATGAACGTTGGTAGTGTAGTGTCCCAGAATGAGGGAATAATATGCAATATATATTATACATTATACTATTTATATGATTATTATTAATTGTATTATTGTTATTTTTTTCTTTTCTTTTTGTTACTTTATTTTCAAAGTTGTTACCGGAAGTATACAACGTCTGCTTTAATGCTGTCTTGATTAATTTAGTGTAACGAAGTTCCTCCTTGTGGCCGCTAGAGGGCAGTATATATTCATAACGATTGTATCCATACCAACTGTTGGCCAAAGTTTCTTTAGAATTTTAGGGTTATATGCCCTCTCGTGGACACAGTGGGTAACTACAATACTACATTATTAAAGTTAGCGTCGATGCAGCTATTAAACAATGCAAACATTTCCGGTCTATACTTTCAAATTAATGTGACCAAAATAAAACGAAGAAACAAAAATATCACGAAATGATCAGTTTCATCGTTCTCTAGCTGGTAGTAACTACATTAACCCCCTGTAGTGGAAATGGCATAGATATTTATGGTGACATTCTTGTTTGTAAAAAATAGGCTATATAAATGCCGTAACTACTTAACGTCAATGACGGCACATCTCCAGGACAGTAAAGACACACCCACTTGATACTGAGGATAGTTCTCCAGCATCTCAGTACAGCCCAACTCAATACGAGAATACACTGCACTCCAGGCATCACAGTGAGGAACTGCACTACATTACATAATGATAAACACCATATATGTCACATTTATCGATTTATGATTATTATCATTATTGCTTTAATTGCTGTTTGTTTACTTTATTTTGAAACCGGAAATATATACCTTCTACAGTAACGGTAATTGATTCATTTTGAGTAATGCAGTTCTCCACTGTGTCCACTAGAGGGAAGCACACACTCTGGCTACGTACAGGTAAACTAGGTAACACGTCTGCCAGAGGGCAGACTTGTCGAGATGGTCTCTCCATCAAAAGACGACATAAATACAAAAATAAGCAATCCAGATGTTACTGTTGTTATCTGCCACTTATAACTTTGTATGAACAAAATTGAAAAAGCCGACAGCTGTTTTGATTTTGCTCTACTTATATTTTTATTTAATCTACTTATAGGTCCCTATAGGTTTATAAAAAACGATCGACGCACCTGCCCTGACCCCTTACCCTCCTGACCTCCTACCTCCTCCCCGCCGGGCGGTCCTAATACTAAAGCGAACGCCCTACGTTGTTGGACCGCTCGGAGACAGCCAATCAGATTCACTCGTTGTTCCAGTAGCTCAGCTCTGGATAAACAACAGAACGTCTCAATCGTCTGTTTGTTTTCTGTTAGCATTAGCATTAGCATCCGCAGCATAGCCACAGATCAAACCGAACGTGTAACATGTTAAATTAACGAAAGCGTTTATACCTGGTTGATTCTCTACATATATGTGTTTGTTGACCTTAGTGTCCGTTTAAAGAAAGCGGTTGTCGGAGCAGTAACGCGCTGTTAGCTGCCGAGCTGCTACCTAGCTAACATCAACACAGAACGATGGGGTCCATCCTGAGTCGCAGAATCGCTGGTGTTGAGGATATCGATATCCAGGCAAACTCGGCCTATCGATTTCCTCCGAAATCGGGTAAGTAGTCATTTGGTTGAATCCAGATTATTCTCATTATCACGTATCTTCTTAAGCGAGAATAAACACGGAGAGGCACCGAGCACACGTTACCGTTAGCTAGCTTGGCTCTAACGTTAATGATTGATTATTGTCTGTTGATTATCAACAGCTAGTATTTACAGTTAGGTCATGAGCGTGTAGGAAGGTGACTGTCTGGATCACACGGTATTCATCTTCTGTTGTCTACAGAGTCGAGCTGCTGGACTGTCAGAGTATTGCAAGTTGGTTTATTGTTGTTACGGCATCGTGATCATAATACACGAGGCGTTGTATCCCTCACACCTAAGCTCAATGTACAGACGTCATCTCAGTGTTTCATCCACATTATACTGAAGCTACAAGAGCTGAGCATCAAGTGATGCTGACAGCCAGAGACATGACACCATGACAACACATGATGTTCAGCTCCACACGCGACCCATACGGCTCTGTTTCTTGTTAGTGTGCTATTTCAAAGGTGTCTAAAATATGTATGTCTTAGTCTCACGTGTTTATTACAATGGACTTAAGATATTGTCAAACAGTAAAAACACAGAATGGAGTTGTGATGCCAAGAGATTTAATTAGTTTTTCTCATCTGAATTTTATGCCTACGTTAGACGCAAAACATATCAAAGAAGAGAACCTGAAAATATAAAGTTATCATTACCAGTCTACTGCATTATTAACCATGAGCTCCAACATGTTGCTCCAAAGAGTCACATTACACTTCAGCCAACGATGTGTTGAGCTGAACCACTGTATTTGTTACAGGCAGATCATTTTAAGAACTGAATGTTGAGATGTTGATACCATTGACACAGACAGAGAAGAGATGTAGAAAAACAAAGTAATAAATGATCACTGTATGATGTCGCTTGCGGCATCTTTTATTATTCATAATGTTTTTCCTCTTGTCTTCAGGGAATTATTTTGCGAGCCACTTCTTTATGGGGGGAGAGAAGTTTGACACGCCACATCCAGAGGGATACCTTTTTGGAGAAAACATGGACCTGAACTTTCTTGGAAACAGGCCAGTGCAGGTAAAAACAGATGTTTCTTCAATCCAGTTGTGTTAATCATTGGAGAGCAGCTTTAAAACTACTGTGATGTAGTTCTACAGACCAGGGTGATGATTACAAATCAAATATCATCATCCATATCGCTCTTATTATCTCAATAGTTTCCATATGTGACGCCTGCACCCCATGAGCCTGTGAAAACCCTGAGGAGTCTGGTCAACATCAGGAAGGACTCTCTGCGTTTGGTCAGGTAAAGACAACAAGGCAATAAGACCATACAACTGTTTAAAGGAAGAGAGCCTCCTCTGTTCCTCCTCTGTTCCCTAACGGTTGAAACCCGGTGGTTCTAGGTATAAAGATGACTCTGACGCCACGGTGGAGGAAGGTGCAAAACCAAAGGTTCAGTACGGCGTGGAGTTCACCTTCGATGCTGATGCTCGGGTGGCCATCACCCTCTACTGCCAAGCGTTCGAGGAGTTCTCCAACGGGATGGCAGTGTAAGATCTTCACCTCTTTATGGGACAGAGCCACACGAAGCTTTAACTGTTTAACAAACACGGGCCACATGTCTCGCTCTTTGAGAGGATCCGTTGTTCAGACTGGAACAAAGCAGCACTGTATTAGTGGAAACCTTGTGCCAGAGACATACTCTCTTTTATGGAAAGTGAGATTCAAGCCTGCGAACACGGAGACTAGAATAGATACAGAGGGTTCTTAGCAACCTCCAGTCACCATGGATACTACCAAGGAGACTTAAAAGAAGATGAGCGTAACATTTTGCTGTGAAGGTATTGTTACGATGAGGGGAGATTTCTTACAGAACTGCATCAGATATTGCTGCTGTCGTGCCCTGCTCTTCAGCTTTCTTTATTTTCTTCTTGCTGACTGATGTACTGAGTAGTTAAAGATGAGTCCAGCATGTCGTCATCGTGCTGCACACTGACGATCTTTCTCTGAACCGTCCTGTGAGCAGATACAGCCCCAAGAGTCCATCGCTGCTCTCTGAAACGGTTCATTACAAGAGGGGGGTGAGCCAACAGTTCTCCATGCCGGCTTTCAAAATAGATTTCACCGAGTGGAAGGAGGAAGATGTAAGTATATATATCTATATATATATATATATATAGATATATATATAGATATATATTTCTTTAATAACTTTTATGGAATTTTTTAGCTGAAAAATATGTTTTAAGATTCAACTGAAAATCAACTCAAAAACTGTCAAATGTACAACAAATGTTAAAGCGTTTCCGACATATAATTACAGAAAGAGCATTTGTCTTGAATATTAGTAAGACATTTAAAGATACTGGAATTTATCGGGTAATATCTATGAATGAATTTAAACAACAGGTCTTTGTTATTCAACACATTTGTAGAGGAGAGTAAATCCAGTATTCTCTGTCTGCACATTTATATCTGTTATTCCGTAAACATTAAGAAGTATCTGCAGCAGTTGGTGGAGTTTGTTTCCAGATCACACAACCAGTTTGTCTCCACGTGTGTTCGGGTTATGTCTGCACATTCTGTCACCTCTTATGTGCCTCTTTGAATAGTGAAATCTCTCTTCTCCCTTAAAGCTGAACTTTGACCTGGACCGCGGCGTGTTCCCGATGGTGATCCAGGCTGTGGTGGATGAAGGGGACGGTGGGTCACTACAGCTGCGTAACAGTCAGGAAGGAAATCGCACCACTGGTGTTTCTTAAATACACATTTGTACTAAAATATCGTGTGTTGTTTTCTAGATTGCCTCGGACATGCTCATGTCCTGTTGGCAGCCTTTGAAAGAGTACGTCTACATCTAATTCAAATAAATCATTTTCAATCTGAAGAAATCAAGTTTTTAGCTGAAACATGTTTGTTTTTTCATCTCCAGCACGTTGATGGCAGTTTCTCCGTCAAGCCTCTGAAGCAGAAGCAAATTGTAGGTTTACGAACGTCCTTATTTTAATTATTATATTATATATATATATATATTATTATAGGGCGGCCCTAGCTGGACCCCATAGCTAACTACATATCCTTGTGGACTTTACAATGTATTAAACCATGAAGCACAGGCCTTTATTACATGGTTATACAACATTAGTTTCTCTCTGTTCTCACCATACATGTCTCTCTCTGTGTGTGTCATTTCTGTGACTGTATCTTTCCAGGTGGACCGTGTGAGCTACCTCTTACAGGAGATCTATGGGATTGAGAACAAAAACAACCAAGAAACAAAGGTTTCAGTGAAACTTTCACTGTGTTCATGAATCACGATGCTGTGGCACTTATTCAATGTTTTATTTCTGTTACTTTTGATTTCATTCTCTTTCCTTTTTCCAGCCATCCGATGATGAAAACAGTGACAACAGCAACGAGTGTGTTGTGTGTCTGTCTGACCTGCGGGACACACTCATCCTTCCCTGCAGACACCTGTGTCTCTGCAACTCCTGCGCAGACACTCTGCGTTACCAGGCCAACAACTGTCCCATCTGCAGGCTGCGTAAGAAGCTCTGCTCTTTACGGTGCTATACTAATAAGAGGAGTCGTAAGAGTATTTACCTTATTATTGTGTTTGATTTGTCTTACCAGCCTTCAGAGCCTTGCTGCAGATCAGAGCTGTGAGGAAGAAGCCCGGTGCTCTTTCCCCGGTGTCCTTCAGCCCTGTTCTGGCTCAGACTATGGACCACGACGAGCACTCGGTCAGTCTCATGTACATTCGTGTAGAAACGGATGACATTGGCTAAGATGTGCAGAAACATCAAAGTGAACTTGGGTAGTCATAGAATATTGTGCCATAAAGACGTTAACTACTCTATGCCATAAAAAGTCGTAAAAAAGTTGTATGTCATGAAATGGCCTAAAAAATATAGCACAGTACGACACAAAAGACACATTGTATAGGATGTAATAAAGAAGTCATAGTATAGTATGAACAAAAAAATCCATAGTATTGTATGTCATACAATTTGTCACAAAAATATCATCATAAAGCCATAGTATGGTATGCTATAAAAAGTCATAGATAAGGCACAAAACATCTCAAAGTACAAAACACAATTGAAAATGGTGATTCAAAAAGTCGTGGTTTAGTATTAGTATTTCACAAAACAGTTATAGTATAGTATGTCATAAAAAAGTCAAAAGAAATCATAGTATTTGTGATAAAAATGTCATAGTAGAGTATGCCCTGAAAAAAGTCATAGTATTGTAAGTCATGAAATATGTCATAGAAATAGTTGTATGTCAACACCTCCTTGTAATAAACTGTCTGCAGCTGCTTCAGGGTTAAAGTCCAATAGTACCACGGTACCAGGCTGCTGAGTGGCTTCATTAAGCAGTGACAGACCAGAGACACATGACATGTTGCACTAGTTACCAAACGTGAACTCATTGCTCCACAGAAGACGATACAAGATCTAGATTTTTATTGTTTCTCACTTTGTAAATGATGTCATCCAGCAACTATTTCAGAAACGACTAAACACCGACTGGTGGCTGATCCTCGTCCTCGTCTCTTTCCCTTTGCAGAGCACGGACTCGGTTCCTCCGGGCTTTGAACCGATCTCCCTGTTGGAGGCTCTGAATGGTCTGCGGTCAGTGTCTCCTGCCGTCCCCTCTGCCCCTCTCTATGATGAAATCAACTTCTCAGGGGGTCCGGGCGGCGACAGCCGGCAGCTGAGCTCCCCAGAACATTTAAGTGATGGAAGTCTGCAGAAAGGCAAAGTCAGCAAATCACCTGACAGGTATAGTTTACCTGTACATGCTCTCAAAAACATTACTGTAAGACATCAGGTTTGGACAGGAAGTTCTAAATACTACCACATCTAGAGGACATTCTCATTTGTTTTAAAGGTTGAGGTGTAAATAGAGTGAAATCTGTCCATGTAGGTAATTCTGATTGATTAAATTACCTGCTCTACTTATATTTGTATGTATTCATTATTGTTTTGTCTTGTCCTCCACTCCAGCACCCTTAGATCTCCATCCTCTCCCATCCAGGAAGAAGATGAAGAGAAGCTGTCTGAGGTGTCTGATGCTCAGCCACACACACTGCTGTCCAGCAGCCCCGCCCCCACTGACGTGAGCCGCCACTGCATCCACTGACATTCAAACTCCGCTCCAAACAAAAGCTTTAACCAGTTATGTTCCCTTCTTCTTTTAGGCCACGGCCACAGAGGATGTGGCAGAATCTCTGTCTCCAGATGATGGTGAGTTCTCTCGTTTGGCAGTCGGTGAACAGTGATTTGTTGGCTTTGAGGGTTCGATTCATTTCCATTTCCTGTCTTGGGTGATCCAGAGGACAGGATGCATTCTGGAGGAGACATCCTACAGGACTGCAGCAGTGAACACAGCAGCTTGACCAAAACAGAGAGCGACCCAGCGGGCGACTTGTCTCTGCCAGGTGAGAAGTCCTCTGCCAGGAAAAGAGAAGAAATATAAGACTGTCGAGAATAATCTTTCAGCCCCTGAAAACAGCATAATATGCACTGTGTATGTAATCTGTTTATCTATAAAGCCATATACAGTATAGACCTGTACTTTCAGACAGCGTAGAGCAAATTGGATCAAGCATTGACTGATAGCATTATCAACTACAAATCGCCCGGTTCTCTCTTATTTTCTAGTTCTCTTAACGTTCCTTTTCCTAAAGCCAGGATTCAAGGCTGTGATTCTCTGTGCTTTGCATCTAACCTGAGTACTGTTGTGCCTCTCTGTTTCCTAACACTGCTCATCTGTTTCCTGCCGTCTTGTCCCTTCGTACCGCCTCACTTTGGGCAGCGCTAGGTCCTGATTCCTGCTCTATTGGTTTGGAGGAATAACTGTGGTATGTAGGCTTTCCTGTCTGCTCTGCTTCTCTGTACGAGCTCTACTGCTCTCACTGAATCCCTTTCCCCCATAAATAGATCCATTGACCTCTATCCCAGCTAGAAAAACAAAAGATCCAGCAGGTATTATTATCATGTGCATTTCTTGTGATAGGCCCATCTTATCAAGAATGAGCAGTTTCTATATGTGCGTCTCTATTTATGTGAAGTCTGGCTGGAAAGTTCACTTTGAGTCGTTCACTTTGATTCATCGCTTCTTCCTCTTCAGGATCATCAGAGTCAACAGAAAGCCTGAAAAGTCAGAGCACAAACTGCTCCAGCCAGCCTCTTCTGTGTCCCACAAGCAGCCTTCATATGGAAGACGAGCACCTCAACCCCTGACTCTGATCGATCCTCCTCCCTCGCATCCATCAGAACAGATTTATGCGTTACAAAGATCATCCAGTTCCTCTATTCCTCATATCCTACCCGGTCTTCTGCTTCACCGATCAGAGCCAACGACGGCCCTGAGAGGAAGTCCACCGGGACTAAATGTCTCTGGCGTGAGAAAAGATGTTCTTGGTACCTTACTCTATGACTGCTGTTGAAAACTAAAAAAGAAGTTCCCTGGCATTGGAAACATTTCATATTTCATTCACTGTCAGATGGTGTTCAGTTGTGTGTCTTGACCAGAGTTGAGGTCTTGTTTTGTGGATTCCAGAAATATTTCACTACCTGTCATGGTGGTTTTAAGCACACTTACTTTAAATTAACTGTATCAATTCCTTAACATTAAATTCAGAAGAATTTATAAATACAGTTTGTGTCTAGATATTGCATTCATCAGTGAAATACATTAATGACTTGAGAACTTATTTTTACAGTAAGGCTGATTTGGGTTATGAGCAGAAATTTGAAAACACATTTCGTATGTATCCGTTTGTTCATTTGAAGTGATTTTGCACTTCGACAAAATCGTTTATAATCCATTCCTTATAACGAGTTCACGATGAGATGAGTTTACGTTGTCTACCGTCTTAAACATTTACACGTCATGCTTATTATTTCAATCATGTGATATCTATGTATCATAACTGTACTAGAATCCTGTGTAGTTGCCCTCCAAAATTCTATTCTTTCATATTACATAAAAAGCAAACCTAGATTCAGTTAACATGCACATTGTATATGACTTGGATAATCAATAAGAGCTACAGATTCACATCCTAACAGCTAAACATCAAAGATAGCAAAAGCCTGCAACAAGCATCAACGCTCCCGCTCCATGTGTGCTGACCCACTATTGCACAGTAAGCGTGCTCGTCGTAGATGTCGCAGATCTCTGTACAGTCTTTTTGTGGCAATGCCGGTGTCTGCTTATGTGATGTAGCTGAGAAAAAAGGGGGTGTGGTGTTGGTGTGGCTGCGACACATTTACACAACATGGTCCTTCACGTGTAGCGCCATGCGTATAGATCTATGTGCCTTGAAGTGATATGGCTGCCTGCTTGTTGCATTGGACATTAGTGTTTATATAAATGCTACAATATAAAACAGTCTTCATCCCGTAGACAGGATTTTGATGCTGATGTACAGAGCCTTTTTTTTTTTTTTTTCTATCGCTACTGGAAAAATGTATCTTGTTATAGTTGTTGCAATATGAAATTGAACTGTTCATTTACTCTGTTATTTCCATTTATTAATTATGCATTTAATCTTAGTACTTAGGTTGAAGCGGATGTTTGATTGGAAGAACCACATCCAATGCAATAAGTGCAAACATGACATTTTAATAATTGGGCTAACATTTGCATGTGAATTTGTAGTGGATTAAACCTCTCACTGCTTTTATAAGTAACATGGTTATTTTGTCTTTCCCCCCCTCCTCTTCTGTGCCATTTCAACTTGATACTGTGCCTTCCTGTTCCTGTTCTGACCACTATTGACCTGGTATCCAGGATAACTCCACAGCAGGTGGTTTGTGGCTCTCTGTAAAATCAATACTGTTTTTCCTTGTGTGTATAGCAGCATGTGTATGACAATAAAGAACAAATATTCAGCACTTCAACTAGCAGTGGTTTTGTGATTCATCACAACACTGACATTATTTATGACATTTTTATGACTTACTTTACTGTTTATTTGTATGCCTCCGTGCAAGTGACTGTAGCTGGAGGCATTGTTATTATTATTAGGCTTTTTATGACTTTTTTTCAAAATACTATACTATGACTTTTTATGACTTTTTTCAAAATACTATACTATGACTTTTTTCAACATACTAAGTAGTCAGTATGACTATTAATGACAAACTACACTAAGATTTTTTCTTGACCTACTTGATCATGATTTCATTTTTGGCATACACTATGACTTTTGTCTGACATTTTATTGCACATTATACAATGACTCTTTAGCATACTATACTATCACTTTCCTACGACATTCCACTCAGTGACTTTTAATGGCATACAAAATGTAACATATTATGTACTTTACTATGACTTTTAATGGCAAACTATACATTTTTATGAGATGCTGTACTATGACTTTTTCTTGAGATCTTTATGGCCTACTATAGCATCACATTCTGTCTGACTTTTTATGACATAGTATGACCATACAGCATATACAATTTTGTAAGACTTTTTCATGGCGTTCTATACTTTAACATTATATATATCATTACAGGAAATAACTTTTCTGACACTTTAGGAGTCTCCAGACACACCGAGGAAACAAATGTACGTTTAACAGTGAAAAATTGTGCATTTTGCATTCAACAGGACTTTTTTTGGCCAGTTTAGAGACAAAGATAGTAAATGAGTGTGTGCTTATATGAAGTCATCCACTTGGCTTTGAGTCCATTCTAATTAATTTGTTGACAGTGCTGGTTTAACTGGTTTGTCCCTCAGCGTTCTAGTACCAGTTTTCTAGGGTATCTTAAGTGTTCCATTGAATCAAAACCCCACAGGAAAGTTTTGCTTAGTGCTTTGCCAGTAGGGGGCGCTGCTTATCCTGATAGAGCAGAGGTCTTCAAGGTACTGCAGCGGTCTGCAAAATCTTTGGTTGATTAGAATTTTTTTTTTTTAAATGAATCTGTCCATTGTTTTAATAGTTCAGTATTGTATGCAAGACAAAATGTATGTTTATGCATGGCAGTAGTACTAATAGGCCATCACTAATTTTCATTAACACATTTATGTTTAAAATAAAAACGTTAGTATAGCATGTCAAAAAAAGGAAAAAACAGTCATAGTATAGCATGTCTAAAAATGGAAAAAAAATTGCTATACTATGACTGTTTTTTTCACTCTTTTTCGACATGCTGTACTATGAATGTTTTTTTTCACTTTTTTCAACATGCTATACTATAACAGTTTTTTTCACTAATTTAGACATGCTATACTATGACTGTTTTTTTTCACTTTTTTACGACATGCTATACTATGATTGTTTTTTTTCACTTTTTTGCGACATGCTATACTATGACTGTTTTTTTTCACTTTTTTGCGACATGCTATACTATGACTGTTTTTTTTCACTTTTTTGCGACATGCTATACTATGACTGTTTTTTTCACTTTTTTGCGACATGCTATACTATGACTGTTTTTTCTGTATTTTGACAAGCTATATTATGATTGTTTTTTTCACTTTTTTTAGACATGCTATACTATGACTGTTTTTTTCACTGTTTTCGACATGCTATACTATAACTGTTTTTTTCACTGTTTTCGACATGCTATACTATGACTGTTTTTTTCACTGTTTTCGACATGCTATACTATGATTGTTTTTTCCATTTTTCGACATACTATACTAGTAACATACTATACTAGTGAAATAGTATAGCATGTCGAAAAATGGAAAAAACAGTCATAGTATAGCATGTCAAAAAAAGTGAAAAAACAGTCATAGTATAGCAGGTCTAAAAAAAGTGGAAAAAAAACAAAAAAACACTGACATGAGAATATTGAAGTAGAAATCGGGGTTGAACCGACAACCTTCTGATTGAAAGGGGGCACTGCTCTCCACTTAGCCGTAGTCACCAGTTGACAACCAATTGCATAGTATGTCTATAAACAGTCATAGTATAGCATGTCTAAAGAAAGTGAAAAAAACAGTCATAGTATAGCATGTCAAAAAATGAAAAAACAGTCATAGTATAGCATGTCAAAAAATGGAAAAAACAGTCATAGTATAGCATGTCGAAAAATTGAAAAAACAGTCATAGTATAGCATGTCGAAAAATGGAAAAAACAGTCATAGTATAGCATGTCAAAAAATGAAAAAACAGTCATAGTATAGCATGTCGAAAAAAGTGAAAAAAACAGTCATAGTGTAGCACGTCTAAAAAAAGTGAAAAAAAACAAAAAAACATTGACATGAGAATAACGAAGTAGGAGCCGGGGTTGAACCGACGACCTTCTGATTGAAAGGGGGCCCTGCTCTCCACTTAGCCATAGTCACCAGTTGACAACCAATGGCATAGTATGTCTAAAAGATGTCATAGTATAGCATGTCGAAAAAAGTGAAAAAACAGTCATAGTATAGCATGTCGAAAAAAGTGAAAAAAAACAGTCATAGTATAGCATGTCGAAAAATGGAAAAAACAGTCATAGTATAGCATGTCAAAAAATGAAAAAACAGTCATAGTATAGCATGTCGAAAAAATTTAAAAACAGTCATAGTATAGCATGTCAAAAAATGGAAAAAACAGTCATACTATAGCATGTTGAAAAAAGTGAAAAAAACAGTCATAGTATAGCATGTCGAAAAAAGTGAAAAAAACAGTCATAGTATAGCATGTCGAAAAATGGAAAAAACAGTCATACTATAGCATGTTGAAAAAAGTGAAAAAAACAGTCATAGTATAGCATGTTGAAAAATGGAAAAAACAGTCATAGTATAGCATGTCGAAAAATAAAAAAACAGTCATAGTATAGCATGTCGAAAAAATTTAAAAACAGTCATAGTATAGCATGTCAAAAAATAAAAAAACAGTCATAGTATAGCATGTCGAAAAAAGTGAAAAAAACAGTCATAGTATAGCATGTTGAAAAATGGAAAAAACAGTCATAGTATAGCATGTCGAAAAAAGTGAAAAAAACAGTCATAGTATAGCATGTCAAAAAATGGAAAAAACAGTCATAGTATAGCACGTCTAAAAAAAGTGGAAAAAAAACAAAAAACCATTGACATGAGAATAACGAAGTAGGAGCCGGGGTTGAACCAACAACCTTCTGATTGAAAGGGGGCCCTGCTCTCCACTTAGCCGTAGTCACCAGTTGACAACCAATGGCATAGTATGTTTAAAAGATGTCATAGTATAGCATGTCTAAAGAAAGTGAAAAAAACAGTCATAGTATCGCATGTCGAAAAATGGAAAAAACAGTCATAGTATAGCATGTCGAAAAATGGAAAAAACAGTCATAGTATAGCATGTCAAAAAACGAAAAAACAGTCATAGTATAGCATGTCGAAAAAAGTGAAAAAACAGTCATAGTATAGCATGTCGAAAAAAGAAAAAACAGTCATAGTATAGCATGTCGAAAAAATGAAAAAACAGTCATAGTATAGCATGTCGAAAAATGGAAAAAACAGTCATAGTATAGCATGTTGAAAAAAAGAAAAAAACAGTCATAGTATAGCATGTCAAAAAATGGAAAAAGCAGTCATAGTATAGCATGTCGAAAAAAGTGAAAAAAACAGTCGTAGTATAGCATGTCTAAAAAAAGTGATAAAAACAAAAAAAACATTGACATGAGATTAATGGAGCAGGAGCCAGGGATCAAACCAACGACCCTCTGATTGAAAGGCAGCCCTGCTCTCCACTTAGCAAAAGTCACCAGTTGAGGACTGCTGGCATAGTATGTCTATAAACAGTCATAGTAAAGCATGTCGAAAAATGGAAAAAACAGTCATAGAATAGCATGTCGAAAACAGTGAAAAAACAGTCATAGTATAGCATGTAGAAAAAAGGAAAAAACAGTCATAGTATAGCATGTCTAAAAAAAAGTGAAAAATAACAGTCATAGTATAGCATGTCGAAAAAAGGAAAAAACAGTCATAGTATAGCATGTCGAAAAATGGAAAAAACAGTCATAGTATAGCATGTCGAAAAAAAGTGGAAAAAACAGTCATAGTATAGCATGTCGAAAAAAAGTGGAAAAAACAGTCATAGTATAGCATGTCTAAAAAAAGTGATAAAAACAAAAAAACATTGACATGAGATTTCTGGAGCAGGAGCCAGGGATCAAACCAACAACCCTCTGACTGAAAGGCAGCCCTGCTCTCCACTTAGCCAAAGTCACCAGTTGAGGACTGCTGGCATAGTATGTCTATAAACAGTCATAGTATAGCATGTCGAAAAATGGAAAAAACAGTCATAGTATAGCATGTCAAAAAATGAAAAAACAGTAATAGTATAGCATGTCGAAAACCGTGAAAAAACAGTCATAGCATGTCAAAAAATGGAAAAAACAGTCATAGTATAGCATGTCGAAAAAAGGAAAAAACAGTCATAGCATGTCAAAAAATGAAAAAACAGTCATAGTATAGCATGTCGAAAAAAGGAAAAAAACAGTCATAGTATAGCATGTCGAAAAAAGGAAAAAACAGTCATAGTATAGCATGTCGAAAAATGGAAAAAACAGTCATAGTATAGCATGTCGAAAAATGGAAAAAACAGTATTAGTATAGCATGTCGAAAAAAGGAAAAAAACAGTCATAGCATGTCGAAAAATGGAAAAAACAGTCATAGTATAGCATGTCGAAAAAAGGAAAAAACAGTCATAGCATGTCGAAAAATGGAAAAAACAGTCATAGTATAGCATGTCAAAAAATGAAAAAACAGTAATAGTATAGCATGTCGAAAACCGTGAAAAAACAGTCATAGCATGTCAAAAAATGGAAAAAATAGTCATAGTATAGCATGTCGAAAAAAGGAAAAAACAGTCATAGCATGTCAAAAAATGAAAAAACAGTCATAGTATAGCATGTCGAAAAAAGGAAAAAAACAGTCATAGTATAGCATGTCGAAAAAAGGAAAAAACAGTCATAGTATAGCATGTCGAAAAATGGAAAAAACAGTCATAGTATAGCATGTCGAAAAATGGAAAAAACAGTAATAGTATAGCATGTCGAAAAATGGAAAAAACAGTCATAGTATAGCATGTCGAAAAATGGAAAAAACAGTCATAGTATAGCATGTCGAAAAAAAGTGAAAAAAACAGTCATAGTATAGCATGTCGAAAAAAAGTGATAAAAACAAAAAAAAATTAACATGAGATTTCTGGAGCAGGAGCCAGGGATCAAACCAACAACTCTCTGACTGAAAGGCAGCCCTGCTCTCCACTTAGCCAAAGTCACCAGTTGAGGACTGCTGGCATAGTATGTCTATAAACAGTCATAGTATAGCATGTAGAAAAATGGAAAAAACAGTCATAGTATAATATGTCAAAAAAGGAAAAAACAGTCATAGTATAGCATGTCGAAAAACAGTCATAGTATAGCATGTCTAAAAAAAAGTGAAAAAAAACAGTAATAGTATAGCATGTCGAAAAAAGGAAAAAACAGTCATAGTATAGCATGTCGAAAAATGGAAAAAACAGTCATAGTATAGCATGTCAAAAAATGAAAAAACAGTCATAGTATAGCATGTCGAAAAAAGGAAAAAAACAGTCATAGTATAGCATGTCGAAAAAATGAAAAAACAGTCATAGTATAGCATGTCGAAAAATGGAAAAAACAGTCATAGTATAGCATGTCGAAAAAAAGTGAAAAAAACAAAAAACCATTGACATGAGAATAACGAAGTAGGAGCCGGGGTTGAACCGACGACCTTCTGATTGAAAGGGGTCCCTGCTCTCCACTTAGCCGTAGTCACCAGTTGACAACCAATTGCATAGTATGTCTATAAACAGTCATAGTATAGCATGTCGAAAAATGGAAAAAACAGTCATAGTATAGCATGTCTAAAAAAAGTGATAAAAACAAAAAAACATTGACATGAGATTTCTGGAGCAGGAGCCAGGGATCAAACCAACAACCCTCTGACTGAAAGGCAGCCCTGCTCTCCACTTAGCCAAAGTCACCAGTTGAGGACTGCTGGCATAGTATGTCTATAAACAGTCATAGTATAGCATGTCGAAAAATGGAAAAAACAGTCATAGTATAGCATGTCAAAAAATGAAAAAACAGTAATAGTATAGCATGTCGAAAACCGTGAAAAAACAGTCATAGCATGTCAAAAAATGGAAAAAACAGTCATAGTATAGCATGTCGAAAAAAGGAAAAAACAGTCATAGCATGTCAAAAAATGAAAAAACAGTCATAGTATAGCATGTCGAAAAAAGAAAAAAAACAGTCATAGTATAGCATGTCGAAAAAAGGAAAAAACAGTCATAGTATAGCATGTCGAAAAATGGAAAAAACAGTCATAGTATAGCATGTCGAAAAATGGAAAAAACAGTAATAGTATAGCATGTCGAAAAAAGGAAAAAAACAGTCATAGCATGTCGAAAAATGGAAAAAACAGTCATAGTATAGCATGTCAAAAAATGAAAAAACAGTCATAGTATAGCATGTCGAAAAAAGGAAAAAAACAGTCATAGTATAGCATGTCGAAAAATGGAAAAAACAGTCATAGTATAGCATGTCGAAAAATGGAAAAAACAGTCATAGTATAGCATGTCAAAAAATGAAAAAACAGTCATAGTATAGCATGTCGAAAAAAGGAAAAAAACAGTCATAGTATAGCATGTCGAAAAAATGAAAAAACAGTCATAGTATAGCATGTCGAAAAATGGAAAAAACAGTCATAGTATAGCATGTCGAAAAAAAGTGAAAAAAACAAAAAACCATTGACATGAGAATAACGAAGTACAAGCCGGGGTTGAACCGACGACCTTCTGATTGAAAGGGGTCCCTGCTCTCCACTTAGCCGTAGTCACCAGTTGACAACCAATTGCATAGTATGTCTATAAACAGTCATAGTATAGCATGTCGAAAAATGGAAAAAACAGTCATAGTATAGCATGTCTAAAAAAAGTGATAAAAACAAAAAAACCATTGACATGAGATTTCTGGATCAGGAGCCAGGGATCAAACCAACAACCCTCTGACTGAAAGGCAGCCCTGCTCTCCACTTAGCTAAAGTCACCAGTTGAGGACTGCTGGCATAGTATGTATATAAACAGTCATAGTATAGCATGTCAAAAACAGTGAAAAAACAGTCATAGTATAGCATGTAGAAAAATGGAAAAAACAGTCATAGTATAGCATGTCGAAAACAGTGAAAAAACAGTCATAGTATAGCATGTAGAAAAATGGAAAAAACAGTCATAGTATAATATGTCAAAAAAGGAAAAAACAGTCATAGTATAGCATGTCTAAAAAAAAGTGAAAAAAAACAGTCATAGTATAGCATGTCTAAAAAAGGAAAAAACAGTCATAGTATAGCATGTCTAAAAAAAAGTGAAAAATAACAGTAATAGTATAGCATGTCGAAAAATGGAAAAAACAGTCATAGTATAGCATGTCGAAAAATGGAAAAAACAGTCATAGTATAGCATGTCGAAAAATGGAAAAAACAGTCATAGTATAGCATGTCGAAAAAAAGTGAAAAAAACAGTCATAGTATAGCATGTTGAAAAAAAGTGATAAAAACAAAAAAAAATTAACATGAGATTTCTGGAGCAGGAGCCAGGGATCAAACCAACAACCCTCTGACTGAAAGGCAGCCCTGCTCTCCAATTAGCCAAAGTCACCAGTTGAGGACTGCTGGCATAGTATGTCTATAAACAGTCATAGTATAGCATGTAGAAAAATGGAAAAAACAGTCATAGTATAATATGTCAAAAAAGGAAAAAACAGTCATAGTATAGCATGTCGAAAAACAGTCATAGTATAGCATGTCTAAAAAAAAGTGAAAAAAAACAGTCATAGTATAGCATGTCGAAAAAAGGAAAAAACAGTCATAATATAGCATGTCGAAAAATGGAAAAAACAGTCATAGTATAGCATGTCAAAAAAAGGAAAAAACAGTCATAGTATAGCATGTCGAAAAATGGAAAAAACAGTCATAGAATAGCATGTCGGAAAAAAGTGATAAAAACAAAAAAACATTGACATGAGATTTCTGGAGCAGGAGCCAGGGATCAAACCAACAACCCTCTGACTGAAAGGCAGCCCTGCTCTCCACTTAGCCAAAGTCACCAGTTGAGGACTGCTGGCATAGTATGTCTATAAACAGTCATAGTATAGCATGTCAAAAAATGAAAAAACAGTAATAGTATAGCATGTCGAAAAAAGGAAAAAACAGTCATAGCATGTCGAAAAATGGAAAAAACAGTCATAGAATAGCATGTCAAAAATGAAAAAACAGTCATAGTATAGCATGTCGAAAAAAGGAAAAAAACAGTCATAGTATAGCATGTCGAAAAATGGAAAAAACAGTCATAGTATAGCATGTCGAAAAATGGAAAAAAACAGTCATAGTATAGCATGTCGAAAAAAAGTGAAAAAAACAGTCATAGTATAGCATGTCTAAAAAAAGTGATAAAAACAAAAAACCATTGACATGAGATTTCTGGAGCAGGAGCCAGGGATCAAACCAACAACCCTCTGACTGAAAGGCAGCCCTGCTCTCCACTTAGCCAAAGTCACCAGTTGAGGACTGCTGGCATAGTATGTCTATAAACAGTCATAGTATAGCATGTCGAAAAATGGAAAAAAACAGTCATAGTATAGCATGTCAAAAAATGAAAAAACAGTCATAGTATAACATGTCGAAAACCGTGAAAAAACAGTCATAGCATGTCGAAAAATGGAAAAAACAGTCATAGTATAGCATGTCGAAAAAAGGAAAAAACAGTCATAGCATGTCGAAAAATGGAAAAAACAGTCATAGAATAGCATGTCAAAAAATGAAAAAACAGTCATAGTATAGCATGTCGAAAAAAGGAAAAAAACAGTCATAGTATAGCATGTCGAAAAAAGGAAAAAACAGTCATAGTATAGCATGTCGAAAAATGGAAAAAACAGTCATAGTATAGCATGTCGGAAAAAAGTGATAAAAACAAAAAACCATTGACATGAGATTTCTGGAGCAGGAGCCAGGGATCAAACCAACAACCCTCTGACTGAAAGGCAGCCCTGCTCTCCACTTAGCCAAAGTCACCAGTTGAGGACTGCTGGCATAGTATGTCTATAAACAGTCATAGTATAGCATGTAGAAAAAAGGAAAAAACAGTCATAGTATAGCATGTCTAAAAAAAAGTGAAAAAAAACAGTCATAGTATAGCATGTCAAAAAAAGGAAAAAACAGTCATAGTATAGCATGTCTAAAAAAAAGTGAAAAAAAACAGTAATAGTATAGCATGTCGAAAAAAGGAAAAAACAGTCATAGTATAGCATGTCGAAAAAAGGAAAAAACAGTCATAGTATAGCATGTCGAAAAAAGGAAAAAACAGTCATAGTATAGCATGTCGAAAAATGGTAGCATTTCAAAATGAAAGCCCTTCAAAATCTCATTTATGAGACAATTTGTCTAATTTCAGATTTTATTTTCGAGGAAACGGCGCATAGTCACAAACTAATTTCACTTCAGGCTAATAGCAGGCCACCTCAAGGTGTCACTCAGACAGAACCAGGACATTCTGATGTAGCATTTCAAAATTAAAGCCCTTCAAAATCTCATTCATGAGACAATTTGGCTAATTTCAGATTTTATTTTAGAGGAAACGGATTAGATATTAGAGTAGAGGTCTTCAACAGGGGGTCCGCAACCCCTAGGGGGTCCACGGAGGTACTGCAGGGGGTCCGTTAAATTTTTGGTTGATTAGATCTTTTTTTCTCTTTTTTTTAAAATTAATCTGTCCATTATTTTAATAGTTCAGTATTGTATACAAGATAACAGGTTTGTTTATGCATAGTAGTGGTACTAATAGGCCATCACTCATTTTCGTTTCAACATTCATGTTTAAAATAAAAACGTCAATTTGAATTGCTTGTGTGCATGATTATCATACAAGGTATGTTTCTAAATGGCAGTGGCAGGGCCACCCTACTCACTGTACCTTGCACATTTTTAAAGTAAAAACATGAATATGAACCTGTGTATTATTTGAATAGCTTAGTATTGAATGCACAATAACAAGTTATGTTTAAACATAGCACTAGGCCCGGTTTAATATAAAACACATTTTTATACAATATATATAGTAGGGGGTCCCTGCTCCATCTTTCTATCAGTTTGGGAGTCCTTGGCCTGAAAACGTTGAAGACCCCTGTGATAGAGGACTCATCTGTGCCAGTTGTCCACCTTACACAGCTCAACACACTGGTCAACAGATGGCTGGGATAGCTTTGGTTTTGAGGTTTGTTTTAGATAAAAAAAATTATGAATCCGTGTAGTTTGAAACAATATGTGTGTGAAAAAATATTTGACAAAACATATCTTCCCTGAACATAGATAATATGCACTTAATAACAGCATTCATTTAGATTCTATTGTAGTCATCATCAGAATGCAAGGGAGGGTGATTATTGAGTTCACTAAAAATCTGTCTGTGCTATTTGTTAAAAGAAAGTTTAATAATCTTATATGCTTGGATTTTTATAGATAGGATTTTGCATACCCCAGTCTTCCCTTGTACATTACCTTGTCCATAAATGTCCATCCGTTTAACAGACAGGCACATTTATCAACATTTAGGGGTTCAAACTTAGGACAAAGTAAATCATTTCACCAAATACCATGGCAGTGCAGTTTGGATATTGTAACAGATTCTAATTTGAAGAACAATGACTAAAGTATTAAATAACATTTCCCAAAAGTAATCATATGCCATAAAAGTGTCATAAAACGTCATAGTATACTATATCCCGAAAGTGCCTTTAAGCCCACTGCTACTCTTTGATGTTTCATTTCAATGTTTTGCTAAGGACCTTATCGGGCCATTTCACTAGCGTGCACGTGGATATCGCTTTGTGAAAATCCTGGTGGATTATGAGACACAATATCCCTAAGAAGTGCCCCTGCAGACTATTTATGTAACTGCAAAGAGTGTTGTTCAAGAAAGCTGGGAGGTTGAAGCCCAAGAAAAAGGTTTAGGACGTCGTGGACCAGAGAGCAACCCCCCCCAGTTATCACAGGAACATTTGCTTTAGAAAGTAGACTCCCGCTTACTGTTGAATTATTGTCTCTTTTAATTTTCCTTTAATATTGATCTTTCACTCGTGATACCCATTTTGTCAATAACCTGCTGTTATGTGACTGTTCCTTTAAGGATGAATTCTAGGTGTTTCAGATTTCAAGCATAACATTCTTCTGCAGTATTGGTTAACTGTTGCTCTCTGCTCAGCTGGACCAACAGGTGTACACCAGTGTAACATTTTAAGAGTTTTAAGTTACACTGTGGCCTCAAGCTTGCTTGTAAAAACATAATACAGTGAAAGAAATGTGTGTGCAAGTGTATGTGTATACGTAAATGAGATTATGGTATATGACACTTAATGCTAGAGAGGGTCAGTGGGTGAGGTTATACTGTATACATATAACATTTTCAGTGCGAGAGCCAAAGTCCTGTCTCCTTTCCTAAACTCTTCTCAATTTATCAGCTTGTCTGAAAAACTGAAACATGTTTCTGGGATTCTGAAAACTGAACCGTGTCATTCACTTGGATATAACTGGCTGTTTTAAGAGGCCATGAGGAATTATTTCGGACTGCTCCTCCCCTCACAGGCCACACAGATTGACAGAGTTGCAGTTTAGAAAAGGTGATTTAATCTCTGGACAACCGTGTACAAATGTGCCTCTAACATCTGATGATATCATGGGTAGAGATGTTTTCACATTTGTGATTGGTCAGCTATCCAGACATGGGAGATTTCCCATTCATTACTGTAGTGAAGGCCAAAAAGAGCCAGTGCAGTGCGTTGAAACAATAATCCCTAAAACAATTCTATTTTAGTTTAATCTCTTAAGGTTACGTTACACAATATTAGGACTAAACCTCAAGCCGGGTTATTGTGGAGTGAAGCCTGTTTTTCTGCAGAGAATACGCTAGATCACTTCAATCAACTGTTTACATTCATTGTTTGCATTTGTTTGAGAAAGAGAAGCTTTTCTGAAATTTAAGTCAACCAATAATGCTGTTTTAAACTATTAGACACTTGCACAACCATTAAAAACAATAAATAAAAGATTTAGCTGAGATTTAATGATAAAGAGCTTAAGGACTGTCTTTCCATAAAACCATTACTTTATACTGAATTTAAAGGACTTGTATAAAGTCCCTTATACAAGGACTTGTTTGATTGTGCTGACAATCAAACAAGTCTGTCTAAACAGGTTTATCTCGCCAGTCAAACTGAGGGCGCTCACATTTAATTAGCTCACGCTAAACCTCAACAGCAATCCACACAAATCTCCACCCTCACTCTGTACGGTTAAATTAGCCCACATGCCCCTTGATCTGTGATACACGTGAAAACACGTGTATCACCACATCCAGTCTCACAACATCTCACTCAACCCCACCCTGAAAAACACATACCTGAATTTACAGTTATGTGCCAATATACAGTACGTACATGTGCTAAGTAAAAACTACTCCTAATCTGTCATCATATCTCAACAACAGTTTTTCTTTTCCTGATGAAGGTGAACAGTGATATAATGAATCTGCTTTAACTGTTCAATCCAATCTGGCATAAAATCTCATTATAACACAAGATCCTTATCAAACAGTCAATATCTGAAAATACCACAGAAATCTTAATTAATGTGTTGGAAATATAGCATACAAATGATTGATGTCAACATCTTTAGCTGAGATTAAACTACAAAAGAAATACTCCACAAACATAATGTCAGTGATTTAAAAGTAGGGGATTTAGATCCACGTGCACAGACAGCTAGACACGCCCACTTTACAGTATGAGATCAGAGAGAAGGAAGAGGGGAGAGCCGGAGAGACACAAAGGTCGGCTTGCCTGCTGAAGTGAGTTACATTAGAGTCAGAGCTGTAGGACAAACAGAGTTTGTTAGAAAGGTTTTCTTTACTGTGACTAGACCATTTATGGCATCAGTATAAAACCTATATTGCAAAAGGCTGAAAGAGAAGAAAAAAACAGATAAGAACAATCAATAACCCCCTGTCTTGATTTATTGAGGCATCATGACACAACAGGTCAGTGGCTCACCGTTCCTCAAGCCCTTCTTTCTGAAGACGCCCGTCAGAGTGGTCAGCCCTCTGCGACAGAGGCGACACACACTCCCCGCTAGTGAGTTCAGGAACCTCACGCCACAGGACGCCATCAGTGTGTTTGAGATTGAGAGAGAAGGTAAGTCAAGATTCTGCACACCAAATTATTAATTTGTTTTAACACTATGTATCATCCGGTAAGAACTAAGACTGACTTTCTGTATGTATTTGATAAAGGGAATATACTGTATTTTCCATTCTGTCATTGGGGAAGGTATGAATGTATCATCTTTTTTGAGGTGTTCAATATCATCTTAGTGCCCGTTTTAAGGAAACCCATTTCATTCATCCCCCCAGCGTTTGTCTCTGTGTCGGGAGAGTGTCCACTCACCCTGGATGAAGTGCTTAACTTCCTGGGTCAGTGCTCTGAGCTGTCGCTGGGTTGGTTTGAGGAAGGACAGCTGGTAGCTTTCATCATCGGCTCTGGCTGGGACAAGGAGAGGCTCTCGCAGGTATAAAAACACTTAGAAAAATGTGTAAAGAATACAATGTGACAGGCCTGGCTTTTCCATGCACATTACTGACTTTGACAAACTAGCTCTGGTGTATCTGAATTTTGTCTCATTGGAGCTTTGACTTAATTATTGCCTATGTACTCCTTTTTTTCCAGGAGGCAATGACTCAGCATGTCCCAGACACCTCCACTGTGCACATGCATGTGCTGTCAGTGCACCGTCACTGTCGCCAGCAAGGCAAGGGCTCCATCCTCTTGTGGCGCTACTTGCAGTACCTGCGCTGTATGCCAGGCCTCCGCCGAGCTCTGCTGATTTGCGAGGATTTTCTGGTGCCCTTCTACCTAAAGGCCGGCTTCAAGGAGAAAGGACCATCCGCCGTCTCCGTATCCAACATGCAATTCCAAGAGATGGAGTACATGCTCGGTGGGCAGGCATATGCACGGAGGAACAGCGGCTGCTAGTCCATGGGGTAGGGACTCCATGTACTCACCTCTAACATGGACTGAGGGCAGATAAGATCAACAGCCAAAGGATGGACAGATAGAGACACAGAGCCAGTATGCACCAGAGGACTGGGTTCAGTATTGGCAGAAAGGTCTTACTGGACCTCCTAATGTCAGCATCTCACAATGTCCTAAAGACTGTGTGAGGACAGAGGAGATCAGAGTGGATTCATGCAAAAAGAGGAACCTGTGGCTTTAATTTGACTTGTCAGATATCAAATTATGTTCCCTCTGTCACTATTTTCATCTTGGCTTTGTGAGCTTAATGTTGTTTCTTCATTTATTTATTGTCAATTACTGTATTATTAATTCATCAAATCATTTACAATTCACTTTCCAATGTAATCGAGGCAATTAATTGTCAATTTTCTGCAATAATGAATGCTAGAGATGTGATGTAAATACTATTCTATTTTTATAAACCATATAAATCACAAAGGTGTGATGAATTCAGTGTCATTACTGTAAAAGTCAGTAACTTGAGGATGTACATACGGATCATGCAGCCACTACAAACGCTTGGATTGTCAATGGAATATTTGTAGCAGATATTTGCTGTTTCTTTGTTGCTTAATTTGAATAAACTATAAAACAATCGTCAACAGGCATTTTGTGGTAATTGAGAGGAAGACACAGACCTTTTTCATTTGTAGATTTCTTTTACTGTCGTTTTCAGTTACATGTGAGTAGACAGGTAGCTAAAACACTACCATGTTCAAAACAATCATCACTTCTTGAGAAGCAATAAACAAATGAAAGAAAACATTCGAGTGCTCAGTATGATGTAACAAAAATATGGCAGTAGTTGGTACATTTATCAACAAGGCACCAACGGTATCAATATTTGATTTTTGTCCCTGCTTCTGTATGAGGTTGCCTGAATAATAAAACCTATGTCTGGAGTGCGAATGTCTCTCTGTACCAGCGCTGGCTTCTAGAATTCCTGCCTCACGTGTAAAGGGCAGCTGGGAATATTGATGAGGTTCAGAAGTGCCATACCTTTGTTTCACTGGACAGTGAAGGAGTGATAATGACTGCCGGTGAACAGGGAGGTGATTAAAGGAAGTGTTTAAGATGAGTGGCATAGGTATTCATACTAACAGAGTAAAAAAACACAAGTATATTGTCATTGTTTATAGAGAAGGGGACAGTCCCCCAGTCACACAGGGAGTGGAGGCAGACTGGCTGAAATCATCTGTTAGTCCACATCTTTTGACCCGATGCCTTCCTGTTATGCTCACACTTCAGTGGAGGTGAGCGTTGAGGTCGTACTTCTCGCAGAATTTGTCCGTGAAGGGGATGCAGGTTAGCAACTCGCACCATTCACACTTGATTGGGTAGACGTAGAAGAGCACCACGAGGCCCGAAAAGAGCCCGACAAACACCAGCAGGAAAACAATGATCTGACAGCGTTTGCGGTACAAGTCCATACGGCCGAAACTGATGTAGGGTAAGATGGCGAAGGACAGGAAGAAGCCAGAGATGAAGCCACAAATGTGGGCAAAATTGTCGATCCATGGCAGCAGCCCAAAGGCAAAGAGGAAGAGCACCACACACAGCAGCTTGGTAAAGGCCCTCCAGGGCTGGGCAAGGATCTGCCAGCTCTGAAACAACTCCACGAACAGGCAGGCCAGGATCCCGAACTGAGAGCCGGCTGGGCCCACCTGGGACACAAAGAGAGCAGAGAGGGGGCGTAAGCCTACAAAAACATGGTCACAAACATTTACAATGTGATTTAAAAGCATTATTTGATGTTCTTAGTAAACCTGATGAGCTCCTAAATGGGAACTCTCTGACACATAATACGACTGCGATGGTCCTGCACTGATATTTTGTGGGTGTTAAAGTGTTGATCACCTCTGCTCTATAGGGCAAAAAGATGGCTGAAGCTAAGTTGCCAGTGATGCCACTGAGAATGTAAATGATTGAGATTCGCAGCCAGCCCGCCAGCTTCTCCAGGTCCCTCAGGATGGTCATCTGGAAAGCCACCGACACCAGGCAGTGAAGGATCCTGGGAGGACGGAAATGGACAAGGTGCTCACGTGTGTCCAATGTCACACGTGTGTGTGTGTGTGAGAAAAGATGCACGTGTTGAGAAGATAAATCCTCTGTGCAGACGAGGCAAACCACTCAGCAGACCGATGACTTTGCCCATCAACAAAATCAGTTTCTATCTCATTGAAGCTTAATGAGTTCGTGTACCGAGGGCACTTTGTTTAATTACCCAGGAGACAGATAACAGACAGCATGAGGATGAAGCCCTGCTCTTCTTAACAGTGAGGTTAGCTCTTTGTGCTGACTGACTGACAGGTCTGAACTACACTAAAGTAGTGCTGTCAGTCTGAAATGCACAGTGCATAACTGCAATTTAATCATCTGCATGTAATTAACATGAGAGCAACCCCTGCTACAAGTGAATACATCTTTCACCTAAGTATCTGTATTAAGACAATCTTTCTAATCCTTTGTTTTGTTGTAATATCAGATATGAGAGGAGAGCTACTGACAGCTGGAGACAATTTTCTTGTATATGCACAACACATACAGTCCTCGAAAACACTGATCTAGTACCAGGCTGAGACAAAGTTGACTTCAGTACCTTGTTTTGACTGATGAATAGGCTGATAGGCTGACCGTAGTTAGTAATATTTGCTTTTTTATATGATTCATGTTTGTAGCTGAAATATTTGCACCAAAAAAAACACATTTAAATGATTATTTTTAACATAAATTATACAACAATAGCCAAATAAAATACAATCTTAAAATAAGCAAAACTAATTGTTGACAGCTTCTGACTCACCCAGCATGCAGGAAAAGTGAGAGCCAGAGCCTGTAAAACTGATCTGGGATCTCAGGGTTGAGGAAAGGCAACAGTCCACACACATCGTCCATGCAGTGCACCTGAAGAAAGACGTAGCACAGCATATATTAGGTAATGGCCCTCAGTTATAAATATACTTTTAATGTGACAATCAAAGATCACAAATAACATGCAAATGAAGACCGGCTCAGAAGTGTTGCAGACATATTTCAGCGGCTCTCCTCCGAGCAAAATAGTTTCCCTTAAATACCTTCTCCCCATGAGAAAATAAAACGTCTCATTTGTGTATAATAAGGAGGAAGTTGCTTACTTGAGAGCAGAGAGTAGCCTCCTCGTGAAAGTAGCCGTTCATGAAGTCACAATATTCCCGGGATGTGATTTCACACCTCCAAGACAAATAGCAGCAATTAATAAATTAGTAAACTAGTCATGTTTTTTTAATCATGTTTTCTACCAGTCCAGGTTAAATTGTTCATCATAGGTACATCAGCTCTCCTCACCTCCCTTTGGTTCCAATGCAGCATGGTCGGCCTGTGATGGTACAGTCTATATGAGGCAGGTTGGTGTGGTTCCCTGTGTTGTACCTGGTACAAATCTAAAAGCCAAAGCAGTATTATTTTCAATTTTTTTCAGCAGCGAATTTAAGTATTAAATCTTCATCAGTGCCAAAATGTTATATTCTTCCAAGATTCATCAAAATGAAAATATCACATTTTTACTTGTTCCAAGCCCTAAACTTGTGTGTTTTGTTGAGAGGGTAATGAAGAGATATTCTATGATTACGAAAGAACAATTACAAGAGCAAATATAATTAATTCCCCCGAGCATTTCATCAAGGTCAGATCATATGTGAGTGATCAGCTTTAACTTTTCACACACAGTTTCACTGCACTTACCGGCCACTTGCTGATGTCATCAGGCCATTCATGAGGTGATACTGAGGCAGGCTCGAGACATATCCTGCAGAGAGAGAAACACACATTATATTTACCAGCCAGTATCAGTTCATTTATAATGTGCGATGAAAGAACTACTAGTGTATCTTACCTGGGATCCTGATGACACACAGAGCCATATTGTCTGTCTTTACCATGTAACTGGGGAGTGCTGGAATGCCTCGGCCACTTTACCCACACAGCTAGAGTACTCTAGAAATAAAGCCACAAAAGATGGGGTTAGAACTTCTCACCGCGTTTGTCTGTGGTGAAATTATAAAAGGTCAAGGAACACAAATAAGAACTGGGCTTGTTTACAGACCGAGCACTCCTCCTCTGAGGTTTGGACGCAGCCGGAGCGATCGTTGCGCACACAGCAGGCAGAGTTGCGTTCGATAGCTCTCTTTTCCCTGATAAGATCATGCACCTGTTTGTCCTGCCGCATGCATGGAGAGAATTTGGCCCCCAAGTGGATAAGAGCTTCCTAGCAATGCATAGATAAAGGGGGGAAAAAAACCACATCTAAAATACAGTATATATTTAAAGACATTTACACATGATTATTGCTTGTATTCTTCTATCAAGAGAAGAGTGCTCACCGACCCCGGCCCAATCCAAAAGTTCTCCTGCTGTACAAACTTGACATTTTCATACACACCTTTGTTTCTTAAAACCTATGTCAGAAGACATACAAATCACAAAGAGTACAATCAATATGAGAGGAGTCACAATGAGATGAAAATATTGTGAAAGTGTGTTAACAAATCATCACAACTGAGCCGTTACTCACAGAATCAACTGTCTCATGCTGGGAAAAGCCCACTGGTGCAATACCATAGATGCATACAGCCAAGATAGTGATGAGCAAATGGACAACGGTGATCCAGTATGTAAAAAAAGGCCTAGAGGAGATAGAGCGTATACATTTAAAAAAAAAAAGAGGGAAAACACTATAAGTCAGATCTATGAAGAGGTGCAGTACCTGTGGTCATCCATGTCCTCGATCTGCCTCTTGACGTAGCTGTCAATGCGCTTGCGGTATGTGCGGTTTGTGAGCTTCCCTACCATGCCCAATCCATAAGGCCTCTTCTCTCGGGCAAAAAGCTTCTTGACAGGTACAACGATGCGCTGGCCACGCCGCTGCCCGGTAACGCTCACCACCTCCTGACGCAAGGGCACCTTTGGTGGTCCTGGTGTTCCTTCTTTGGCTTTGCGCCACCCTCGCTCCAAAGGTCTGGAGAGGTAACAGAGGAGACGACACTTCTGCATTATCTGGCTATAGCATCAACAGATCAATAATTACATGTTTTTGTCAGATTGGTTTTCACTAGAGCTGAAAAAAACTCAGCTCTAGTGAGTGCATATGCGTATGTGTATATGCATACCTCTCCAGACCTTTGGAGAGGTATGCATATACACATACATATATATATACATATATATATATACATATATATATATATATATACATACACATACATATATATATATACATATATATATATATATATATATACATATATATATATACATATATATATACATACATATACATATATATATATACATACATATATATACATATATACGTATATATATACATATATATATATATATATACACATGTATATGTATATATATATATATATACACATATATATATATATATATATACATATATGTATGTGTATATGCATACATACATACATACATACATACATACACACACATGGTACATATCAAATACAAAAAACAACCATCTTTTCTTCTTTCTTCTTTTACCAAATCACTTTATATTGTACAGTTACTGTTGGTTTGACATTTAGTGCAACTCTCAGTAACATGGATTGTGTTAATCATTATTTTTTAAATGATGGTATCAGTACAGTCTGAATGGTTAACTCGGTGGCCACAGTTGCTTACAGCATGAGATGACTTCTTTCCAGCTCCGACTTATCGAGGGCGCTGCCCGTCAGCTCGGTCTCGTCGTTCTTGCTGCTGGGCTCTGCGTCTTTCATGGCCGCCTCAGACGGCGACTCAAACACCTCGTCTGCGTATGTAGACAACTCCTCTTGCATCATAATATCCTAGAAAGAACATTGTGGAAAGAAAATAGAGTTGTTTTATTTAAATGAGAATTATTATTCAATTGTAGATAAACATGTTTGCACAGTAAAGGCAACACAACAACATTGCTGTTTTTCCTGTCTTACTCTGGCAAAGAACGACGTGTCCAGTTCATCAGGAAAGTCAATCATGTCCTCCTCCATGAAGCTGGCGGGGGTGAAGCTGCGTCTTTGGGCCCGCTTTAGAGTGTTCTCCCGTATTGAGCGCCCCTGAGACAGAAACACACACAAACATGTGCATTAAGAGCCGTCACATCCAGTTACCAATAAAGTCCAATAACATACAGAAAGGAACATGGACAGAGTTTTGGTACACATATTCTCCTGTTATGTGAGAATATGTGTATCAAAGAAAATTATATATTTATATATATATATTTATGTTATTTTTTGAAAGCATTGTACAGATGCATATTTAATCTGTTAAGTGGATCTCATCCCTCTCATTCACCTTGACCAGCGCTGCTGCCGCCCTGAAGCTCATCTTTGCCACAGACTCCCTCTTTCGTCGACGAGGCAGTCGGTTGAGACCTGAGCGGGAGCTAGTGAAGGAACAGAGCGACGCAGCTCCAGGGGTGATGGGGGTCTGAGGCACGCTGTAGCCATCCACCTCCTCCACCATACGAAAGGCTCGTCCTCGTGCCAATGGGTCCACAATCTGGAGACCAATGGGTTCAGCAAAAGGCAGTTAGAAAGAGCCGCACAATGAATTATCAAGACAGAGACATATTTGACCTAATAATATCAATTTAACACAAAAGCAATGCTCAAAGTAAGGAGAATTTTTGGTCATAATGCACCTGTGTGCCAAGTTTAGGTCCCAGTTGATATACAAGAACCCTCTAATTTGTTTGTTTATTTTTTTCATGTTAACGTACATGATTTTCTACCATCTGCATGACACATTTTCATAAAGAAATATGGATTCAAATAAGAACAGCATTAAGAAAAGCAACCCATATGTTCCTTTACCTTTTGCATGCCATATTGTGAGGAGGGGACATAGAGAGGAGGCGGGGTTTCCGTGCTGGTTAAGGAGATGTTGTCCTGGCTGGGCAGATCCATCTCTCGTATCACCTGTGGTTTCAGCTTTCCGTAGCGCAGGCTGCAGTGGCGCAGGCTTTTCCGCTGCCACTTCTGGGTGGCATCGCCATCCTTACTGACCCCAAACCAGTCTGCTGTTCCCCTAACAGCACAAACACTGACCTTTCAGCTCTGGGTCACAAAACTCACAGCACACCTGCTTCACTTTTCATGGAGAGATGCTATCTGGCATGGTGAAACTTGAGGTGTAAGGGCACTCAATGATGACCCTCTTAAGAGCCCCGTATGTGGAGGAATGGATCACCAAACATGCGTGGGACTGACAAGACTGCACTTCCTGGGATGAAGGAAATTGCCCTAGATAGTGCAAGTAATAGATACAGTAGAGGGAACAAGCCTGGGCATGTTTATGTCCAGACACACCGGAAAAGACAGTTACACAGACACTGAATGCATGGTGGAGAGTCACAAAGTCTACAGGTTCAAAGAATGTGAGCAAGAGAGGGATATACTAGAATTGGATGCGGCAAATATGAGCCAATTTATTTTTATTCTAATTTTAATTGACAAGCAGACAGCAAATCCAATTAACGGAGAAGAGGGGAGTCTTCTGAGATTTTAATTGTGTCCTACTCTACTCCCATTCCACCAACAGTTGATGAATATACATGCAATCACGTTGTTGAAGTTGAAGCCTAATAAGTACCAGAGCAAACAATGTTACTGCACCCCGAGGGCAGGAAGTGGAAGTGGAAACAATCTTCAAAGGAAAGTTCAGGCAAGCTAGCTGTTTCTACACTAATTACCAGCTGCAGAGTGAGTGTTCAGTGAAGTTCGGTTAAAGTCTATTTCTCACTAGCTCAGCTCACTCTTTCCATCAGCGAATACGTTTTGCTGGTTTTCTGGTCCTCTGCTCTCAAAATATGTGTCAGTGACAAGATTGTACAGTTAGTAATCTAAGATATGTGTGTCTTTCATTGCAGCAGTGGACATAACCTCGCTAACCTTGATTTCTATGAGTATGTTTGAACATAGTTATAGCCCAGCAGGCTTATCTAATCAGTGTCCACTAAAGAAGCCTTCAGACATGGCATGTCAGCCCTAAAACACTGGCCCACAAACAAGTACCACTCAGAAGCAACAACTTATTGTGATGTATGCTGTTTGTTTGCCCCACTCACTACCCGGCTACGTCATTCCTGCAACTCTGAATAAAGGGGAATTCATAAAAGGACAGCTTTCGGTTTCAGGTCCTCTTATGACTCACAGCTGCAACAGCTGGTGACTGACTGTAAAACAACAGTTATTGTGAATCTTGTGAGGTGTGAAGTGAATACAATTCAAAATTAAAAGGTGACATTGGCAAAATCATGTCAGAATTATGGTTCTATATTGAACATACGGACTGTTTTCCTATAGAAAATAAGTGAGTATACACCCCTGACCCTGACACCTCTACCGTGTTGTGAGGGACTTCCTGCCGTACCTGAGCAGGGTTCTGGAGAGCGAATGGTGTTTCCTGATGCTGCGGCGAGCAGCCCGCTGCCCCTTAATGGGAACCGTGTTAATCCGCTCAAAGTGCACCCTTCTGCTGCTGAGACCAGGCAGAGCAGGGCCGGAGAGTGGCGAGAAGGGACAAAAGGAAGGAGAAGGAAAGAGAAAAGACAACAACAGGCAGTGAGAAGGAAAAGTGCAGCTGGACAGTGCTGTAGCCTTCATGCAGAGAGAGCAAAGCAGACTGTTAAGTTTAGACTTGGTTTTCATTGAAATTTAGAACATTAGGAAGGTTAATATCAGGCAAATGACAGAAACAGTCAAGCAAATTGGAAAAAGGTAAGGAGAGCAGAAATACTGAAGGTAAATGGAAAAGTTTTTTTTACATGCCATGGGACACAGGCTGCTAACATCCTCCATTATGTAAGTGTGTGCTGCTTATATTACATGCTGTAGCATTTCATTCTATAATCTGCAAAATCTGCTAGTTCTTCATTTTATAATCCAGTGGTTCTCAACCGGTGGGGTCAGAACCCCCAAGGGGGTCGTGAGAAAATTTCAGGGGGTCAGGAGGTCACGACTGGTAAAGGTTGAGAAACACTGTTCTAAACTTGAAGCATGCTACAACACACTTATATCAAGACGTTAATATATAAATCCAGTGTATTGGTAGCTGCGTTTACCTCTTTATGGTTTGAGTGATGGATGATTGGCGTTGTAAGACAGGCCGCCGGGTGTCAAAAAGGTCACGGGGTGGTGACTGGAGATGAGAGGTCTCCACTGGCATACTGATGCTGCGCAGGAACCCCTGCCTCTTCACCGGCTATACAGGAAAGGATGTATAGGAGAAGTGTGAACACAAGACATGACAAAAAAAAGACAAAAGGTGACAAAAAACGAAAAGGGGATTCAGCGAGAAAGAACACCTGAACAAAAGTGGGAGGCTCGTCTAGTGACATCTGAGCTGTGGGAATGTCCAGTCTAAGCCAGGGAGGCTTTTTCCTCTGCAGGCTGCTGGTGCTCTCCCGCCGTGGTTCAGCCATGTTCTCTGTCCCACCCCAGGCCTGCCAGCTACACAGACAGAGAAGGAGAAGATGATGTTATTATTATGAGTTTCAATGAAACACATGTCTTAGGTAACAACACATAATCAAAAATTGAAGGGGAATTGTGTGCATTTATAAATATATTTGACACAATGACCTTGCGCTTCGGAATTGTTTCACAAGAGAGCGCTAAGGTCCCTTATTTGATTCAAACATGCGTGTTCACAGAATTCTGTTCAATAGATAATAAAGAGGAAACAACTAAGAGCAGCCTACAGCCGAGTACTCCTTCACCAAAACAGCTCACAGAGCCATTTATAAAAAAAAAAAAAAAAAAGATTTTACATTACAGTCATTTAGCAGACGCTTTTATCCAAAGCGACTTACAATTCAGTATCTATCTACACACCACAGATGCAGCTACGGGAGCAATTTTGGGGTTAAGTGTCTTGCTCAAGGACACATTGACATGAGACTAGTGGAGCAGGAGCCGGGGATCGAACCCTCTGATTGAAAGGCGGCCCTGCTCTCCACTTAGCCACGGCCACCCCTAGATTGTACTGGAGACTGGGAAAGTTTGCAGTCTTAAAAAGAGCTCCTTAATTCTACAGTTCAAATCAAATTGAATCCCTCTCGGTGGTTAAAAGTTGCTCTGCATCCAGCAGACATCTATCAGAGACTAATGACTATGTATGCATTACCACAACGAGGCCTGTGGACCAAAGGAGGCACACAGTCAACCTCACCATCCGACAGCGCGTCTGTAGCTGCAGCCTTGTTATCACCAGGCCCTCGTTTTATTGTCCCACCATCTAACCTCAACTCTCTCAGCCTGCTGGTTCATTTCCTGTCGTTTACTAAACTCCAACAGAAAACTGCTCATTTACCTCAGTACACAGGCATTATTTGCACTTTAAATGATCAAGCATTATCCCGCATAAATAAGGGTTTACATAGTCGTGCTTTCATCATTGATAAAAGCAATCATTCACTCAGCAGACAGGCGGAGCGTACAAAATAATGACTGCTTTTTTTGCAAAGCACATATGTGTAAACTTGCGAAAGAGGGTGTCTCCTCAGCTAAGGAGCTGTAAAACCAAATGAATTTCAAGAACTGTTTTCCCGTCCTTAAATGAGTTAGTTTCACAAGATGTCATCGTCACACACGTCTTTGTGCTGCATCAGGGGCTTTGAGTTTTGATCTTTGAGCAGGTCACATCCTTATTTCTCTTGTTACAGATTCAGCTCTTTGAAAAAAAATCCACGGCTTTTAGTGACCACATCTGCTTCCCATTGCCATTTCACCGCACCACAGGCTTCTGTTTCAGCCCAAGTGATGATGGGAAGTGTTGTCAGTGGATCTCAGCAGAGAGGGGAGGAAAACCTCAGACTAAGGGCAGCAGGGGTCATCACCAATGTGTTAATTTTTAAACATGCTCTAGCTCTCGCTGACAGATATTACTCAATCCACCAGTTCCCAGAAGCACAATGGTATTTACTATATCATACGGTGACATTTCTACCACAATTTAGTTATTGAGCGTGCTGCAAGAGGCAGAGAAACTAGATGGGACGTTTATAAAACAGCAGTGTGCATTGTAAGTTGTTATAAAAGGTTTTCATGTTTCATTTAATGTCAGTCTGGAAGGTTATGGCCTATTAGGATTTTACATTGAATGTCGTCTGACCTCCAGTGACATTGTCTGGACTGTGATACCAGATTGGCAAAGCAGACTGGACCAAAGCCGGCTGATGCAGAGTCAGAGACTGTGGGAAACCAGTAAAGTGACACATTCTGCTTCACTCTACTCTATTCTTTGTATTACTAAAGAAAGGCTGCAAAGTAATCCGTCTGTAAATGCACTGAGAAGAATCATAACTGCAAATCCAGTATCTCCGCTTGTGCACAACAGCCCTCTCTCTTGCCCCTGGCTAGGACACCCGACATTTAATTACTTCCACCATTAGCTCAATCAGCGGGGCTCCTGATGTAGAGCAGATCAGTGACTGGAGGGGGCATCAGCTTCAGGGTTGCAGATTGAAACAGACTGGGACTGAACTGAAAGCAGGCAAAGCGGGAACCTAATTTTCCTCCATGCTAAACATTGTTTGATTGCTTAAGCTTGGGCTCCTCCTGCTGTAACTCAGTTTGCCCTGACTGATGCGTTGATGCTGCTCTGCATCCAGAGAATGTAGAAGGGATGGGTGGAAGCGAACTGAACAACATTGTTTATGCGCTTCTCCATCTGCTTTAGGCTTTTTTCCTGCCTACTGTCTCCCACTCCTCTTGTCCTTATATGCATGTGTTCTCTGTATGAGTGATTGCTATTTACAGGCCGTTACAGCTTGATAGTTTCTTTATGCTTTCTGCCTACTTGCTTGCCAGATTAAACCCACACAGACACTTAAACCCACAAACTATTCAAACCATTCAAATGAAGTGAGAGAGTGACTGAAACGTCTCACAGCTTTAGTACTAAACATCTGTATCACACACACAGCAGCAAACATGATTTTCTGATAATTCCAGATACACAGACATGTAAAAGGAGCCTTGCAGAAGAAGCCAGCAAAACGTACTGCATTAATGAAGCCGTGCAGCTATTGATATGGTTTGCCATTAGCCCACTGATCAGTGGGCCGTAGGAGCATTTGGTCACAGCCCAAGGTAAACCTCCAACGTTCCTCAGACAGCTAAGCCAAGTGCTTTGGAAGTCCGTCTCCCTCTTTCTCTCTCGTCCTCCTCCAAAGTCAACATGGAAGCTGAGCTGGCATGGGCCTGCCACTCGTGTTCAGGAGGAGTTTAACTGGAACAGTTGGCATAGTCATTGCTCGGATGCAAGCATGGCTATGACAGCCACAGACTCATTTCTCACGGTGAGGGAGCACTCAAAATGTCAGTCATCTCTCTTATCGAGTGATAAGAAATCACTGCTCAGAGAAGGTAAGACTCAAGGCTGGTCCCCGTCTGAAAAAGATGGGTCTTCATAGGCAGAAAGTCCTTCAGAAGGAGAAATACCCTTGGGGGAATGAGAGTTGATTAAATTTTGCGTTTGGCAATTATCCAGGCCGGAAGATTAGCCTTCCCTTGAGCATGTTATCTGTTCATGGTCAAGTTTGACGGTTAAAGAAATTCAGTTGTAAGGTAATGCCTTTCTGAGACAAGACTATCCTATTGAATTCATTCAACCTGATCAACTGCACAACAATGTCTTATCTCACTCTCAAGGTGATGGTACTTTTTTTCTGGTTGAGATGTTGTATGGCAACAATTCAGAGCGTGTAATAATTCCCTTCAGTGTTTACATTCCCAGCACTGATTTCAGGCACACATTCTTTAGACCACAATGATTTAATCTAGTTTCTCAAAAAAGATTTGTTTTTACTTCACGATTCACATCTGAAGAGGGAAAACACCCACACCCATAACTTTGCACTGTGCCTCGCAAGATTGGCTTCCTGCCGTGGTTTGCTCCTTGTGAGAAACTAACACTTCCTACACAATTACAAGACCCATGACAACCCTGCATGGATTATTTTTAATTATGGGGCTGACATTGCTTCTACAGGCCACTTCTCACCATTAGGCGGGGGAAAACAGACAGTAGGACAAAACACAGAGGACAAGCTGACGTCTCTCCAGGTGCAGGAACGTCCAGCAGAACATAATGAGCGGGGTTGACAGGCATAACCAGCACTCTCCTTCTCCATCTGGGGAGCTGCGATCTATTGTAATACCGTCTGCATACAAACTCAAAGCCCAATGATGTTTTCCATGCCATCATTTAATATAATCACTTGGTAATGGTCTCTAGTCATGCAGAGAAAAGGCACTGGTTTATGACAACAGCTGCCACAGGTGAGGCTGAAAGACAAACAGAAGACTGGCTCAGTGGATGGAGCTCTTAAGTGCCACCTTGAAGGCATTCAAGCCGGAGCAAAAAAAAAAAAGTGAGGGTGGGGGCCGTGCTACAGCTTCATTTTGTGCTTGTTCATTGTGCACAACACAACCAGCTTTCTCCAACTGCTCTCACACTTTAAATATGTGCAGAGGCTTGCAAGAGAGCATTGCCCTCCTGTTTCACATTCATCATAAATAAAATAGTAATCTGGCCATGGCCTCTTTTTTTTTTTTTTATTGGATCCGTCATCTAATCTGCAGTTGCCTTATTTCAAATCTTCAGTCGCTACTCACTATTGTACATAAAGAGAAATTGAGGACACAGAGCTTTTTAAACCGAACACATGGTCTCAAATGTACACATGGCACTACCATAGCACACGTTTTAGAAGAACAATTTATGAATTAAACATTTCTGAGATAGTGTTGTAAAATATATTTTTTAAATCCTCTCTATCCGGAGCCATTTCGAATCTCAGTGCATGCCATACCCACATTCCATAAGATCCCTGGCTGCACTAAACCAAGCTGAAATGGCAGAGAAGGAAACCACATGAAGTCTAACCATTATGGACAGGAGCTGGCTGGTTTCCGGGTACTGAGTGTACTCTACTGCTGTGCGCTGCTCTACAGGAGGCAGGCTAGCTGCAGCCACGCTGAGGGTGGGAGGGTGGCTGACAGAGCTGTGTCATTGAGGCTGACAAAGCCTCAGGAGGCCGGCCAAGTAGGGCCCTGCTTGCTCCCAACAGAGATTATAAAGTTAGGGTGGACAGTAGGTAGGAGGAATTGCTGCCTAGCATGCACGGGCAGTCGCCATGATGGATGACCTCATTAATCTGGATAGTGAGAAGGCCGGATACCTCATTCTTGAGAGGTGCAGCGCTTCCTGGCCCCAGGCCTTCGATTCCTGCTCACCCTCTTTCTCTTCCTGCATGTTGCTTCTGCTTCTTTGTCCATTGCAGGTCAACATTTTGACCACTTTGGCTCAAATAATTATTTTAGTGTTACCGTAACAATTTCCCGTGTACTAGCAAGCTTTTTAATATCGAGTGATGTTGCTACAATTGCAGGTTGCAGATTGCTGTCTTGCTTAAAGCCTAATGGCACAAACAGGTTATGTTTGGTTTTCCCCATGCTCTAACAGTTAGTCATTCACTATAAATGCTCCTACTATCCATTGTTCCTTATGTTTCACTCCATGCTGGAGGCAAAGCTTGACACTGGAAACAATGGAGGGAAACAAGGCTATTCAGACAGTCACTCTGCCTATGTTATTCTCTCGCTAATATAACTAGAAACATTCTTGGTAAAGCCTCTTCTCAATATAAGAAGACATGCAAAGCAAATTAGATATTTTCTGAAAAGAAATAACATCTATCAGACACACTTAAAACTACTGTTGTGAAATCAACCTTCATATACAGTAGCTGTAGTTCCCTGAAAGAGGATTTCATAACGATGAGCAGAAACTCATGACCACGTAGTCATTCTAGTGAATGGGTGGAAGCATGTGGGAGACAATATGAAGAAGCAACAGATCTGGCAATTCCCCCTAATAGACGATCAAAATAATAATTCACACTTCAGACGTGTGTCTTCTGTAGGTCCTACAGGCATCTGAGGCCCATCTGCACATTAATTGCAGAACTATGCTTTTGATCTTTATATAGCACACTGTGCTTCCGCCCGGTTTTGAATTAAGAAGCTGAAAAAACTACAAAGCTACCGATATTTAATTTGGGTGAGGAGAACAGAAACCGAGACAGAAACAGGCACTGAAATAAACGTGTCATACTGCAGAGCAGACATTAATGCCAGATGACATAACCAGTTGTGAAAGTATATTTGCATACAGAGTTACATCTACAATATGATCAATTAGAGCATTTCTCTGATGTGTGTCTTCATTTCTGGCCACTCTGGCGACTATGAAAACGATGTGACTTTAACACATGGCTTACACACACATCACTCCTCAACTAAAATAAAATTGAGCTATCCAAAGTCCAGGCTTAAAGCCTCTCTCTTTCTGCCTATTTTACGAGGAAGAAAATACTTGGCAAAATACAGCCGCGGGCCAGAGAGTGAAGTGAAACTGAGCACCAGTAAAGCTGCAGTCATCTGAATTGACCCTAGTGACATGTGACAGGCTGTCACACCAAGCCACCTTACTACATTAAAAAACACACACACAGAGAGACACAGCAGAAATATCCGTCGCAGCTGACCCTGAGATCAAATGTCACAGCTATCTGAGGGGCAGGCATGGAGGGCGGGCGGGGCTGCTGCTACTGCAAGGTGGGTGGTTGAGGGTGGGCACGGCTGCCCAGCCAAGAAGGGTGGAGAAACTCATGCCTTTTCCAATGTTTTTCACAGATCTTTAGCTCAGGCTGTCAGCACTCGGTGGGATTTTACAATGAAGACTTAACCTCTAACTCTCAGTGGTTTCACTCTGGAGTGACAGATCTGTATCGGGTCCATTGCAAGGCCCCCTTACTGTCATAACAGTGTTTACTAAATGACAGGATAGAGTGCCAGAGATATGAATAGCTCATGAAAGTATAAATGGCCTCCTAACAGCGGGCTGTGTGCATGTGGTGTATTTATAGAGCTCAACTGCAAATGTACGTCTGGATGAAACTGTAGACCAACATGAAAAACATCCTGCTCTAGATCTCTAGGCAGTGGGCTGTTTTCTGTGAAAAAATAAAGAGCACACCTCTCAAAGATGTGCAGATCAAACTACTTTTATGGAACTGGATGCATTCATTTTTCTCAGTGTCAAGAAATAACCACCAGAAGCAATATCTGTATTCACCATCGCACGGACTGCTCCGCTTCCCGTCTTCCTCTACAAAGCCTTACATATTGCCAGGCGAATGCAGGTCCTTGAAAATTGCGCTTGGTTATTTTATCGGCACAAAATCCAGCCTTTCAATGTGCAGCAATATCCTGCACAGGAAATCAATATGAAGGAGATGTGAGGTGTGTTAAAGAGTACAAAGGAACGAATATATACAATTTCTTTAATCTCAGTGTGTTCACAAACATCAGCCAACTTAATATCAGCTCTGCTTAGCACAAACTTTTCCTCCTTTTTGCTGTACAGGTGAAAAATTATTACATGCGTGACTAATTCAACACTTGAATTATTTAGTAATAAGTAGTCCTGCAGTGAATTATTTACTACATACTTGCTATTGGAGCGGCTGTGCACAGCCCCCTTAGCTGCAGCATCTTGGTTCTCAGGATTGTTAACGGACCTGGTCCAGCTCACAACCGATAGTATGGGCCTGTCTTCACTTCAGTGGAAAAATGAAGCTCACTTAGTAAATCTGTGTAATGTCTCAGTCCGGAGCTGTGGTTGTGCCTCTGATCTTGAGGAAGAAGCTGACAGTAAAAACTCCCTCGGCGTGGGCAACATCTACCTCACAGGCCAAGACAGCTAAATACGGTTAAATACAACAACAAGGGAGCTGTGTGAATATTCCATGACCACTTCAGTTAAATCAGGTAACACCCTGTTGAAGCAGCCCACAGTGAAACGGCCTTCACCACTTTGGGATAAAGCAGTTGATAAGCAGTTCATTTTTGGCTGCCAAACCTGAAACCTCTTTGTTTACCGTAAGAGCTTATCTTCAACTTACTGTATCTCCAGCTGTACTGCCTAACACAAAGTGGGAAAATCCAGCAACCCCTGAGACCTACCGTACAAATCAGTTAGTGAAATTCAACAAGACTGTGATACTCTGACCTCATCCCAGAGGCTAACAGAGAACTGTGGTACATGTTCAAAGCAACAGCGACAGTGTCCAAATAAAAATGTGGCTGCAATGAACCCACACGTCACATGGTTGATGCTATTGTTTGTTCTGAGCAACGGGTTGAGAGGGATGAGAAGCAATTAGATTAAGCTAAGATTCTGTTTGCATATTGCAAGCAATGAATGATAATAATGCAATTCATTCAATTTAAAATGGCATGGAGACTCATAAATCTCAATGCTATTTCCAAAGCATTGAAATATTTTCATTTCCTTATTTAATTTCCATATTAGACGAGGGCTGTCAAACCAGACCAACATTCTCATCTTGGAGTACAGCCCTTGTCAAAGATGTATATTTTAAAGATCTCTATTTGCACTACTCAACATAATCAGGAGATCAATAACATGAGCATCAAACTATCTGACAAGGTGATTTCTCGTCCATTGATCTGTCCTGGTTTGACGCAACAGCTTATCTAAGGGAAGAAGCTTCACACAACAAAGGGAAGTAAGCCATCTTTCTTGCAGCGCCTGGTCCTCCCAAAAGCGTCCTGAGAGTACAAACAATCCCCTCATTGTCTTTGGGAGGTTTGACATTCTCTCTTTAAGTGAGTAAGAGGAGAATCTCAGAAACAGTGTGCCCTAACAACATGTGATCCCCATCTAAATAGTTTCCAGCATGATATCAGCCTGAATCAGGCCTACAAAAGGCTGCATTGTGCGGCCTAATGTGAACTGGGCTGAACAAGGGTCATTGAGCAGCCCGATCGTAGTCACAAAAAGCAAAAGCAGGCTGAAGTTTTCATTCCTCCATCAATTGAAACGCCGCACTAAGCAAATTTACAGCTAAAATAATTACTCAGGCAAGACGAGTTGACTCCAGTGTGGTTTAGCAGAGACGTTGTATTTGTACGGTTAATTGACAAAAGCTACATCCAAGGGGACAGAGAAAAGACGGCACACACCGACATGCTACTATCACAACTGTTTAGGTTCATCTTTGTGCTCGAATCAATCAACGGGATTCAAAATACAAAAGGAGAGCCATCAGCTCTGTCATCTCACATCCTCTGATGGAGACCACCAGCACGGAGAGAGGTGCTTATTTTACAGAGGAGTGCTGGAAGGAAGGAAGTGCAGAGCAGAGTAGAGGAGGGGGGAGAAGTGCAAACCGAAGGCAGGAAACACACTGCAGACCGGGAGCATTCTGCCTGTCCGGTCAACACAACCACGGAAACAACATACATGCACAGGAACACATCCGCACTGCATATGTAAACATACACATCCCATCGCTGGTCACAGTGAAGCATCATCGCCGCACGCAGAAAATAATAGGCCCTGCTTGAGTCAGAACGGCCGCCCACTCCGGCCTAGAGCAGAGAGTGATAGTGAGATCTCAGTGCAGTGTGACATTGAAGCTGACACGTCTATTAAAGAGAGCAGATGAAGTGTGGCCTGTATCACTGGCACAATGGGAATCAGCCTGATTAGCATGGATTCAAGCAGAGGAGAGAAGGGAGGCTGGTCTTTCATGACACAGAGCTCTATAAAGTCAACTCAAAGGCACTTAAAGGGGTTTCCAAAAGCGATAGGGAATGATTGGTTAACTGAATTCTTATTGAATTATACCAGTGTAATAATCCACAACATGATGACAAAGGTCTTAAGAGGTCAACAAAATGTCAAATTAAATTTTCCAAAACAGTCCACTTCCAAATCAAATTACTCTCAGTGAAAATGAACTCTTCATTTCTTCGGGATTTGAGGATTAAAATATAACTTCTTTGGAGAAAATATACTAATTAGCAATAATTAGCAATTAGCAATAATTATAATTAGCAATAATAATAAAACTGGACTTTAAGATTTGTTAGTTTTTTTCTAAATTGGTCAAAGACCATGGAGCAAGTTTTCATTAGCTGTTGGCCTTCCATGTTCACAATCGCTGCTGAAAGTCTCAATAAGCACACTAAAGTGAATCTGGATCAACAAGTGAGGAGGAACATCCATATTAAGGATGTGAGATAAAAGTACAAATGATTGACTGCATTGATTTTTCACCACTGCAGGTTGTGAATATATGTACACATGTGGGCGAGGGAGCATGTGTGTCTATGAGTGTGTATGTGTACGTGTGTCTATGAGTGTGTATGTGTGTATGTGTAGGTGTGTAGCCTGAGTTCACAGTCAGGTGAAGGACAGGGAATATAAATTGAGGTTGTTGGTGCCAGCAGCATACTTCTGCACCAAAACACATCAACTGTCACATAGAGCCAGAGTTTCTGTTTGGATGACGGTACACACTTGATTCTGTCACAGGTAGGAGGATTTCATTTTTGCAGAGGCACCAGCCCCAGAGACCGATTCAGTCTTTTGATTTTCCCTCTGGACTGGAGGGGGGGGGAAACATTTTTGTTCCACACAACAACTAGGTCATTTTAATAAAGCTACCACATTTATATCTCTTTCATCTGATACAGGAGCAAATATGTGGATGAAAGAAAATCAGAAGAGGCAAAGAGCCATCATTAAAATAATGTACACACACACAAAGTGTATCTGATTGAGAATGACTTAAAGAAGATAAAGTAGTTTGACCAACGGATACGTGCTTACCCACAACTACAGAATGTAGTTCCCAGCGCTGGATGTGGGGTGAAGAGCACACACATCACTCCCACATCCATCCACTACAACATCCCCTCTGCTCAAAAAGGAGTAAAATGTACTTCACTAAAATCTCCTTCAAATTTACTCCACATCAGAAATCTGTGGGTCTGACGGTCACTCAGTCACTGTTGTGGGACACAAATGTGCGTCACAATGTGTATTTGGCAGAGGCTGTGAACAAGCGTGAACAATGTAAATTGTGGAGCAATGATTCAGATAAATGTGAGGTGAGATGTGGGCGTCAAAGCCAGTGAGAATCATTCATCACGGCAGTGGCCTTCCTATAAATGGTTTTCAAAAGACAGTTCACAGAAAAACCTTTCAGATGAGAAAGAACATTCACACATCCACGTGTTACTCTCTACATGGTAATCATGTGGTTTTAATAGCACGGGATTCATACTGGTTGCATTAGATGCACCAATTCATATAAGCAGCAAAAGTATTTTTACAATTTTGTCTTTTTCCTACACAATTGAATATTTTTAGACTCAAGGGTGAAATAACTGAAAGTCTCTTCCAGAGATTCCCCAGACTCTGATAAAGGCTACTGTGAGGAAGTGAGGAGGATCTCAAGGGAACACCCAGAGCTGAGGCCAGGGTCTCTGAGCTGGGATCAGGGAGATGTAAAAGTGAGGATGATGGGGGAGAGGAAGGAGGAAGAATGAAGCCATGCAGCTTGGCCAAGAGATCAGTGGAAAACTCCCTACAAATGCACAGGAAAACTGGGAAGGCTGGGGCAGGTCCTCTGGGACAGTCGCAGCTCCAGTGACGGGGGAGGCCTCCTCAATCCTGATTTAACTTAAGAAAACACACAGACTCCATTTTATGGAAATAAAGTCTGTTCACCGCTCAGGTCACAGGGCACACATGTAGGGATGCTTCCTTTGTCTGCTCACGGGTTTGACAAAAAGCAAATGTTGTGACGCAGCAGCGACAAATGATCGGGAAGCGTGATATTGGTGAGGAGACAGAATGTCTAATTCAGACAAGTTGAAAGAAGTGAAACAACAACAAGAAAAGAAACTCTCCCTGAGTGGGAGTACAAACTCCGACAGCCTCCAGGAATAAATTACTTTTGATTTGTATAACTGTTCATATTTGTTTCTAAGAGAATATGCTTCACCACATATTAGTCTTCTAGCGTGATGCCTTCACTATAACTGGGCGTGATCAACTGGGCACCATAAATGAGAGGCTTTACATCATTTTCCCTGGCACGCGACATTACAAGCTCTGTCAACTGGCAAATGGAAGGGAAACTTGGCACGGGAGTGAAGAGAAGCAGAGGCCGTAAAAAAAGGAAAGTTGAGCGTTACAGAATCAGGTACATGTTCAAATATGCCAACGACGCCTGGCTTGATTCCATGTCAGTCCGTCTGACTGACAAACATTGAGCACAGTCCAACAGATTTACCAAAATCTATTTGAATAAAAAAAATTAAAAAAATATGAGACTTGAGAAGATGCACCATGGGCACACTTTAGCGATCTCTCAGCACTCATATTTCCACATTTGATGGTTCATGTTCATTCAACAGAAAAGAGCATTCAAACCGACTAAGATCCACCTCTTCCGAAAAAAGCCAGTAAAAGAAAAGTCACAGAGGAATCCAAAACACACCCTCATTTCTGGGAAAGCTGCTGGAATGAGTTTGGTGCATGGTATGTGATGTTGGTGGGACTGTTGAAACGGTCCAGATATAACTGTGTGTGTGTGTGTGTGTGCAGCTCTATAGAGGGAACAGTCAACTTGAGTTTAGCAGTCTGGTACACAATGAGGATTCACAGCCTCTGGGTATGACGACAGACATTGCCAACGATCTGGGAAGGGGGGGGGGGGGGGGGGGTTATCCTATTTAAAACTGCACCCTCATCGCTGCTGTAACAGTGCTGGCATACTGTATCAGTCAGGGTGTTCCTTGAGTTGGTCCTCCAGCCGGACAATGATATGAGAAAAAGTAAACGACAACATTACAACATGTAAGGCTTGTGCTGCATGCCTCCATGTCTCCAATGAAGATTAACAACATTTTCCTTCTGTATTTTGAATATTAAGTTCTGGTCAGTCCAACTCTTCCGTGTAGTAAAGTTTTACAAGTTGTAACGCAAATATATTGTGAATATGGATGAAATAATTTATCAATGACAACACACCAACAACAACTTTTGGGTTGCCAGATTTAAAAAAAAAAATCCCTGGTGCATATCCTCATCTTGCATAACTTGCACTTGTCTTAGTATGCAGTTGTTTAATTCAAGCAGGACTCTCTCCTCTCCAATGGGCAGTCAAAAACCAAAGTCATAATAACAGTCATCAGCACAAAACTAAGGCCATTTCTAACAAGGATACTGCACAGATTTTTTTAAAGTTAACCATCAAGTTATATCACTAAAGCTTGTGTGAGCTTTGAAACAAAACCCTCGATCAAGGCATTTCACCCAGGTAAGACGACGCAATTGCAACATAGCTTACATATATATTTCTGTCTCGAGGCACCGGGTAAAGTAAAATATTTATTGGGTTATCTGCGGATACGCCCTCAGAGAGCTCTTCACGCATGAAGAAGAAGATCAAAGTTCAAGGAGCCACTGCAGTTTGTCTATGAGTGCCAGCCTTCTGGGAAAAAAAAATTCCCACAGCCCTGAAAATGAGCATTGTCCTGAGGTTAACCAGCCTCAGACACCGTGTCAGTGAGAACAGAAGCTACGGGAACGAAAACACCCTGTAACTACAGACCCGAAATTAGATGTTTTCATCTCTGCTGCAGCCTAATGTTGGCCTCAACCAAATAACTGTAAAAACAATTCATAGTAACCTGTACTTTCAATTTAGTAACGCCTCCAAATTTTCTCCAAACCTGTGCATCAAAGGTTTCTAGTAAATTCTGTGAATGCTGGTTCATGTATGACTGTCTGGCTCATGACAGATGAGGTGCTGACTGAGAGAAGGGCAGGGTGGCATGCCGGCAGACGGAGGAGGCCTCGGAGGCTCAGAGGTAGACCTGAAATAGCCACGCTGTATTATAGCATTACATCACAACTGACTTCACCGTCATGGCTGCCGCTGCATCATGCCACCGCACAGATGTCATAGGATGGGAACAGTCGAATGCAACGGCTGTGAGTCACACAACCGAGACGTCAACAGCGGAAGAAGGCAAGCAAACAAGCAGCCATAGGATGATGATCTGTACGAGCAACAAACACCACACTTCCTGTTTAATTAAAACCAAATGCACCCCACCGATATAAAGATTGTTTTTTTTCCTGCTAACATTCCTTATTGTGTAGGCAGGACAGACACTAGAGACACAACACGATTTCTGTTTTTCCACAAATACCACATTATTTGACATGCGAGACAAATCACTGTTCCTGCTCCTGACAACATAGTCAGAACCGTATCCAGATCAAAGTCAGAAAGGTACGAGCTGAGCGAGCACGGCGAGAATGAGATCAAACACTGCCTGTGGGCTCTCTCACCATCAATCCCCTGTTAAAACATACCAGACATGCCTTTTAAGCTGATGTCTGTTTGAGCTCGGTTGTGGGAACAGTTGTAACCAATATATTTAGCAGGAAAGCATGTGTATTGTCTCCAAAGTAGCAGAACGAGTCGGTTAACATGTTTGACCTCTCCAGACACTGCTGCCGTGCCCCACGTTCACAAAATCAACTCAGGAGGCAATCTTCACTGTAGCAGTTTTCACACAAAGTTGCCTGTGATGACAGACACATGACAGTCTCACAGAAATATGTAATTCAGCTCTAATTCACTTCTACACTATACACTCACAGGGAGTAGGTCGATCCCTAGTGGACTGGAAGCACTGTATGAACCTTCAGGAATTTAATTTAATTTAAAGTGAAGTAGCCAAAAAGTTTCCAAAGTTACTACATATCTTGAGCTGAATTTTTGCAAAGCAAGTATAAAATAAGAAACATTTTATGATGATTCCCTGCGCGTGGTGTCTTGTGTTTTTATATATTTCCTCAAAGTAAGAGTCATTTAGGCTCACTGAAGAGTGGGAATTCTAAAATAAGGACATACAGAATATATAATATTGAGTGATTGTATTGTATAGGGTGGATTTTAGAAGCTGCTACAGGGAACTTAGCGTCCTGTCAGGGTTCAACAGAATGTGAACATGGGAAATGTTGCAAGGTGCAATATATGGGATTCACAGCATTAATACAGCAACAAACAATATATATGTGAAGATATAGTGGAATAATGTCTACCTGTCTACCTTCCCTCTGTATGTTTTAATTCGAGCTTCTCCTTGCTTTGTTGACATAGCCGGGCCGCCCTGCGTCTGCTTTCAGTTCATGTGAGCCGTCGCCTGTAACACAGGATTCTCAAGTGATCAAACTTTCAACTTGTGATACAGATGTGTTTGTTTGAGAAACAGCCTGAGGTTATCTAGAGAAGCATGTGCTCAGTACACATGGGACTGTTCAGCCCAGTGACGCTCACTTAGCCTGAACTCAGAGCGAGGTCTGTCCAGAGACGGAAGAAAGCGACCAACAATCACAGGGAGCACACCCAGGTTTGGGAACCGGCAGATTTTAGAGGGCTTCTTCCAGGAAATCTATTGCTGAAGACTACGTCATCTCATCAACAGAGCATCAGATCTACAAAGGGACATTCTGGGCTAAATAACTGTGCCCTGCTTGTAGATGCAGCATCTTGAAGTGATTAGGCCACACATGAAAAACATCGCTATGGTGGGATTGTGGACTGCTGTGAGATGTATGGAAAGAAATACCTATTGAAGAATGGCAATGAATGAAGGTTGATAACAACAGCACTGAGCATATATCAAATCCCACTGTTGCTCTTTTGAAGGTAACACCTTGAAGCAGTTGAGCACTTGGCCAGACTGACAGACAGACAGATACCGCGCCATGAGTCATGCAGGCATGACTACAGTGTGCCCCCCTCTCAGCAGCCCCCTGAAAAACTCACATACCAGCCAGTCAACACAGGCCAGCCTGGATGGTCCACCTGCCTCAGCAGAGCTACTCACAGCTCCCAAGTATCACGTACCCACATGCACCCACATAAGCATCCAATCACACAAACACACACACACACACACACACACACACACACACTGGGAATACTCTCTACGGGGTCCAGTTGGAGCAGATACAGAGGATGAGCACTACTGCCACTATCACACATCAAAGCCCCTGCTTTATTGGTGTGATTACATCACCCAGAGCCATGATCCCCCTCCCACCATGTGATACGGTTTCAGGAACACTAGGCACACAAACCAGGCCATGTGCTCCTATGTCCTGTCTGCCAAAATAACTCAGCAGTTTCTAATACAGTACGTCTACGGTTTCACTTCAGTCCGCCCAGGTATTGTAGGACATCGGAGCGCGTAACCTTTCAGATGTCAACAAGTTTGCAGTTTGTTCACATGCGAGCTGCTGTCCTGGAGCTCTCAAACTCGGATGAGTCAAATCTAGAAATTTAGGTGACCCCTCCATGCAAATGATTTATGGAATTTATGCCCTTTTGTGACTGCCTGCCATGAGTCACCATGTGTTAGTTCCTCATGAAAGCCAAAGTTTGGAAGAAAACAAAGCTTTAAGGAAGAAATAATGCATGCTTTCAGGTTCAAAGGGTACAACTGCTGATGATATGAGAGGCAACTGCTGTCTCACACTCTGCTCACGCACATTTTCCCCATGAATTATGCAACATTTGTGCGTAACAAAGTCACCGAATAATGCATTAACATACACGATTGCCTTTGAGGAAGATGATGGTGATGCTGATAGTGAAGAAGGAAGAGGAGGATGAGAAGGAGGAAGAGGAGGAGAAGGAGGATGACAAGGATGAGTGAGGTCATGGTGTGACTTTATGCATGGTGTGTTGCATGATTAGTCAACATTTAGGTGCATTCCTTAGTAGAACATTACGATTAGGCCCAGCCATCTTCAATCAGTCTCCAGCCACATGAGAACATGTTGCCTGATCTTGAAATTAAACCATCCAGCCTTCGGCTCATATAGTGTGGTTCTAATTAAAGTAATATCTCCCTAATTTTGGCCAAGTTTTATTAAAATAAGAAAAGAAAGTAATTTAGTTTCTCAGCCTGTGGCTCATTTCGGACATGAGGCTCAGTTCACACCTCATTCATTCCACTTAAACCTTTTCTTCAACGTGTATGGTATTTCACTTTTTTAATTGTATAAAAAAGGTGATTGGGCCCTATAAGGTAGAGCCAATTATACTACATGAGCACTTTAAATAGCCTTTTCACTATGACAACTCCCCTACAAGCAGCACAAATGGCATCCTGTAACCGAACTGTTCCTCTGCTTACTATGTCCAGCCTGTATATGAACTTTTCCCATTTTGACCAATTGACCAGCAATTCAATCGACTAATATAAGCTCGTTTATCCTCCTCGATCGCGACCGATCACGACGCGTGAGCGCTTCCTCCGGCTGCTGCCTGCCTTCCGTATGGGCGACCACAGGAGACGGTCAATAATGACACAACTTACCCTTATAACAACCAGCTCAGATGATCACCAGCAGTGAAAAAAATCCGGTTACACAGATTAATTTTTTCCCCAGGCAGCAGATGAGATGATTTGTCACATCATCCTGATAGAGGCGCAGGAATAAACGCGCTTCTTTTCCCACCCCGCAGATGTTTTTAAGCCAAGCCCGGTGCCGTGGTATTAAATCAGGTCACTCTTGATCACACCGGCAGAGGCAGTCCAGGGTGGCGTTACCGAAATGTCGCTGCCGTCCGGTTCTCTGCTTCCCACCTACAGACAGAGCATTCCCACACTGCTCCATGAATCGACCCGGGGTAAGTTTTCTTCCGCCGGTTGTAGCCTAATTCAGTTTGACGGAGAGTCAGCCCCGCCCTGGACTGGAGACGGTCTGTGGAGCGGGCAAGCCCGTCAAGATCACCAACCAATCGGTGTGTACACAGGGAGGCGCTGCTTCTCCCGGTGAAAGGCGGTGACTAAGCGATATCCTCAAGTCAGAGTGGGGTCCGGGGTCTGAACCCGGGTTTAACTCTCTCCATCAACACTGATTCTCTTCAAAAAAATATCCGTGAACCCCAATCAATTACATGTTTAACGACTACAATCTAAATTGTCATCAATTCAACAAGGTTTTCTGATAATGACGTCATAATAATTTTGGGATCTACAGTGGGATGAATGGGAGAAAGTAAAACCAATTCAGTTCAAAATGTAATTTGGATTATGTTTAACGTTTAAAAACATCTTTTAATTGTTTTAAGTATCTTAAATGCAGCTGGAGGTTCAGATGTTAAGTACAGCCTACTGCTTGACCAATTAGATTGGAGGACGGTAAAAACACACCGGTATGTGGAATTACGTGTTATACGGGCTTTTATTTTGTCTCAGCTATCGTCAGCCTGGGTCATCACTGCAACATGTTATCTACCCAGACTAATTATGGGCCTAACGCGTCTTTTATGGTGTATATGAATCAGCATGTAACAACAACATAATATAGGTAGATTTCAAAATAAAAGTCTCAGTGACAAGCCATGAGGATAAAACATTACAAAAAAGAAAGTTTAGCTCCATTTTTAATTTTTAGAAGTAGAACTGGTGTCATTATATTTGAGATGCTATTCTTAATATTTTTTCTAAATTGTTCCTCTTAAGACTTATTTATGACTTACAAGTTTAACACTATAGCACCACCTTAAGAATTTGTCACCCTGCATTTCGCTGCACATATTGCATGAGATACATGTGATAAATAAAACCTTTGGATCTTTAATCAAAACCCAAAGATTGGACTTTTGCAGTCATCATAGGAACTGTGGGTCATTTCAGAGCCTGGACAATACAAAATGATAAATCATTTGGTAAAAAGGACAATAAATCGCATAAATCGGACTTCAAGTGTTGTAAACAAATACCAAAAATAGAATAAAATTGGGACTAACTTCAAGACTTTTCTGTGGGTGAGCATATTTTACAAAAAAAATAAACTTCTCAAGAATAATTTGAGGCACCATGCATCACATTTCACACACTTGAAGAGGTCACCAGAGCTTTGAGATATGACAATCCTCTTCTCTCCTCCTTCTGCCGTCTGCATATACTCTCAATGTTTATTCTGGGCTTACTTCTTGAATTTTTGGGTATTCTGTCATACAAAAACCCCAAGAAATGGATTTTCTAATAACTGATAAGCCGGATGTAAGTGATCTGTAACCCCTTAAAAATCACACCAAGTCTACCTGAGAGTGTCTGGAATTAATAAATATGAATACATGAATGTTGATTAACACATTGTGTAAACAGGACTGCTACAAATGTATTATGTGAACCATGTTTTTTCCCCATTTGTAGTCCATTCTTGGACAAATCATGCAGTGTTGCCACATGACACAATGATCCCATGATGCCATTGAACCCTGTGCTCTGAGGAGATTTCAGTGAATTATACAGCTCTGAGCCAATGAAGAAACTGGGTGTGTATTACATAAATCCAACACATTTTCTTCAATTCAATGAGCATATTCACCACTGTCATATGAGCCAGGGGGATTGATCTGCTGATGTTAATATGGCTGACTGAGGCCTATTAAACTGAGCCTGAACACTGTCTGTGTACACATCTGCTGATACTGGTTGGTCTTGTTCAGTTTGTCAAGAGTTGTGTACACAGCAGCGTAAAAACACAACATAACTCAAAAGCAATGGTAAATAATGTGATTGTCAATAACAGGATATGTTCATAACGTTCATATGTTCATAATAAAGTAACAGGACAGAAACATCGTCTAATGGATGAATGAATCCAAATGCACCCAAAAATGAGAATCACATGTGTGACATGCCATTATTTTCCCCTCATTATTGCTGAGATTCCTCCTATTGACTCTTGGGATTCTGCAGCTAAATCTTTAGCATTAATTCACATCTAAACCCCTCCGGCATCACCAAGGCATTTTCACAGCAATTAGCTGTGTGACTGCAATATCTATACTGTCTAATGCATTTTGAATGTATATTTATTTTTTTTAAAACGCACCAGTAAGACAATGTTTCATGGTTAGTTAGTTAATACATTAATAAGTGCATTTCATGCATTAAATCTGTGAAAATAAATAACAAGAGCTCAACACTTCACATTCAAAATCCCTTTACCTAAAAGAGAGGAAATTGAGCCATTCTACTGTGTCCGTACTGATCCATCTAATGAAAAGACCATTACAGTGCATTCCATCATGCTTTCAGTGAAAGCTCAGATCCACCTGGGGATATTCTCCAGGAGAGAGATTGATGTTGGAAAGCAGAAGGTTTCTGAGGTGCCGACAAGGGGCACCAAGTACGCCGTTTTCCTTAGATGAGGTTTTAGGGCGCAAGAGGCTCAGGTTCCTGGAAGAGAGCTCCTTTGATGAAACTCACCACTGAACTTTCTGCTATTTAAATAAAGGAAGTATAATATAATCCCATTTTTATGCTGTCAGGGCAGAACATTGGTTTGTTTTTGTAGAATAAGGGGTCATAAGAGTGCTTGCCTTTTATATTGAATAATATTCTCTGCAGATCTACTGGAAATAGCAGATCAATACAGTTTTCACACTTTTTACTCAAGTAACTGTAGCAATACCGCACTACAAATATTACATTCCAAGTCTTGTTTTCCAGATTTTACTTAAGTAAAAGTACAGTATTAACAGCAAAATATACTATACCATAAATCGTTTTTTACATTTTTACACTGTTCTGGTTTAAACTGGCAATGCATCATGGTTTTATGATCTGATCCCATGTTTTGTATAAAGAAATACAATAAATACATTAGAATAACAGAAATAATTGTAGTGAGCTAAACGTATAAAGTAGAATAGATTATGAATACTCTGAAACTACCTGACAAACTGCACTTGACTACTTTGTTATTACCCTGCTCTGTTGTTTTTAGTGAATACAAAAAAAAATCTGTCCCCTCCTTGTTCTGCAACCTTACATTAAATTTACATTTGTTGGTTTGCTATTTCAACTGAGGAGTCTGTAACATTCTGAAGTGATACTATATCATTAGATATATGTATTCAGCAGACGTGAACATCATTTCAACAGTAACAGTATTCTTGCTACAGGAAATATAATATGTGTCTTTAAGTGTGGTTTCAAAATTTCTAACACCTCCTCCGCAGCTCCTCTGCAGCTAAACAACATCAGCAGCTCTCCTCGCATACGTGAGTAATATCTGAAGCGAGACACATACTATTCCTCTTTCTTTGTTCATTACAATTTGTTCAAATGTGAGGCTGAGCCAAAAATATGCCCCATCAGGCACACAGCAGACGGGCCTCACAACTGGTCTTGTTTGTAGTTTACAGTATGAAAGACGAGCTGTCTCTTAGCTGAAGTCTCCTCTCTGTCTTGCACCCACGGGTCTCGTCTCTGCAAGCATGACTGAAAGGCACACTGAAAATCCAAATGATCCAGACATGCTCCTAAACTAGGCAAAAGTCAGCATTTCCACCGCAGGAGTTTACAGGATTTCAACAACTCTTTTACTCAGCCGTGTAAGGACCCTTCAGTGGCCCGATTGATACACCGGGAAGTTGTAGTAATTAATGGCGACGTGTCCCCGGGGTTATAGGAGGGTTGAAGCTGGGGCAAAGGCAGCAATTAGGAAGCGACGCAGGACCTGTAGGTGCACTCAAGGCCCCCTGAAGCCCCATCAATCAGACACAGATAAAAGGGTTGAGTGCAAGGATAATGTTGAAGCAAAAGGTCATTGTCAGATGGTTCATAAACGGCTTCCTCTTTCTTCAACCAAGCAGAGTTTCTAAGTAAAAACCACAAAGAGGTTTCTGCTCGTACATGGGTGACTTGGTTTACCATACCCTAGAAATATGCAAAAGAAGACAAGTACAGTTTACAAGCATGCGCTTTGTTTAAAGGGTGCTTAAAAGATGATTACCAAAACAAGACATTTGTGTCTATTGTGTCAGAATTTATGGCGCTTTAGTGTGTCAACAGAAAAGACATATTAATCCACAATGAACTGTTGTTAACTTAATGTTTTGTTTGTAGCCGTATTGATCACACAATCAACAGCAGTGTAGAGCTGACGTCACTGAATCAAAATAGAGTGCATGTTTTTAGTCAATGATTAGTGGTAAAGGGCAAAATACTGTACTGCTGCTAAATACCACAGAAGGAGACTGTGGTGTTGTTGAGTAGATGTATCCTCTCTTGTTTTTGTGATAAGACCAGTGAGATCCTGCAGACAGCCCTCCCTCCCTCCCTCCCTTTCTCCCTCCCTGACTCAACGGTTGTTCCCTCTGAGAGCCACAGGTGTGAGCTGAGACGAGGAAGCTGTTATCAGAGTAGACTGAGAAAGGTCATGGAGATGTTAGTGCAGGCTCAATCCATAAACCAAACAGATGGAAAGCTGAGTTTTTTGTTGTTTAATGATCTACTAAAACAGCTCTCAAACTGTCATTGACTCTCATTTATGATTTGAAACTGCTGTATGGTTTAAAAAAAATGACTATGGGTTTATTCATTTTACTTGGCAGGTTAAAAAAAGCATACAGTAGACACATGCATGCGTGGTATTTCCAAACCTTTGTGGTTGTGTTGGCATGTGATCCCAGATGCTTCTCCATGCTTCTGTTGTGCAGATGTCTGAACTGGGTCTCACATGGAATAATCCTCCCAGTGAGAACTCAGCCACCTGTGAAAAGAAAAGAGACTCATGAATCATTTATTGTCATGGATTAATAATTAATCCCAAACACTGAGGATGCAGATGACTTCAGGCTCTGTCACTCATCGGCTCGTTGAGAATAAGCCTCTTTTACGTAAAAAATTGATTGCAGTTAAAAGGTACTGGAGAGAGGTTTCAGAGGCTGATATGCAGTATTTGTATTAGAAGTAGCCTACTGAAAGCTGATCTTTGTGTTCATGTTTTTTTTTTTTAACTATTATAATTCCCCATTCAATTACATACAAGGTTACTGCCGCACCGTGCAATTGAATTATACCATCGTTATAAATATGTCATTTAATCAATACAAATTAAACACAGTACAGAACAAGAGGTCAACTCAGCAGCTCAAAAGTTGTGACACATTGCTGCTGCCGTGTTTATTTACAACAAACAACAGCCGAGATAGTAAGTAGTCTTTATTTTAACTTGTGGCTCTCATATAATAGAGATGGAAGTCTACAGAACCCGTTGAACACTACCACCGGACTCCTTTGTTTACATGCCGTTGCTTTGAGGACATTCATGCCACACTGATGCATGGAGGTAAAGGGTTTGTCACTCTGGTTACCACAGAAGAAGTCATCAAGAAAAAAGTAAACAAGTAGAGACAATAAATCAAATGTTGCCATGTTTGTGCCAATTACTCAGGGGAAGCATTTTGACTCTTGCACTGATGCTACTAGCATTGAGACGTAAGATATCCTAAACATGGCAGGACCAAACAGTGACATTTTTCTTTTCAATTTATTTCAGTCATGTGTTTGATATAATATTTTCATATGACCAGATTTAAAGCAAAGATAGCAGTGCCAGTCTACCACTGTGTTGAAACTATACAGAATATATATATAGAGATTCATGAAAGAAGAAATTGAAATATTTCACTGTGTACATTTAAATTTCCATAAACTTTATCAATATAATAATAACTTCAATCAAAATGAAATATGTTTAACACAGAGGATATCACACCCAGCTGATCAACCCCTATTCTTCATAGGAATCTCTGACTCATGGTGTAGTAAGATATGTTCAGTCTGCCTGCATTCTGCTTGTCCATCTGCGCACACAGATGAGTCTGTGGCGTCCCTGCTCAGCGTCACTATCGGGGGACTGCTGGAGTTGAAAGTGATCCAGAATGCAACGCTACAGCCAAGCTTTGGCTTCGAAGATTATCGGCCGCAGTAGCAATGAAAGCTGCCCGGAAAAGACCACAGCATCACCGCTGACAGGCGGTGGAAACACAGTCAAAGCAAACAATGGCCTTCACTGGTCCACCAGCCACGACAAAGTCAACAACTCATGCCAGAACTCCTCTACTGAACATGCTCAGCAGATTTCTGTCTAGATCATATCCTGGCCCTATAAATAAATCCATGTCTTTATGTCTATGATTAATGTCATTGTTAACGTTGTTGCTATTGTTAATGTCAACTTACCGTCAATCCAATGTTGTGCACCTTTAACCTTTTTCTGCAATACCACAGACACACACACACACACACACACACACACACACACACACACATACACATACACATACACACACTCACACTTACACTCACACCTACACTCACTCATCAGCATGCTGCACTTATGGCACCTCTCCAAAGATCGGACTAACTGAAGGACAGAGGCCTCTGTGGGGGTAGATTTTCTTTGTAGTGTTGCTATCTGTGTTTTCTTCTTTCAAGTTAATGAATAAAAGACTGAAGACAATTCCTTATTGTACTAAATGTAATATTTTATGAGCAAAACAGTATACAAAAAATGTGTAATATTTGAAGTATTAAAAGTAAAATAAAATCTTCCCCTACAGTTAGGATATACTTGTTACACATACAATCATACATACCATATTTATCATCCACTCACATGTTTTCTCTCTCTCTGAAGCTCTTTAGAGGTGTGGGGAGCTGTAACCTATTTGAAATCCCCAATGCAATGTGAATGTAATAACAACAATTTGATTAAAACTCTCTTTAACAACAGCTCACTGGCTCTAATGCACACAAGCCTTTCAATAGTTTGTACCTCTTTGTAATCATAGGATTTGACAAATCAAGTCAGGTATCAGACTTCTTCCCGATATGCTTATTGTAGACGAGGTGAACAAGTAGTTACAGTCCCCAAAGCACCAACCCAGCTGCAGGAGGACAGGAGAAGACTCCCAGTCAAAGCACAAAGGTTTCCCAGACTGAAGACAGGGATGTGTCACAGCTCATACTGCAGCTGCAGAAAGCTCAGGAGGATCTGCAGAAGAACACTGCTATGCTGAGTGCAGCAGGGAGGAAAACAATGCTGATGAACATCAGAACTAAGAAAATGCCCAGGCTATAAAGAAAGGCATTGTGAATCTACTCTGTGTGTAAAGTTGCAGCAGAAACCGAGATCTGTTGCCAGCAATGTGGGGAGCAAAGCCATCTCAGCAGAGCAGCAGCTCTGTGCAAGCGGAAGAGATAGAGAAGGTCATCTCTAGACATATAAATCATATAGGAATGATTGCAGAATAATGAACTTAAAGAAGCTGTGCAGAACCAGTCTGGGCTGCAGCTACAAAAAGCTCAACAGGAGGAAGATTTCGTACACTGGAAATGTAATTCTGTGATGATGGCTGCATTTACATTTAGTTTTAGTAACTTAGGGCTAAACATGCAAATGGACACAAAGCAAAATTAAGAAGTATGGGGAAATTATTGCGAATTTAATTTAATTCATCTGTTAGCAATACATCTCAAAAATAATCAATGTTTTTCTTCAACAATTTCAATGACAGATCTATTTTGTACATAACATCACTAATCTACTCATCCCCCCCACTCTGCATTTTCCCAACTCTCTATCTGCCCATCCATCCACTCACATCACTCAATGCATGCATTCATGAGCTTTCAGGACAACAGCACAGCAAACTTGTTCTTTCCTGATAAAGTTGTAGTCTATGGCATGGCACCATGTCACACACTGTTAGTCTTCCAGAAAGCCACATGGAACCACAGTGCCTGGGGCCAATCTGGCGCCATCCACTTCCTGGGCACAGGCAGGCATGAGCACACCAACTCTATTTATACCCTCTTATATTAGAGCCTAGTGTTTTCAAATGAGGCTGAGGAGATAAGACAGCAGCAGGAAAAGACCAGGGTTAACGGGGGGGGGGGGGGGGGGGGGTTGTTTACCTATCCCTACCCATTTGTCTGCCATTAGAAGCGCTAAGAAAACGACGGGCTGCACAGTCACGTCTTAGGATTATGTGGAAAAGACACAGGATGGACCTTCCTCCTCACAGCCTGGATAGACACTCTTAACAGGAAAACTAAATCGCGACATAATCAATAGTGAGCACGAAATAGTGCGCGGCCCCTTTAAGAGATACAAAACAATCGTTACTTCCTGTATGTTAGCGCTAGCACTGTGCCGTGAATCTACTCTAAAACACACATAAAAGACAAAGTAAATGGTTTAAAGATTATGTAGAAATGATGTTGACGTTGTAAAACAGATAGTGAGGGTGTCAGATGATGTTTCGCTGTAACGCTATGATGGCAGGGAGAAAAAGAAAGATGGCAGCATTGACAGGAGCAGCAGCACCTCAACCAGCAAAGGTTCCACCTGTCAAACTGAATAAGACGAGTGAAAATCCTCTAAGTGCTGAGACGGAGCTGAGCCATCATTTCATCAACAATGACCGGCAGCACAGACTTGAGGAGGATTTTTTCAAACAACCCTGTATCAGCTTGGCTAAAGCATTCCTCGGCAAGGTAATGCTGCCATCTCACCTAAATTGTTAAATGAATTCATTTTGTAATGCTGGTTTCTGAAAGCCATTTGATGCTCTGCACACATATCTTGTCCAGAACAATGAAAGTCTTGCCACCTCTGGTTACTTTGTATTTCCTTCAGGAGCTGTTCAGTCCTCCATCGTTACACTGTAACATTGTATTAAAGTTGATAAGCTACAACCTTACAAACTACAAAATGCATCCAGACCGTTTACCGGTAGTGTAGGACTGCAACTAAAGACATTTTCATCCTCAATCGATTCACTGTTTGGTCTTTATAGGGTTTGCCAATAGGCCTAGTTCCAAATTCCCAAAGGCCGCGGTCACACGAGTTCAGATGTCTGGTTTTGTAGGATCAACAGTCCACATTCAAAGATATGCAGTTTACTTCACAGAAGGCTTAAAACAACAACAACAACCATAAAATAATAACATTTGAAAAGCTTGAACCAGGCCAATAATCTTCTGTTGACTGACTAATCGATTAATTGACTGATCATAATAGAACACTATCTGTCTGGTTCCTTGTCCCCGCAGGTTTTGGTCCGCAGGTGTGCAGATGGCACTGAGCTGCGAGGGACAATAGTGGAAACGGAAGCCTACCTTGGAGGGGAGGACAAAGCTTCACACTCAGCAGGAGGCAAGCGCACCGAGAGGACCACAGCCATGTTCATGAAGCCCGGCACAATCTATGTGTATCCCATCTACGGCATCTACCTCTGTATGAACGTGTCAAGTGAAGGTAAACGCATTGTCAACCAAAGGTGGAGGACATCATGTCCACTGAAGCATGCAAACAGACACATTATATAAAAGCCCTTTTTTTGGTTCAATCTGCCCCCTTCCAAGTGTTCTATTATTAATATGACACTAAATCAATACAGCAGTGTTTTTTTTACCATCAGTGGATAAAGGGCAAAAGGAAGGAGACAGAGTGGAGCCTTGCTGACTGATGCACATTGTGTGCTGTATCCCCAGGGGAGGGTGCTGCCGTGCTGCTGCGCTCCCTGGAGCCCCTGCAGGGTCAGTCCGTCATGAGGCAGCTGAGGGCAGCCAGACGCAAAGAGGGAGCCCGACAACTGAAGGACAAAGAGCTCTGCAACGGGCCTTCCAAGCTGTGCCAAGCTCTAAATATACCCCGCTGTTTTGATCGTCGAGACCTCGCCTCGGACCCAGACGTGTGGCTGGAGAGGGAGCCCGCCACAAATCCAGCAGAACCCCACGATATAGTGTCGGCACCACGCATTGGAGTTGAATCTCACGGGGAATGGGCCAAGAAGCCCTGGCGGTTTTATCTCCGTGGGCACCACTGTGTCAGCATCGTGAATAAAGAGGCAGAAAGACAGTCTGGAAATGTAATGAACAATTTAGGTCCCTCAGATGTGCAGTCTGACACGGGACAGCTCAAAGTCAAGAGGGCGTAACAGGAATATACTGAACTGCTCTGCCATCTGTTCCCTCTGTGGACGTCTGCATTTAGGCAGTATAAAAACTCAAGAAGAAAGTCAAGATGGTAGAATAACATTCTTCACTGGTTGAATGTCTAAATTCCAATCTGCATAAATTATGCAACATGTTGCTCATTCATTTTGTAAACTGCAACTGATTTTTAACAGTGTTTACTGTTACTGATGCAAAGTTATACTCAAAACTAGCAGATTATAGTTAGTTATTAAAGTTATATTCTGTAACCTACCTTTTGAGTTTTTTTTGTTCAGGTCTTTCGTCTGTTTTCTAAGAAACAGTCAGTACTACTACTACTACTACTACTACTACAGTCCTACTCAGTGATTTCACAGATGTTTGGAAAGCTCTGCTTCTCTCAAAGCAACATATCCTCTTGATGTTCAGAATCTTTCCTTTCTAGCTGTGCGTCTCTCCCCACCTCTGGGATTCCTGAAGAGAGGTAGATGAAGATCTGGAATGATCATTACAAAGTGTGCCCATCTGTTCTAAGTGCAGATGATCCAACACATCTGGGATAGGGGAAGATGAAGTTAACCCCCCCCCCCCCCAGTACCAATAGTACCAATATTCAGAGTAAACGCTTGAGGCATTTCTGGTATGTACAAAATAATTTAATATTGTAAACAAACATTTGGCTCATAAGGGGAAAAAAACACTTTCTACATTTTGTAAACCGGCACTCATTTTTGCAATCATTGTGTCAGTTCATGTTAAAAGAACGCTGTTGAGCAATAGCACTCGGCTGAGAGCACAGCAGGCTATTAACTGCTCTCAAACTGACATCTCTTCCAGTTGCTGAGCGCTGATACCGTCTCCACTACTCCATGGGTGACTGAAAGATTGAAATAATGGGATCCTCGTGGTTCGTCACCACAAGGACACTGCGGAACTTGTCAAACAGCGTCTTGAGCTGCGAGCGTCTCATGTTCTCATTGTACATAATCTCTTCCAGGTGGTGATGTCCCCGGAAATAGTGCAGCAGTCTGGAAGCAGTCAACATAACAGGCAGAAAAAAAGAATGGGTTGAGAGCTTGAGTTTCATCCAATCATTATCTGTGTAAATCGACCATGAGACAGAACCTTCACTGCTCTGATAACATTTCTTCTTACTGTGCAGCAGGCGTCACAAAACTCTAAATACTGGATTGTGAAGCTTCATCTCTTATTTCAAACATGTGCACAACTGGCAAATAAACTCAACTCTCCAGACACTTTTCTTTTTTCAATAAAATGTCTTTATATTCTGTGAATGCAAATAAAAGAGCTTTATTTTTCAAACCATATCTTCTCATATTCTAAGAGACTTATTATTAACAGTGATTTATAACACCATGAATCACTGGACCCTCACTAAGACGTATCCCATCTGTCTTTAGACTGTACGACCACAGCCACCATGTGACTTCATTGCGAGTCACACTGTGGGTCTAATAAAATCTTTGCGGCAATCAGTTTTTGTCAGACAGCCCAAAATCGCACAGAGTAGAGGGGCCTTTAACCTGACTGTCTAAAAGTAGAGCGAAACGGAGAGCTGAGAAACATTTAACACACTAATAAGACACAGAGTACGCACTAGACTTCTGGAATAATTACCTGGCAAACATCCGCAGATCCTCTGGATTTTGTGCAGCAGGGATGTTGAGAATAATCTGCCTCTCGTGCTCCGACAGGCTGGCAAGCAGCGTCTCCGTCATCCTCTTGTTAAGCGGAGAGTCCCCACCAGGCAGTAGCTCTGCACTGGAGTTGTCCATACTGGGACTGGTGAGGGTCATGTCATCACTGCTGGCTATACACAGGAAGCAGACAGATGATCATAGATGATTTATCGCCATGTTAGACCTCTAAGAGATGACCAGAGGAGAGTGCTGAGTGAGGACATACTTGGGGAGCCAAAGCTGAGAGCGCTAGGGGTGCTGAGGCTGCGGCCTCCGACTCGGGCAGCCAGCGGAGGGTCTTCATCCCTCAACCCGGGCTCATCCTCGCTGGGCGGTACCAGCAGGCAGACGTAAGTGTGCAGCTGGATCAGCAGGCGGCGCTGGAGCATCCACACCACCATCTGGATCAGCTGGGCCTGGTCAGGAGCATAGCAGCAAACTGCATCACAGCTGAATAACATGATAAACCTCTAATAAACATGACAACACATCATCAGCCCAACCAGGTCCAAATGTTTGAAATGAGCCACAGGTACCACACAAGCTCAAAATAGAGCCAAAAGAAAGAGCCCCCTGATCTTGTTCTCATGAAAAATGGAAGCGGCAGACGCTGGAGCTGATGTCCCTCTGCCATTTATAATTCATCGCCGATGCTCAGAAAGCTATGCCAGAACAGGATGGGTCGGAGGAGAACACCACATGGTTCTGCTTTTACAATCCAGTATCTACATTTACAGGAATAGCCATGTACATTTAATTCCAAGTAACTTCCCTTTGTTCAGGTTTAGAGGAAGACTTTTTTATTCTGGGAAAAGCAACAATGAATATTAATCAAAGGTAAAAAACATAATCAAATAAAGTGGACTTACAATGAAAACCAGGAGGATTGCCTAACTTTTCACACTAATTTACAATATATTATTCTTTATTTTATGTTATATATATATATATGGTTGTTGCGTAAGAAGTTTAGGACTTGACACTAATCACTTGCTGGCTTCCATGTGTAGTGCGTTTGATCCAGTGAGGAGGGGTGAGGCTATTTGCTGTGTACTTGTACTTGTCCTACCTCCTGTGCAGGAGCTTCCAGGGGGTTTCTGAACTCGGCCAGCGAGACAGGCAGTGAGAATTTGGCTAGCATGGAGGGCAGATCGTGTCCAGGAAACTGCTGGGCAAACTGTTCAGCCAATGGTGAGTATCTATCCAGGGAGAGATGGGAGACATCATTCGACAACAGATTTTTAAAATCAATTTTCTACAAGGTTGTGAAGAGAAGGCTATTTAAGACAATGACAAGTGCTGCCAATGGCCCAATCCAGCTCTTTCATGAGACAATCTGAGGTGATTTAACAAGTCTGGATTTAATGACAATAAAGATTTCATAGCAACATTATGGTCCATCAGCGCTACAGTAATCAGTACATCACATCGTGAACACTCACAGGCAGATGTTGGCATGAGGAGACAGCATGTAGACGTTGTTCTCACACAGCGGGTAGATGATGATTGCTTTGCCCCAATAAACCAAGTGAGCAGTAATTTGAAAGATCTGAGAGGGAAAATAATTTACGAATGAAACAAAAGATGTGAAATAAAACGATCCAAACAACAAAATTCTTTGCAATAGAAGACCAACTGTAGAGGAAAGAGCTCCTAACGTTTTCTTTTTGAAGGTACATATACTGTCCACTAGATGGCAGTAAGACACCATCAACACCTCTCTGGGTAAAGTTTACTGATATATGTCTTTAATATATCTAATACAGACAATAAGATATATCTCCCATGGTTGAACTTTTCCCAAAACATTTTTTATTTTTTTTAATAGTTCTGTCCAAGTGCTACACACAGCTATTGTGATCTATGTTATACATGTACTGCATGAATAACTTTGATGAAACTCATTACCTTTTGTGTATTTTATTTAAATGGAAAATATTTCGAAAACACCACACTATCACAACCTCTTTATTTGTGAACTAGCTTAATGATTGTGTGCAGTTATAAATAAATGTTCTTCAAAATGTGAAGATAAATGCCTTTTGAGATCAGAGAAAGACGTCTGTGGTTGTAAAGTGCAGTGGTGATGTTGTCCACCTGAAGTAAGGCCAGGTCAGCATCCTGTGCGAGCTGCTGCAGGTTTTTTACCGCCGAGCAGGTTTTGATGAGGCGCACCATTGCGGGCGAGCAGTCCAGAGGAAGCTGGCTCAGCAGCGCCTTCTCACTCTCCAGCAGCAGCAGGGCGTGATAGGGTCTGAAGGATCACAAGACAGATCATGCAGCCTCTGAATCAACAGACCTCCTCTTCAGAGGTCAAGACGGTCCAGAGGGAATCAGCTTCAGCGGCGGTCTGTGCAACAGAACAGTCTGTACATGTACAGAACAACTGACCACTGATTCATTTCAAATAAAATCATCGTTCTGCAGTGCTGCAACAACTTCATGGCTTGAATGCAGTTTGCACTAATTCCAGCTTTGCAGCTTCCAAAGACAGAAATAAAGAGGGAGGTAGAAGTTGGTCACACCTCTGATGTATGTATGCTGAAGTAACAACAGGTGGCAGTATGGTCCACACAAAACGTTTCATGATTTCCTCAGACGGTTTGAATGGTAAGTCAGTACTGAAGCTCCTAATATACACAGCCCTTCATCTGCTGTTAAAGACACAACACTGCTTTGACGTAACAAACTGATGGGGGAAAACAATCTCACTTTTCGAGGATCTGAGACTTCTTGACCTTCTCGTTAAGTAAGTCGACCAGTGGGTCAACAGTGCATTGAAGAGGATTGTAACTGTGCTACTTGGTAGTGGTGTGTAGGCCTATACATGCTGACTGACTTAATGTATGTGTTGGGTTATGAGTTTATCACTCCTTATTGTTCTTCGTCTTCAATCAGGCAGGCTTACAGCCAAGTCATATTAACAAATGAACACTGAGCTGCTTTCAGGTTCCATTAACAATTATGTAGATAATAAATTCACTTTATTAAAATAAGAGTAAAAAAGGAGACGGTCACGTTTTATCTTCCATCTCCAAGAGATGTTGCATTTTTGCACAGAGAAGAAGTAATCTATATTAGCAATTAGTTAATGGTATAAATGTCTTCTATAGTACATTTAAAGGTGGACATTTCTATGTAATATCTAAATATCCTTATAAATAGCGCATGAGAAAAGGCTCAATCTGCAATAAAACTTCCTACACAACGCTTTGAAAAGGAGGACATTGGGAGGAGTATCTGTGGTTTGTCATGAAATACCATTTTTCAGTTTCACATTTCACAATTCAAAAGTGTTATTTTCCACCCCCATAGAACACAGTAGATGCTTTTGATTCTGTACATAAAAAGTGAGAACAAACCGTATTGCCTTGAGGCTGCGCTCTAATGCCTCAGGGGGGATATAGGTGCCACCTATCCTGTGGATCTTGTGTGGTAAACAGAAGCTCACCTCGAGCCAGTTGTTGATATGTAGTCGCACCACGCCGGTGGTGCAAAGGCTGCAAAAACATGAATGTTAAAATCAGCTGTGTGAACAATGTGCATCCTGCATGATAAGAAAGAGGGAGACATAACAAAACAAAACCAGCAATGTACTATATGTAATCACACACCTGTCATAAGCCTCCTTCAGGTCCCTGGCTAGTTTACATTTGGGAAGAATTTGTCTAAAAGGGGACTGGGGGCTTCCATCCGCTTAAATCAGGAAAAACACATTAGTGTACTGATCAGTTACATTGTGCTACAATAAATATGTCATTATCTACGATTAGTTCCATGAAATGACATAGCTTGGCTGAAAGCAGAATATTTCTGTCACTTGTGAGGCGTGACCATTGTGTATCTCACTCTCAGTCATGGTGGTGATCTCATCCTGGACGGCCAGCATCAGTTTGGCCTCTCTGGTCAGGTACTGGCAGCGGCGCTCCTCGTGCTGCAGGGCTATGGCGATGCGGCGTGACAAGTTGTGCATGCAGCTGATGACGGACGGGTCAGCGTTCGCCTGCAGAGGCCAAAGATGAGAGGGAGACACTGTAATACGACTCTGTGGTTTCCTATTGCACTGCACTCACAACATCAGTGCTTCAATTTGGAGATAACGTTCATGTCAGACATGTTAACCGTCTAACATGTAAATTAACGTGTAGAATAATTTATTAATATACAAATTTGAATGGTTCAATTTTGTGCAATTTAACATGTTAAAACAACCCAGTGTTTTTTTTTTTAAGGGGGGGGGGGGGGGGGGGGGTTTCCAGGGTACAAATACAACAGTTGCTCAGCAGATGTAGTCTACAAAGCATGACTGAGCACTTCTCGCCTCACCTCAGCTGCACTGGGTCTGACTGGGTGCAGTGACTCAGCATGGGCAGGACCAGGCTGTGCCTGGTTGGGCAGTATGATTAAGCACAGTGCATTGGGCCCTACTCCCTCTGAGTTCCCATGCTGTCACAGATAGTGAGCGTTTACTAGAATATTATCACCATCACACACCCCTCCCCTTCACAGCAAACACAGATTAACAGAACACAGAAAACACAAGTGTCCCACCCACTGCCAGCTGACTAAAGTGTGCCATAAATGATTTGTAATATCAACATGAATACACAACAGCCAACAAAGCTAAATGGAAAACAATATAAAATCAGAATTCTTGAGATAAAGTCATTTCATACCCTTAGTGCAAACACCACACTAAACAAGATCATCGTAGGCATTTCTCTCTTCGGTGAAGGATCCGTTTTAGAAACCTGTCCAGATAGAAAAACATTGTTTTCATAAAATGCATAAAATATATGTCCACAAAAACCTTTTTTAAATGTACAGCATGTTGATTTATATATATGATATATCAATACTTAATTTAAAAGCAGTTGAATTCACAAATATAACGCAATAGAAGCTGCACCAGCACAACGTTCAACATAAATAATAAATAACATAATAAATAAATCTAAACCTGGAATTCAGTTTTTGTTGGGACTGTGTCAGAGACGGATTTATTGGGCTCTCTGGTATTTTATAAGTCACGAACAAAGTGTTGTTGTGTTGAATTAGTTCCTGTTATTTACACAGATTAACCCTATAATACAATAAGTTATTGGATTGCATTGCTTTTTACATGTTTCTGTCATCGCCTATATCTAGGGCTGGGCGGTATGGAGGAAATCCAATTTTGGCCAAATACCATAATATTGATATTGCACCGATATAGTGGAGTTGACCATTGGTGCTTTCACAACATTGTTGATAAATAATCATCAGTAATGTGGATAAAATAACTGAGATAAAATAGAACAGTCTGGTAAGTTTATAAAATGACATCACTTTACTGTAATGCAGCTTTAAAAAACAGGAGAAGACAACACTTACACCATGTTACCATATTATCCAAGACGATATCTAGTCTCAATATAATCAATATAATATCAATATATTGCCCAGTCATTTCTATATCCCGTTTAAATACCTTCATCTTAGCCACACGGGCAGTGAATCATCAGACAAACAGACGGTCAGTAGGGGGCGCTGCTGAGCTTCAGACGACTTTCACTGAGTTCAAAGCTCACATAAATTCAGAGGGTCATGGTGAAACAGGGAAATGGTCTTAAGGACTCATGGAAGCCCGATGGCAGGACACATCAATATTACAATAAAGATTATTCATAAAATTCAAGATGGCACTTTTAGAGTTGAAGGAAAATTGCACATCTTGTTTTATACATGAAATTTGTGACTTGACATGTTTTTAGCGGGACCCATTGATTTCTTTACCTGAATGATGGGAGGATGCTGGAGGAGAGTCGGATGACCCACAAATCGAACATTGTCTATCTTCAGCTCAAACTTTTTTCCACACATATCAGATTTGGTGGCCAGAATGGTGGCGAGGATGATGTCAGAGAACCTTAAAGAAGGAGAAACATCCTCAATAAGAAACATGAGCCGGGTGTGATGGGAGGTCACAGCACAGCAACAGCTGGGACGAGTAACAACGCTTAAATTAGCTCTTTGTTTACATCTCTCACAATCCTGTCTATAAGAGGGGTTGCGTTAATCAGATGCATCTGCCTGTAATGTAATTGAACAATGACGGCATAAATAAAAAAAAAGCTTGTGTGGCTACTGGAGAGGAGAAAAGAGGAGGAGGCCTCCTTGCAGAAACAGTGAAGTCGCTGTATGAATGAAGAATGTGAAAGACACATGCTGGTTTGACTTAAGTAACTCATGCTGCAATCAAAGGGATACAAATCAAGGCGTTAACTTCCAGAAACAAATGAAACACACTATAGACTTACCTGACAGCACAATTGAAAAAGAATATGATGTATTTGCTTTATTGTAGTTTGCATTTGATTTATTTTTTGTTTTGTAATGCTGAGTCTACATGCTTGAGGTAATATAATCAATGTGAATTAATTATTAATTATAGTTTAACTGTTCGGGGGTTTTTTTCTTCAAAAAGACATAGAGTACAGACGAAAGCAAAGCTGCAGTCCCGAATTGACCAAAGCACCGATTCACTGGATCTGCTAATGAAAAGGGATTTGACTGAAATTGGGGTTGGGGATCCATAAAGGACACAAAAGGGGTAAGAAGGGGATTAAAAAAAAGACAGGGGTGATCTAAGCGAAGGAAAGGTGGTTTAGAATGATTTGGTCTTACCCTGCTACCAACTGTTCGTCAGTTAGTGGAGATTGTTCTCTGAAATGGGAATTGGGCCATAAAAAAGAAGAAAAAAGCAAACAAAAGGGAAAATGCAACACACAGTTGGCCTGAATGCATAAAATGGACATCAACACAACCCCAACAAACATGTGACACTGTGATGTGAAAACGCTGCTCTGCAGGTGGATTCAAGCTAATTACCAGTTGACCCTGACTGAGTTTGAATGTTTATTCATGTTAAAAAAAATGTCAGCGTCATGAAGGCAACTCAAAATGTTAACATCACTAAAGAAGATACTGTGAAAGTAGTTTATGCAGTAGACACCAGCCGCTCAAACACTGCAAAACACTTTCTGCTGGTCTTTAGGAAGCTGTTAGTCCGCGGCCTCCAGATGTTCCTGCTGCCAGGTTCTTGACTGCAATGACTCGCCATACCACGCCTATCTTAACATAGAGTATACTTAACCCTGGCTCCAGGTTTCAAAATGGTATCATTGATCTGTTATCTGTTTTCTCAGTTCTAGATTTCAGTGTAACCTCTCTAAAAGGTCTATTTCAAAAAGCTGTAAAACTGTAGTGAAGTCTGTTTGTAGTGGAGACAGAAGCAACAAAAAGTGACCAAAAATGTTCCGCGTGACAGTTTGGTCTCATTATGCCGAGTGAGCAATACTTTAAATACCTGTGACCAAAGCCAACCGATGCCTGAGCAGCATCACCATCCATAATGTGGAAGTATGATGAAAACTAAATACTGGCACTTAAAGGTTCTTTGTCTGATATTTTCATATTGTTTTCCAGAAAGCAGACATCAACATCTTTGATGCCCAAACAGGGAGGAGTTTAAATTCTGATCACACGTCATAAAGCTTCTGCCTGAGTTAGTAAATAAATATCACAATATGTTTGAGTAAATACTTTGGTGTCGATGTTGTGTCAGTATTCCAGGATTGACCATTGGTGCTTTCACAACATATTTACACAATGAGATTCTTGATAATCTTCAGTAATGTGGATATAGAGACTAAGGAGGTAAAGACAAATAATAGAGCAGTCCGTTTTGTTCATGACATTACATTTTATTCTAATGTGGCCTTATGTCATATTACGATATTATCTAAGACTCATTTGTATTTCTGTGTATCTGTAGCTCACAGAGCTAGTGATCAGAAATATGTTTTCTGTCTATTTGTGGTTTTGTTGTAGAGTTTTTAAATGTGAAATGTGTTCAGTAGTTATACTCAGTAAATCTTGGTTTAATGTACTTTAAAGACGTCACACATGGCGCAGTGAGAGTGGACTGAACTGAACTGAACTTAATTACTGTCACATCTACAGCAGCCGTGTACATCAGAGTCCCTCTGTATGCTTTCACTCAGTGGACATATAAGTCATCCTATTTACTTTTTATTTCATAGCTTTTGTAAAACCATGAAATTATGCAGCACTGCCACCATCTTATTTTTGTATCTATGACCACTTCCTGTTTGTAATCTTACTATTTTCTATGATTGAGAGCTTCTCGTCTCAACATTCATGCTCAGCTTAATAAAATCTGATGTGGCTCATCAATACATTCTATGAACTTGTTTACTCATCTGAAGTAGATGTTTATTAGCTTGTTTTTTATTACCAGTTCAGATAAGCTACAGCTTTAGGTTACAGCTTTAGGTTTTGAAGTACAACCCGTACAGCATGTTTTATTAATTATTAACATTGTTAAATAAAGCTCAACCACATGAGTTAAGTTAATCATGGTCCAGCTCCTCCATTCATCTTGAAAAATAGATGAGGTTTTAAAAAAATAAAATAAGATCCAAAGGCAAGACAAACCGTATGAGAGTAAGTGTGGATCTTAGAATGGTCTGAGTCCAGCTACAGTCAATTTCCCTCAAATTAATTTATATTATATATTAAATAAAGAGCCAAAAAATACCTTGAATCACCATCCTGATCTTCAAGACTATCCCCGGCGGTGTTCAGAGCATATGGACTTCGTTGTTTTGCTTGTGGACAGAAATAACAGTATTAAGTTAGTTCACATGATTATTGATGCTAATTAGACAAATAAACACAGAATGTTGCTCCTTTAGAGCCACAAAAGATGCTCAAATAACCACCTTAATATCAAAGGGGGTCAGATAGCTTGTGTTAGGTGTTATGTAAACTGTTTCAACTGTATGAAGCCATAGCTTGTTGTTGGTGAGGGTATTTCTCTCTGTTGGTAAGAGTCTATTTGTGATGGTTGTTACTCTTGGCATGCAATTTTTAACCTTTTTTTTTTATTATTGGCATCCAAGTTTCTCTATGTTACCAAAAAGAAATATGTAGGATATGTTTAAGGCAGATATGCTGGTAGTAATAACAAGCACTCGAAAAAGGACACAACATTTTAAGCAACTAGCCAAATCACAGTGAACAGTAAGCGCAAACAACCACAACGACAAATGCAAAACAACAGGAAGGGGAACAGTGGACCCAAGTGGGCCTCAAACACAAACTGAAAGAAACGTCATGTTTGCTTTGAACCTCAAAGTGTAGCCCTTCAGATATCACAGTCACAACCTGATTATTGACAGCTTTATAGAGGTAACAGATATTGCTGGGCTGTCGTATTATATTGGGGAGTGTTTGAAACTGTTGCTCTGTCTCTGTACATGAGTAATGATGAGAAAGTGAGATCTTGAAGGCACTGAGTTTATTCCCCGAATGAAGAGTAACTGCATTTAGCGTTGAGGGGTTGAACCGTGATTCTCTGGCTCGTGCTCACCGAGCTAACAGCTAAACTACGCCTACCTGTAAGAGATGACGGGCATTCAGCCACTCTCTGGAACGGGTATCGAAAGAGTAGTTTGTTCCCTCGGCTGCCAGAGCTAACCAGTATGACGCTAATAGGGCTGGTTTTATCGCCGGCTTTGTACACGCTGTTCTGGGACTGAGTGTACATGGATTTCCGTTCATCTGGTAACCCGGCTAATGGGTTGAACATCATGTTAGCATTCTAGCTAACTTGACGTTAGCTGCGACACAGTAAAGTCGGTGGGCAGCTGACCTACGACCAGTGGCCGTTAGCTTGTAGCAGGCGTATTAACGTATGCCAGGCACGAACACCGACCGTGAACACATCACAGTCTAACTAGAAATAACGTGGAGGCCTGACTGAAGTCCTACCGCTCATCCACATCGCACTGCTGCGATTGTTTTGTGTCACCTTGAAAAGTGTTCGGCTAAAACAGAAACTGCTTTAGGATCCCCCCTCATTCAACAATGGCCAGTGCTTTCCTCCATCCATCTTGTGGTCTTAATAACTTCGTGTTTAATGGTGGAAGATCATATACAACATTACTACAATAGTAAAGTGTGTTGCATAGCAAGTGTTGCCTACATAAAATAAATACGGTCCTACAAAGCGCCATGTAGGCTACAAATAGGCCTAAAGCAAAATACCCTGTGTCAAAACATGCAGTAATATGATTTAAAGATATGATTATAACAATAGATCCCAGATTGTTATTGTTGTTAACAAAGACCCTTCATGATTAAGGTTTCTGATACATATTTTCCATGTTGTATCATATCCGCTAGATGGCGCTTTTGGCTGCTTTTAAGAGACTCTATGCTGCAGAACGTCTGTCTGTCCTTCGCATATCTCGACAACCGTCCATCCGATCTTCTTCACGCTTGGCGGCTGTATTGCTGCGACCCAAGTTAGTGCCGCCCCCTTGTCGAGAGTGAAATTGTTTGAATGAGCGTTTTTTTCAGCATAAATTGTTCTTTATTACATCTATGTTTGACTGGTTTTGGCTCTTTTTAGGCCGAACGCTCTGTTTTCTGGTCTGGTCGTCCCCCACCTTTGACCTATTATTATTATTATTATTATTATTATTATTATTATTATTATTATTATTATTATTATTATTATTATCTTATTATAAGTAGTATTAGCATTATTAGTATTAGTATTTAGTATTATTAGTATTATTAATAGTAGTAACTCAACACATTAGGATATATTTTTTTTTTTCTTTAGGATTTTTTTCTAACATTTTTTTATTTAATATTAACACTTCTAATGACAGCTGTGTTCCGAAATCTCACCGTTCAGCCAATCACATGCCTGCACCCTTCCTACAGGCGCAATGCTTATTCCACATATACGCTATCAGTGCAGGGATTCGTTTAGAACTTAAGCTACTCATTAAACCGTATACTTGCAAATTACGTTATGGCGATATCAGCAATATTTTGATGAATAAATAAAAAATAAAGGACATGTTTTTAACTGTTTCATTTAGTAAGATGATAGGTTCATAAAGATAGGACAGCAAACGGCGGCGCTGATAGTGTGGTGTGGTGTGGTGAGGGAGCTGTCCGAGGTGCTGCATGACCGGGAAGAGTTGGCCACCTGACTGACAGATCCGGGCCTGAAAGCGGCGCGAGGCGAAGGAACTGCCCGAGGGACTTCTGCGGTCCACTCAATAAATACACCTGTTTGTGTCTGTATACACTCTGTATTGTTTCAGTTCTTCTTGTTGCCCGGTCTTGACTACATCTCCATGCCTATATGATGTTTGTTTTGTGTCCAGATGTGAACATCATTTACAGCGTGATAGAAGCGATAAGAATCAAATCCAGGGCCAGTGGACTCAGTTATGCAAAAGGTCTTTAACACAGTGTATAAAAGAACAAAGGTAACCTACTCATTCTAAAATAGCATTAATGTACGTCACTCAAATGTAGAAGACGGCAAATCTGGAGATATACGTTAAAACACTTATTTTAGTCTATAAATATACAATTCATTATATTTGTTGGTTATATTTTGTATTGTTCATCTCAATCCGCAAAGTAAGTAACTAAAGGTATAAAATAAATGTAGTGGTGTAAAAAGTACATTTGCCCATGTAGTGTACTTGAGTAAATGTACTTCGTTACTTTCTACTGTTCATAATCACTACACTTACCTGACGTTATTGTGGCATATTTATCACTGGTCCTTTCATAATCATATATCAACATCAAAAGTGAGCTAAGATGGAAAAAAATGGATTTGAGGATGACGCTGTATATAACCATAACGACAGGTAATACGAAGATACATGTTATCTAGTATTTATTTATATTTTACTAATAAAAGCATGAAGGCTACATTGAGCTCGGAGAAGCATCTATCAGTTGGGATTTTCCAAACATGATTTTACATTGACTGTTAATGTTCAATGTCGAGCAGACTGTCCTCATCATCAGCAGATTATTGCGTCAAGTCATGCAGCGATCAGAGCTTCCTGACGTGCAGCGCCGTCCACTGGATGAGTTGCTTCCTCACGTGAACGCCACATGCATATAATAAGTAAACATTTTAAAAACACACATTTTCTTGATTTGTATTATCTATTATTTATTACAAACAGATTAATTGAACACAGTGACCTTAAACGCCTCATATTAGACTTTAACTTACTGTATAACATAAACACTATAGAAATAATGTCAAATAGAAAGCTGATGTTATTTAAGATAAATCACAATACTGTAGCCTATGTTATAGATTACAGTAGAGAAAAAGAGTAGTACACGTATTTAGTTAAATTGGTCATTTTACGCCTAATTGGTTTATAGTGCCATCTTCTTTTGACAGCAACATAGACATGCCTACATTTCTGATCGGGCAGACACGTTGCTTGATGTAATTACAGAGTACAGCCAGCAAGATTTATTTCTTCCGCTTCGGACACAATCTAAGCATTGCAGATTAGCCCTTTGGCAAAACCGTAATACTCGGCCAACCCACTTACGCACTCCATCCCATGATTGGATCGGATTCCAATCGCATATTATTGGGAGGAGTGAAACGGTCTTTAATACGTTGCCTCATGTACTGACCCTCACAGTAGTGGAACAAATCTACAGCAGACAAAATGGTCGAATGGACAGACTTCGAGCGCGCCACCATCCAGGACATCTTCTCCCAGATGGACTATGAGGTCGTGGGTCCTTTCCTTCACATACATGTGTAAAAAGAAGTTAGTTTACAACGCCGCTGCAATCATGGGAAATCCAAATGTTGCAAAACACGGAACAATTATCCTCCACGGTCTGGACCGGGGTGTGAAGAACATGGACAACATGAAGGCAACCTACGCCGAGCTGAGCGTGCTGCACTCAGATAAACTGCACGTGGACCCCGACAACTTCAGGGTAAAGTTGTGGAACTGATGAGAAAACTATTCATGTTCAACAATTATTTAAAAACCGACCAACCTGTCATGTCCTTGATGTTTCTGGTGCTTGTTGTGTTGCAGCTCATCTCAGACTGCCTGACCATTGTGGTTGCTGCTCAAATGGGTAAAGCCTTCACTGGTGAAGTCCAGGCAGCTTTCCAGAAGTTCCTGGCCGTGGTGGTGTCCTCCCTGGGAAGACAGTACCATTAGAGAGCTGCAGCACCTTCACATGCTGATCATGAAGAACTCTGTTGTTTGACATGTCTCAAAGGCGTAAATAAATAAAACAATAAGCATTTTTACAAGTTTTACATCTTTTCCTTTAATGTGTTACTGTAAAATGTATATTATGAAAGGTTTTTTTCACAATATATAGTTACATGTTCAGTGGTGGAAAAGGTATACTGTACTTAAAAGTAGCCTAGTCATCATTTAGGATGACCACTTTCAAAGTTTTACATCATCATTTATTATAATAACAATGTATTTTTTTTTATTAATATAATGTACTTTATAATAATAATATGGTGTATTATATGTATTAATATTATCATTAGATTATTAAAACATGTATTTTTGAAATATAGTGGAGTAAAAAAGAGGATAAATAGAAAATATAGTAAAGCAGAAAAACCAGAAGCATTGTGGGGCATTATATATTATAAAGATTTATAAGGCAAGGCAAGTTTATTTGTGTAGCACATTTCAACAACAAGGCAATTCAAAGTGCTTCACATAAAACCATTAAAAGCATCAAACATTAGGCAAAAGAAAAGGAGATTCAAAAACAATTAAGAATATTCATTGAAACATTAAAAACATTAAAACACTAAAAAGAAGTGTAAGAAAATAAAATACTAGTAAAATGCAGAAATGCAGGAAATTGATTAATATCCTTGAATCTGGTTCAATTAAAGGCAGCAAACAGAAAAGTCTTCAATCTAGATTTAAAGGAGCTGAGGGTCTCAGCAGACCTGCTAAATATATATGGCATATTACTCATATTACACATTCACACTATATCTCTGTGTGTGTGTGTGTGTGTGTGTGTGTGTGTGTGTGTGCTGTAATAGAGATACAGTTTTTTTTAAACTCTTGTTCTTCAGTTTTATGTGAGAAAAATACTTTAAATACTTTTGTATAAATCCTGTCAAATTCAAATATGTTTTGTCCGTGTTTCATAAACAGCTATAATGCCTCTTCAGATGTGTGAAAAACGTCTGCTATGTTTTGTCTATAGCATTATAGGTCATAATAATTTGATTCCAGTATCACTCCCACTGAACTGACGCTTTGCGTACTGTCGACCTGACTTGAACCCCTTTTAATCTGTAGACAACCTGCTCGAGAGAAAGTCACTTCATCACACAAACAGTTTCATTGCATTAGATCTTTATTAATATTCTGACTGACAGAGAGTATCCTATCCGAGACCATGCTACTGTCCGTCAGCGGCTCCTGTTTACAGTTTATCTGTACTTCTCAGAGAGGGCACGAGCCAGACCAGCCAGGAACTTGTCCATGGCCACGTGGACCTCAGGGGTGAAGTCTTTGGGGAACATGATGGACATGACCACGAGGATGTTGTGAGAGAGAATCTGTGAAAAGAGCATAATGGAATTTAAAACATCATCAATCATTAAACCTACTGAGTGAATAACATACAAAAGGCTCCCAGAACCACAAGATGCGGTCTTTTCAATCAGAACTCGACACGAAAGCCAAAGAACAACAAACTATCATCTTCCCCTTCCTCCTCTTCCTCCTCTTCCTCCTCCGCTCTATCATCTACACTGACATGTGAATCACCATCTATGACGTCTACCTTGAAGTTGGCAGGGTCCACTCGCAGAGTGAAGGCATGCAGCTCACTGAGGTTCAGGAGACCGGCGTTCAGGTCGTCGATTTTGGCCACAGCATCTGCAACTCCACCCATCACGTTCTTTCCGTGTTTCTTCACAGGCTCAGATCCGGGGCTCAAGTCCTTCCAGTGGGAGAAGTAGGTCTTGGTCTGCGGGTACACCGTCAGCATCCTGAGTAACACATGAGAGTGAGTGAATAAACTGGTAGCAATAAGCAGAATAGATTTTTTTTTTTAAAACAAACAGGTATTTTAGGAGCATGCTCGTGCAGTTTGAGGTTGTATTTACCTGGACAGAGCATCACTGCCGATTTCCCCAGCCTTGCCAGACGCTTTAGCCCAGAAGGCTTTGACTGTTTCCTTGTCCTGAGCGGTGAGACTCATCTTCCTTGACGCTTGTTTGGTTGAATGCCGATCCGCCCAAACGTTGGCTATTTTATACATGAAACAGCGCATGGGCACACCCGGACCACCTCCAAGATCGGCTGATTTGGACAGCTTCCAAGTGATGCGTTTCCGCTTGCATGAGATAAACTTCTCATGAAGACTGGTTTGAAACACTAGAAAACATGGACACTATACGTTATTTCCACCTATTCTGAAATGGTGTATTATAGTTCTGACTACTGGAGTCTTTAGACATTAAATTGCATGAATTGGTTATGACTGGGAAGCTGAGACTCTTGTGGTTTCAATAAGCACAAGTGTATTCATGTGTGATGACGTTAGTCCCCATTATAGTAATAACAATTTCACATAGTGAGACCATTTGTTGGCACTTCACCTTAAATGACCCGTTTTGACCCAACACCGTTTTACGGCCGTTCATGAGTCACGAAATTAAATCTATTGGTTTCGTGTACAAAAACACAAACTGTCCGGTTTTTCGTTTGTGCAACACAATCTGTGTAACAAATGGTATCAACCCCAAAATAGATGAAACTTATGAGACATAGTGAGAATAGGAATGGAGGTATATTCATTATAATGTTCTAAACCATTTCACAATGCATTTTAATAAATACATTACATTGGTTTGTAATAATGATTTATGACTTGGACAAGTTGACACAGTGATGAGATGCATCTCAAACTAATATTCAGGTTCCCTTTCAGATGATTTAAGGCATCTCCTGTTGACCTGTTATCACCCCCTGAACACCCCCTGTCCCCCACCCTAAAAGAAATGAGTAGAGGGGTTAAACTGCTATCTTAATGTTGCTTAATGTAACACACCCAGCAATATCTATTTCCTCTGCTTTGGCACAATCTATGCATTGCAGATTACCTCTTTCTTTATAAATTTTGCAAAACCGTAATACTCGGCCAACCCACTTCTCCATTCGATCCAATGATTGGACAGGATTATGATCGCACATTTGGGGGACAGGTTAAAGGGTTCTTTAAAAAGGGTCTCGTATACTGACCCACACAGTAGTGGAACAAATCTACAGCAGACAAAATGGTCGAATGGACAGACTTCGAGCGCGCCACCATCCAGGACATCTTCTCCAAGATGGACTATGAGGTCGTGGGTCCTGCAGTTCTCAGCAGGTGAGACATTGTTTCTGTCTTTCTATGTTTTCCTTCACATGAATGTTTAACAAATCCAGTATTTTAATTGTGGATGTTTTTCCGTGTTTCCTCAGGTGTCTGATCGTCTACCCCTGGACTCAGAGGTATTTCGGTAACTTTGGAAACCTCTACAACGCCGCTGCAATCATGGGAAATCCAAATGTTGCAAAACACGGAACAATTATCCTCCACGGTCTGGACCGGGGTGTGAAGAACATGGACAACATGAAAGCAACCTACGCCGAGCTGAGCGTGCTGCACTCAGATAAACTGCACGTGGACCCCGACAACTTCAGGGTAAAGTTGTGGAACTGATGAGAAAACTATTCATGTTCAACAATGACTGAAAAGAAGAGCAACCTGTCATGTCCTTGATGTTTCTGATGCTTGTTGTGTTGCAGCTCATCTCAGACTGCCTGACCATTGTGGTTGCTGCTCAAATGGGTAAAGCCTTCACTGGTGAAGTCCAGGCAGCTTTCCAGAAGTTCCTGGCCGTGGTGGTGTCCTCCCTGGGAAGACAGTACCATTAGAGAGCTGCAGCACCTTCACATGCTGATCATGAAGAACTCTGTTGTTTGACATGTCTCAAAGGCGTAAATAAATAAAACAATACGCTTTTCAGCAACTTCTGTCTGTCAGTCTTTATGGTCAAATCAGGGCGATGTAAAACTGATAGCCTTTTTTCACAATTTTACATATGCTATTTAAAACCATTCAAAGTTTCAATATGTATATAGAAGTAAGATAAGTTAAAGTCCTGCATCAAAATGTTTGAATTAGGAAAGGTACGTCAGCATTATCAGCATCATGCTCGAGTAGAAGAAGGAAAAGTACTCAAGTACATCAAGCAGAATGACCGCTTTCAAAGAGTTAAATTATGATGCATTACATAGTGTACTATTATAACAGATATGGAGTAGGTGTTAATTATTAATAATATGTTCTCTGTGGGGTAGAAAAGAGGCTAAAATTAAAATATTCAAGTAAAGCCGATAAACTATAAGCATTTTCACTATATATGTATTGGTCTGCGAGTATAACACCAGCATTGCTAATAATACATGCGAGTGAATATGCGTGTGAGTAATAAATGGAAAAAATACATTTATAAAAATGAACAAGCATTTTAGAAGCAGCTCGTGCAGTTTGGGGTCATATCTCAGCTGATGTCACTTTAGCGTCCTTGTCTTTAGCACTGAATATATTGATGATTGAGTGACGATTCAACGCAAACGTTTGGATTATTATGCAATAACCGGGCATGGGCACACCCGGGCCCCATCCAAGATAGGCCGCATAACATTTGGACAGCTACCAAATGATATGCTGCAGCTTGCATGAGACACAGTATACTTCTTACGCACACTCACAATGTATAGTGCATATACTTTAATTATCCAAAACGACATATTCCAGTGACACAGCCACTGACAAAGTAGTCTGTACTGACACTGAAACGCACAGAAAGACAAATTCAAATTCAAAACGTATATGAATTGCCCATAACGCCCCTGTGTTCGATCTTAATACATTTGTGCAAAGCTTTGAGAGCTTATTCACATGACCTGCAGAGCTAGCACCACCCTGAAGTGGCATCTTTCAAAACTACTTTCAATTTGGACCAAAAAACAAAATGATTTTGATCTAACCGTTCTTGTGATTGTGGCTTGGATTTTAGAGTTTCTTGTCCTCAGTAATAACAGACATTTTACTTACTGCACATCACCAAAATATGATATAAGCCAGTACAAGTAAAAAAAATAACTCGGTATAAATCAAAATGCTGATTTACAGAGCAGATCGGACAAAAACACTGGCGAATGAACCGTTAAATCTACGCGGTGTAAACACTCCCAGAAGTAATACTGAGCCTGTAGACACTGACATGTAAAGGCTCTGCAATAAATGAACAGAACGTGTTTTGGTTATGCTGATAACGTGACGACTAAGGTCATTCGCGGTGAAGACTGCAGTTACACGTGCTTATCTACACAACACTGGGTCCTTTAGAGGGAGGGTCGGCTCAGAGCAGCTCAGCTGATACAGGCAGCAGCAGTAACATTCATCGGTGTGGTTGAAGCTGCAGCTTCATGTCTATCTCATTCAATCCTGCTTATATGGCTGTTTAATATGCAGGAAACATTTTACAATAAGGGACACTACAATGCGAGCAGTTAGCTATACAGTGGAACATTTGAATGAGTACCTCCCAATTTAAGTTTACAGCGTTGATTATTATGTGGTGACATGTTATGTCTACGTACTGCCTTAAGACTGTGTTGGGTCACAGGTCATTCAGGGTCAAATGCCCAAAAATGGTCTCAGTATTATTATTATGGGAACTAACATAATCACACATGGATACACTTGAGTTTATTGAAACCAGAGTCTCAGCTTTCCATTCATACCAGATTTATGCAAATATGATGTTTAATAAGGAGCCCATATGCAGAACTATTCTATTAAGGAGTTGGTAAATAAAAAGTCTTTCTTCTTCATCTTTAGATGACAATGACTCAACATTACACATGTAAGAGATTATTCACACTGCGAAAGGGTTTTTATGATCGACTTCAGCAGTGATGGTTTTCTTGTTCGAGACTTTGTCATATTCAATCACATATGCAAAAACACTTAAAGCGCGTGGCGGAAACTCTAATTTATCCAACAGAAGTCCACTTGACTCCAGTAACCCAGCCAACCGTGGCACAAATCTTGAAAATGTAAGACATTTGTTTGGGACTATATAATAAGGCAGAGTTCAGACACACAGGTTAACCCAGGAAAAAAACCACTTAAGTACACTTTATTTAAGTATACTTAGTGTACTTCCACGAGCACATAATTCATGTAAAAGTGTGCCATCTTTGCTGTATTAAAATGTACCTTTTTATACTAATGCTTTAGTTTTAAAAGAGTATTTTTTACTCAAAGAATATTTCCATCCACTTTCACTTAATACATAATCAATATGGAGTATATTTATAATGCAATAAATTAGTTCATTGGAATGTGTAATGACTTTCAAATTCACCTGAAATATAATTCAAATACAATTAAAATTGAAACAAAGTCAAAAAGAAAAAAACAATGAAGAACATTATTGCTGCACTCATTTATTGGCTTGAAAACAAAAACGATCTCCGCTCACTAAGAGCGCTTAAGCATCGTGTGCGAATTGATTTCCGTCAACCCTGAAAACCAATATCACGTGACTATACACGTGCACTATGGGCATGCGGGGTCCTGTGTAAACAGAGTGGTTGCTTGGTTACAGAAAATAAAAACATAATTATAGTACTCTTGATACTTAAGATCATCCTCTAAAATCTTCCTCTATAAACTCAAACAGGAACATTTTGTGGAACGTTTTAGAAGTTTTATTTTTTAAACTTACAACGCTGCAGGTCTAGATCTCTCTCTCTCTCTCTCTCTCTCTGTCTGTCTGTCTGTCTGTCTGTCTGTCTCTCTTTCTCTCTCTCTCTCTCTCTCTCTCTCTGTCTCTCTCTCTCTCTCTCTCTCTCTCTCTCTCTCTCTCTCTCTCTGTCTGTCTGTCTGTCTGTCTGTCTGTCTGTCTGTCTGTCTGTCTGTCTGTCTCTCTCTCTCTCTCTCTCTCTCTCTCTCTCTCTCTCTCTCTCTCTCTCTCTCTCTCAAAATGAACACTTACGATCAAAGTTCACCAGATTATGGGTCAGTACATTCGGTCAACAGTCTCTCACTCGGTTCCTCTCGGTTTCGCTGTTGTCTGCTCTTACACTCGGTGCTCTGCTGGTGGCTGACGTCCCCGTCGCAGTTGAGAGTAATTAGTGCTTTTGTTCCTCCACAGTTTCTGTGTAGACTTCACAGCAGTGGTGCAGAACACGTCGTGGCTGCTGAGACACAATCAAGTCGCAAACGCGGGCGTCTACGTCCGTTTTCGGTTGTCTAAAACTCTGGCCTAGAGTGGACCAGTGGACATGGTCTGAGGCCGGAACTACGTCATGACGATCCTGGTGATTCTGAAATGTCTGTGGTAGTCACAAAGCCTGGTCGTTCTAAACAAGGATGTAAAACGGGTCCAGGTGTCAATAACTAATTGAGACGCAAAAGTGCATCCGGTTAGATCCGATCTGAAGGCTACTTGTAGGTAGAAGACCTCGTTTGTTTTTTTTTCATGTGTTTGTAAATATATATATCTATGTGGAAATGTGCTTTTTTTTTTTTCGTTGAACAATTGCACATGCACATTTTCACAAAGTGTCAATAAGAAACAGCGAAATACATTCAAACTATACCAGAGGGGCAACAGCAGAGGATAAGACAGATAGACAGAAAGAAAAGCATGACAAATACAAATAGAAAAACGTAAATAAATAATGTAAAGAAAGAGAAAAAGGGGACACTAAGGCACACATTCTGATTGTTTAATTGTATTATTTGTAAATATATCACAGGCAATGGATGTTTTTATGGCCTTTTTGTTGGTACAGCAATAGCTTTTATACAGAGTTCAAACTGAATAAAAAATGAATTTCATAATTACCACATTAAGTATCTGCAATGCTTTTTTAAAAGTACACTGAAACAATGAACTTAGATTAAAGTCCACTTTTTGTAAATTACTTTTCAATGAAGTGAAATCACAGTACAATTTTATAAAATATACAAATAGTGTATTACAAAGGCTTGAAAAGAAGTATACTTTCTATAAGCAAAATATTACTGTAAGTACTCGCAATTTAGTGATTTAAAAAAAAAATAAACTTACATACAATTTACAATACATACATTGAATTACCACTTTTAAGTATTGCAGAATTAGTATATCTATTTCTAGTAGATTAAAGTTGAACTTTACATATATTCTGAATTTTAAATGTACATGTTAAATATACTTTACCTTAAGCACAAAAAGAATACTACATGTATAATTCAAATACACTTAAGTTTACTACATTTGAACCTGGGACAGAATGCTGACATATACCAACATTTATATATATTGAGCCCAATGGAACGTCAATGAGCGCGTCCTTGGCCTTAATTGTGTTGGAGCGCCACCAAGTGGATTACAAATGTCTATTTCCTGTCAACTATTATTGTGGCCTGTAGTCATTATTATGCAGATTATGAGTATAAATTTAAGATATACAAAAAGCAGCTCCCAGGTATCTAAATGACTATGAGCATGAGGCGCTGCAGTGCTGGTTTTATTAGATGCAGTAGAAGTTGCGGAGCGTTTTCATTGATATTGGTCTGAAATCTGGAAGGTTCTTTGATTCATCTTGTAATTTAAAGGTGAACTCGTCGTTGTTCTTTTTCGCTGAACTGTTATTCTAAACAGAGGTTTCTAAATAAAGGGAAATGAACGTCTAATTGAAAGTCGATCAGATAAAGGATGTGCTGATAGTTTGACTGGACGTGTCCTCATAGTGTTAAGAGGTAAAGACGACGTTCGGTTTAACTGCTTAGTAATGCATCGCTTGTTATTTCAGCTTATGTCTCTGTTAAATGTATGGATTTCACACCGTAAAGCCAAACTGTGCTGATTACGTCATTTGATTTGATAAGTTACATTATGGACACATTATTCAGCAGAGTTAGGTTTAAGTTACAGGCATGGTTATCACATTGGCCTGGGGTCATGTTTTTCTATGCAGGTAACAACTCTATGAATAACAACAATGATAACAACCTAGAATGAAATGACAGGGATCTGTCCATGTTCCTCCCTGAATGTACCACTAGAGGGCAGCTTCAGCCAATGGCTGAACGTGTTTAATCATCCAGTTCACTCTTGTTCTTCTGGAGTAGAACTAGTCTCTCGAGCTACTGTGTTTTTCTCACAAACTGTCAGCAGCCAAACCTTCTGTTAGCTGGTTTCAGCAGCATCATCGTGGTCCATGTTTGATTATTTTATTAGGAAAATGAAAGAAATCTTTAGTCTCTTACCTTTTACTGCTTCTGAGCTTGGGTAACATTAACAATAATAATAGGAATAACGATATAATAGTAACAACACAATAATAATCATCATAATCACAATACAATGTGTTGTTTTTTACAGGGTCTTTAAAGGGACCCAACGCTTTACATGAGGCACAGCTGAAGGGTGTTGAATCCAGACTTTAATGGAGCTGAATTTAACATTCTAAACATTAAGAGAGAAAACAACTATCGTCTATACAAATATAGTGAAGTAATGAGCAGATAGCTCTCCCTCTGTGTGTGTGTGTGTGTGTGTGTGTGTGTGTGTGTGTGTGTGTGTGTGTGTGTTGTTATCCGAGCTTCTCCCTGCATTGTTGACATAGCCGGTCCGGCGGTGCATGCTTTTAGTGCGTGTGTGTTCATTATCCATCAGTACTACATTTGTATCTGACAAGATTTGCCACATTTCACTATTTAGATAGTAGTCTATGATGACAAAAGTCAAAAATCAATATGAAGAAAAATTCAGAATATCTGCTGTCTCAGCGCTCATATCGTGACTAAAGTGTTTCAAAGACAGTTGTGATCATAGCAGCTGGAGAACTAAAAGTCCATATCTGACTGGTATTTGACTGATGCGCCTTCTGCTGGAAATTTGAAATTGATTTGGAAGACGAGGGCTCTAGTCCACACATTTGAGTCGTATTGCTTGTTGATGGTTAAACCCACCTTGTAACAGGTTCCATATGCGTGCACTCTCATTTCAAACTGCACCGTTCAGAAATACATAATAATTGTATGGTGATATTAGACAAACAAAGATAACTGAACCAAACCACAACCAATAAACCCGTTTATATTTCTGTGTGGAACATTCCAGTTGTCATTCTACTGTTATCAATGTTGCAAATCCGTAACACGGCCGGCCCACCGCCCGTCCAATCACGTGCTTCTGGGAGGGGAGCAGGGAGGCTTTAAAAGTTGCATCTGTTGTCTGAGGATCTACTGAGCAGCACAGGACAATCTAGAGCCGCACAATGGTTCAATGGACAGACTTCGAGCGCGCCACCATCCAGGACATCTTCTCCAAGTTGGACTATGGGATCGTAGGTCCTGCAGCTCTTTCCAGGTGAGTCTAAACTCTGCATTAACAAGGTGCGCTTGAGACGAAATCCTCGACTATATAATAGGATCAGGATTTCATTCTGTCATTGTGCGCAGTGTGTTTCAGACAATCACTAATGTTCATGTTCTTATGACTTGATCTCCTCATCTAACTCTGTAACATTCATGTTGTTTCTTCAGGTGTCTGATCGTCTACCCCTGGACTCAGAGGTATTTCGGTAACTTTGGAAACCTCTACAACGCCGCTGCAATCATGGGAAATCCGCTGGTTGCAAAACACGGAACGACCATCGTCAACGGTCTGGAGCGGGCTGTGAAGAACATGGACAACATCAAGGAAACCTACGCCGAGCTGAGCGTGCTGCACTCAGAGAAACTGCACGTGGACCCCGACAACTTCAAGGTAAAGTTGTGGAACTGATAAAGGCTGATAATCTTGTTCAACAATGACTGAAAAGAAGAGCAACCTGTCATGTCCTTGATGTTTCTGGTGCTTGTTGTGTTGCAGCTCATCTCAGACTGCCTGACCATTGTGGTTGCTGCTCAAATGGGTAAAGACTTCACTGGTGAAGTCCAGGCAGCTTTCCAGAAGTTCCTGGCCGTGGTGGTGTCCTCCCTGGGAAGACAGTACCATTAGAGAGCTGCAGCACCTTCACATGCTGATCATGAAGAACTCTGTTTCTTCTGTCTCCAAAGCAAATAAAACAATAAGAAAATCCACCAAGTTGTTTCTCCATGATTAACACAAATAGATGTAAACATGAATAACAGTGTTTGACATAAAAACACATGAAGACTGACCTTCAGTGTAAATGGTGAACCAAAGCGTTGATGAAATGTAGTTAGAGTGAATGAATGACCTAAAAGAAGATGAAAGAAAGACGATTAAAATCAGAAGAAGATGAAACACTGTGTAGGATTAAAATACATGAACAAAACACTGTTGTGATGTTGCTGTTATTGTAGTAAAATGATATTGTAAACACATGCAGGGTGCCTTTATTTCAATAAATAGCTCCACAGAATATATTGTTTCCATTAAATGCTCATGAAAAGTAGAAATTAAAGGGAACGTTTGACAAAGTGTCAGGTTTACTGTATCTAAAGTCATTTGTTCTCTTTCTTGTGGACTTCTGCTTTATGAACACAAATAATCAAATGTCAAAGGTTTTATAAAACAACAATAACAAAATAATAATGATAATAATAATAATAATAATAATAATAATAATAATAATAATAATAATAATAATAATAATTCCTTGAGTCATGAATCAGTTGTTGGACTTTTGAACAACATCACATAAAGAGTTAATCTATTTTAATATTCTGATGAAATACATTGTTTTCACCAAAATATTGTTTTTGTTTTAAGGACATAATTTGAAATTTTGTACTTTCTGTTGTTTTCTAAAAAATCTTTGAATTATGAAAATATACCAACTGATTCAAATGTCTCAATAAGTGTAACATTATAAGTAGGGCTGCAACTAACGCTTGTTTTCATGGATTACTCTGCTGATTCTTTTGTAAATGAATCAATGAATCGTTTGGTCTGTAAAGTGTCAGGATCAAAAGGCTCTGAAGTGACGTCTCCACATGTTTTAAATTATTTTACATATAAAACTGAGAAAGAGAGTTAAGTTCATCATTTGAGTGAATCCGGAGAGATCGACACTTTCAGGTTTTTGTCGAAACCATAAAGATTGATGATCAATTATCAAATTTTAATTGTTCTGTAAATTCACTGCACAATTAATCGACTAATTATTTCGGCTCTAATGTTAAGCTGAGTGTAAAATGTGACCTGCTTGATTATCTAAAGTCTGCTTTGTGCTGTAGATTGGACTTGTCACCTTCTCTATGACACAAACCATCTCAAAGAAACCAGAAAACAACACTTGCTTTGCTTTTTGCATGAATGCATTTATTGACCATTATGCACTGTGAGCTCATGCTGCAGTCTCCGTCATCTTCTCCTGCTGTTTATCGGTACTTCTCAGCCAGGGCCAGAGCCAGAGCAGCCAGGAACTTGTCCAGAGACACGTGGACCTCAGGGGTGAAGTCCTCGGGGAACATGATGGCCAAGACCACCAGGATGTTGTGAGAGAGAATCTGTGAGAAGAAAGCAATCACACAGACGTTACATATATATGGAGGTCTGTAGCTCCACACGCACCGATCACACATGGAGCATTATGTGCAGGACAACAACAGATGGACCTGTTGCAGGTCTGGAACCCCCTCAACCATCTACGTTTGAGGAACACTTCATATCACACGTGTCTGTATGACTTTGTCTCTGCACCTTGAAGTTGGCAGGGTCCACACGCAGAGTGAAGGCATGCAGCTCACTGAGGCTCACTAGACCTCCTTTCAGGTCGTCAATTTTGGCCACAGCATCTCCAACTCCAGCCATCACAGTTATTCCATGCTTCCTCGCAGAGGGAGAGGAGGGGCTCTGGTCCTTCCAGTGGGAGAAGTAAGTCTTGGTCTGCGGGTACACCGTCAGCATCCTGGGTAACAACAACAATACAAAGTGGGTGATGCGTTTATGAATGAAGCCTTAAATGTTGGAGCAGGTTACATCACTCAGCTCGTGTTCATAGCTACCTGGCCACAGCATCGGTGCCGATTTCTCCCCCCTTTCCAGACACTTTAGCCCAGAAGGCTTTGACTACCTCCTTGTCCTTAGCAGAGAGAGTGGTCATCTTGGCAGTTGAATGAGTGCTGCTGAATGCTGTGATGAGCCCAAACTCAAGAGCTTTTTATGCTTGAAACAGAGCATGGCCACACCCACAACCTCCTCTAAGATATGCTGCACAAGGCGGTCCACGTGATGCTGCAGCCCCCATGAGATAAACAGAAAGTATCTCGTCATTGTGGCTCTCCAAGTTCTTTGAATTTGACACAATCTTTTCAAATCATCAGCATTCTTGTGTGTATGCTTTAGAAGTATTCTGATATTTTACTTAAGTATAAGTACATAAGTATTAGCATCGAAACAAGTACCAAAAGCAAAAGTAGCAGGAAAATGCCCCATTTCAGATTCATGATTATGACATCACTGTGTTATAATCACTGATGTGATAAAGTGTCCATCATTGGTAAAGGTGGGGCTGATTCTCATGACTTTATAATGATGGGTAGCTTGATCTATTGTGTCATAATTGATTAGTCTAGTTCTATTTTCTTCATTAATAATATACAGTAATTGATATTAGATGGTTTAAAGATTTCCTTTTGAAATATAGTGAACCATAGTGTGGTAGAAAACATGCTCAATGAAATGTATTCATTAAAGAATTTACACATTAATGATGGAAATAAATCAATAAAGACGCTTTCACATGGAACCCTTTGACAGCTGACCCAGGAACCCCCTTGATGTGACGTTGATGGCGGATGAAGAAAATAAAACCACATAATGTTTGACGGAAGTGATTCAGGGGATCGTTCAACATGATGCGGTTCCATTTAAAGATCGCTGTCCAAGGTGCTGAAGCTGAGACCTCCAAGGGTTTTGCACACTGATGGTCAGCTGGTATTGAGCCGCTGTCCCTCTCTGGGTCACACACTGACATTGTTTTCTTTGATCTCGCTCATTTACAGTGTGTGCATTTATCAGGCTGTGACTCTCTGCCAAGTTCCAACAATTTGTGATCTCTTGAATTTTCGTCCGTGTGACCAAAGGATACAGACAAAAGAAGGAGAACAAGCCTCATGAAGATGTAAACAGTCTTCCTCTTATTGTGTCTTAAAGCACTGGCTGTCATTTTAATATAAATCATCGTGGGTCTGAGCTCTTTGCATATTAGCATCGTTAAATGGTCTCTGTGCTGCGGAGACTTTACAGCCAGACTATCACTATTTCCTCTGTCTCAGAGATAAGTCATAGGCGGAGAAGATACGCCCTTCTATTATCATTGATTCAAATCTACAACACAGAACTTGGCCGGCCCACCGCCCGTCCAATCACGTGCTTCTGGGAGGGGAGCAGGGAGGCTTTAAAAGTTGCATCTGTTGTCTGAGGATCTACTGAGCAGCACAGGACAATCTAGAGCCGCACAATGGTTCAATGGACAGACTTCGAGCGCGCCACCATCCAGGACATCTTCTCCAAGTTGGACTATGGGATCGTGGGTCCTGCAGCTCTTTCCAGGTGAGTCTAAACTCTGCATTAACAAGGTGCGCTTGAGACAAAATCCTCGACTATATAATAGGATCAGGAGTTCATTCTGTCATTGTGCACAGTGTGTTTCAGACAATCACTAATGTTCATGTTCTTATGACTTGATCTCCTCATCTAACTCTGTAACATTCATGTTGTTTCTTCAGGTGTCTGATCGTCTACCCCTGGACTCAGAGGTATTTCGGTAACTTTGGAAACCTCTACAACGCCGCTGCAATCATGGGAAATCCACTGGTTGCAAAACACGGAACGACCATCGTCAACGGTCTGGAGCGGGCTGTGAAGAACATGGACAACATCAAGGAAACCTACGCCGAGCTGAGCGTGCTGCACTCAGAGAAACTGCACGTGGACCCCGACAACTTCAAGGTAAAGTTGTGGAACTGATAAAGGCTGATAATCTTGTTCAACAATGACTGAAAAGAAGAGCAACCTGTCATGTCCTTGATGTTTCTGATGCTTGTTGTGTTGCAGCTCATCTCAGACTGCCTGACCATTGTGGTTGCTGCTCAAATGGGTAAAGACTTCACTGGTGAAGTCCAGGCAGCTTTCCAGAAGTTCCTGGCCGTGGTGGTGTCCTCCCTGGGAAGACAGTACCATTAGAGAGCTGCAGCACCTTCACATGCTGATCATGAAGAACTCTGTTTCTTCTGTCTCCAAAGCAAATAAAACAATAAGAAAATCCATCAAGTTGTTTCTCCATGATTAACACAAATAGATGTAAACATAAATAACAGTGTTTGACATAAAAACACATGAAGACTGACCTTCAGTGTAAATGGTGAACCAAAGCGTTGATGAAATGTAGTTAGAGTGAATGAATGACCTAAAAGAAGATGAAAGAAAGACGATTAAAATCAGAAGAAGATGAAACACTGTGTAGGATTAAAATACATGAACAAAACACTGTTGTGATGTTGCTGTTATTGTAGTAAAATGATATTGTAAACACATGCAGGGTGCCTTTATTTCAATAAATAGCTCCACAGAATATATTGTTTCCATTAAATGCTCATGAAAAGTAGAAATTAAAGGGAACGTTTGACAAAGTGTCAGGTTTACTGTATCTAAAGTCATTTGTTCTCTTTCTTGTGGACTTCTGCTTTATGAACACAAATAATCAAATGTCAAAGGTTTTATAAAACAACAATAACAAAATAATAATGATAATAATAATAATAATAATAATAATAATAATAATAATAATAATAATTCCTTGAGTCATGAATCAGTTGTTGGACTTTTGAACAACATCACATAAAGAGTTAATCTATTTTAATATTCTGATGAAATACATTGTTTTCACCAAAATATTGTTTTTGTTTTAAGGACATAATTTGAAATTTTGTACTTTCTGTTGTTTTCTAAAAAATCTTTGAATTATGAAAATATACCAACTGATTCAAATGTCTCAATAAGTGTAACATTATAAGTAGGGCTGCAACTAACGCTTGTTTTCATGGATTACTCTGCTGATTCTTTTGTAAATGAATCAATGAATCGTTTGGTCTGTAAAGTGTCAGGATCAAAAGGCTCTGAAGTGACGTCTCCACATGTTTTAAATTATTTTACATATAAAACTGAGAAAGAGAGTTAAGTTCATCATTTGAGTGAATCCGGAGAGATCGACACTTTCAGGTTTTTGTCGAAACCATAAAGATTGATGATCAATTATCAAATTTTAATTGTTCTGTAAATTCACTGCACAATTAATCGACTAATTATTTCGGCTCTAATGTTAAGCTGAGTGTAAAATGTGACCTGCTTGATTATCTAAAGTCTGCTTTGTGCTGTAGATTGGACTTGTCACCTTCTCTATGACACAAACCATCTCAAAGAAACCAGAAAACAACACTTGCTTTGCTTTTTGCATGAATGCATTTATTGACCATTATGCACTGTGAGCTCATGCTGCAGTCTCCGTCATCTTCTCCTGCTGTTTATCGGTACTTCTCAGCCAGGGCCAGAGCCAGAGCAGCCAGGAACTTGTCCAGAGACACGTGGACCTCAGGGGTGAAGTCCTCGGGGAACATGATGGCCAAGACCACCAGGATGTTGTGAGAGAGAATCTGTGAGAAGAAAGCAATCACACAGACGTTACATATATATGGAGGTTTGTAGCTCCACACGCACCGATCACACATGGAGCATTATGTGCAGGACAACAACAGATGGACCTGTTGCAGGTCTGGAACCCCCTCAACCATCTACGTTTGAGGAACACTTCATATCACACGTGTCTGTATGACTTTGTCTCTGCACCTTGAAGTTGGCAGGGTCCACACGCAGAGTGAAGGCATGCAGCTCACTGAGGCTCACTAGACCTCCTTTCAGGTCGTCAATTTTGGCCACAGCATCTCCAACTCCAGCCATCACAGTTATTCCATGCTTCCTCGCAGAGGGAGAGGAGGGGCTCTGGTCCTTCCAGTGGGAGAAGTAAGTCTTGGTCTGCGGGTACACCGTCAGCATCCTGGGTAACAACAACAATACAAAGTGGGTGATGCGTTTATGAATGAAGCCTTAAATGTTGGAGCAGGTTACATCACTCAGCTCGTGTTCATAGCTACCTGGCCACAGCATCGGTGCCGATTTCTCCCCCCTTTCCAGACACTTTAGCCCAGAAGGCTTTGACTACCTCCTTGTCCTTAGCAGAGAGAGTGGTCATCTTGGCAGTTGAATGAGTGCTGCTGAATGCTGTGATGAGCCCAAACTCAAGAGCTTTTTATGCTTGAAACAGAGCATGGCCACACCCACAACCTCCTCTAAGATATGCTGCACAAGGCGGTCCACGTGATGCTGCAGCCCCCATGAGATAAACAGAAAGTATCTCGTCATTGTGGCTCTCCAAGTTCTTTGAATTTGACACAATCTTTTCAAATCATCAGCATTCTTGTGTGTATGCTTTAGAAGTATTCTGATATTTTACTTAAGTATAAGTACATAAGTATTAGCATCGAAACAAGTACCAAAAGCAAAAGTAGCAGGAAAATGCCCCATTTCAGATTCATGATTATGACATCACTGTGTTATAATCACTGATGTGATAAAGTGTCCATCATTGGTAAAGGTGGGGCTGATTCTCATGACTTTATAATGATGGGTAGCTTGATCTATTGTGTCATAATTGATTAGTCTAGTTCTATTTTCTTCATTAATAATATACAGTAATTGATATTAGATGGTTTAAAGATTTCCTTTTGAAATATAGTGAACCATAGTGTGGTAGAAAACATGCTCAATGAAATGTATTCATTAAAGAATTTACACATTAATGATGGAAATAAATCAATAAAGACGCTTTCACATGGAACCCTTTGACAGCTGACCCAGGAACCCCCTTGATGTGACGTTGATGGCGGATGAAGAAAATAAAACCACATAATGTTTGACGGAAGTGATTCAGGGGATCGTTCAACATGATGCGGTTCCATTTAAAGATCGCTGTCCAAGGTGCTGAAGCTGAGACCTCCAAGGGTTTTGCACACTGATGGTCAGCTGGTATTGAGCCGCTGTCCCTCTCTGGGTCACACACTGACATTGTTTTCTTTGATCTCGCTCATTTACAGTGTGTGCATTTATCAGGCTGTGACTCTCTGCCAAGTTCCAACAATTTGTGATCTCTTGAATTTTCGTCCGTGTGACCAAAGGATACAGACAAAAGAAGGAGAACAAGCCTCATGAAGATGTAAACAGTCTTCCTCTTATTGTGTCTTAAAGCACTGGCTGTCATTTTAATATAAATCATCGTGGGTCTGAGTTCTTTGCATATTAGCATCGTTAAATGGTCTCTGTGCTGCGGAGACTTTACAGCCAGACTATCACTATTTCCTCTGTCTCAGAGATAAGTCATAGGCGGAGAAGATACGCCCTTCTATTATCATTGATTCAAATCTACAACACAGAACTTGGCCGGCCCACCGCCCGTCCAATCACGTGCTTCTGGGAGGGGAGCAGGGAGGCTTTAAAAGTTGCATCTGTTGTCTGAGGATCTACTGAGCAGCACAGGACAATCTAGAGCCGCACAATGGTTCAATGGACAGACTTCGAGCGCGCCACCATCCAGGACATCTTCTCCAAGTTGGACTATGGGATCGTGGGTCCTGCAGCTCTTTCCAGGTGAGTCTAAACTCTGCATTAACAAGGTGCGCTTGAGACAAAATCCTCGACTATATAATAGGATCAGGAGTTCATTCTGTCATTGTGCACAGTGTGTTTCAGACAATCACTAATGTTCATGTTCTTATGACTTGATCTCCTCATCTAACTCTGTAACATTCATGTTGTTTCTTCAGGTGTCTGATCGTCTACCCCTGGACTCAGAGGTATTTCGGTAACTTTGGAAACCTCTACAACGCCGCTGCAATCATGGGAAATCCACTGGTTGCAAAACACGGAACGACCATCGTCCACGGTCTGGAGCGGGCTGTGAAGAACATGGACAACATCAAGGAAACCTACGCCGAGCTGAGCGTGCTGCACTCAGAGAAACTGCACGTGGACCCCGACAACTTCAAGGTAAAGTTGTGGAACTGATAAAGGCTGATAATCTTGTTCAACAATGACTGAAAAGAAGAGCAACCTGTCATGTCCTTGATGTTTCTGATGCTTGTTGTGTTGCAGCTCATCTCAGACTGCCTGACCATTGTGGTTGCTGCTCAAATGGGTAAAGACTTCACTGGTGAAGTCCAGGCAGCTTTCCAGAAGTTCCTGGCCGTGGTGGTGTCCTCCCTGGGAAGACAGTACCATTAGAGAGCTGCAGCACCTTCACATGCTGATCATGAAGAACTCTGTTTCTTCTGTCTCCAAAGCAAATAAAACAATAAGAAAATCCATCAAGTTGTTTCTCCATGATTAACACAAATAGATGTAAACATAAATAACAGTGTTTGACATAAAAACACATGAAGACTGACCTTCAGTGTAAATGGTGAACCAAAGCGTTGATGAAATGTAGTTAGAGTGAATGAATGACCTAAAAGAAGATGAAAGAAAGACGATTAAAATCAGAAGAAGATGAAACACTGTGTAGGATTAAAATACATGAACAACACACTGTTGTGATGTTGCTGTTATTGTAGTAAAACTATATTGTAAACACATGCAGGGTGCCTTTATTTCAATAAATAGCTTCACAGAATATATTGTTTCCATTAAATGCTCATGAAAAGTAGAAATTAAAGGGAACGTTTGACAAAGTGTCAGGTTTACTGTATCTAAAGTCATTTGTTCTCTTTCTTGTGGACTTCTGCTTTATGAACACAAATAATCAAATGTCAAAGGTTTTATAAAACAACAATAACAAAATAATAATGATAATAATAATAATAATGATAATAATAACACTAATTCCTTGAGTCATGGCTCAGTTGTTAGATGGATTTTTGAACAACATCACATAAAGAGTTAATCTATTTGAATATTCTGATGAAATACATTGTTTTCACCAAAATTATGTTTTTGTTTTAAGGACATAATTGAAGTTTTGTACTTTCTGTTGTTTTCTAAAAAATCTTTGAATTATGAAAATATACCAACTGATTCAAATGTCTCAATAAGTGTAACATTATAAGTAGGGCTGCAACTAACGCTTGTTTTCATGGATTACTCTGCTGATTCTTTTGTAAATGAATCAATGAATCGTTTGGTCTGTAAAGTGTCAGGATCAAAAGGCTCTGAAGTGACGTCTCCACATGTTTTAAATTATTTTACATATAAAACTGAGAAAGAGAGTTAAGTTCATCATTTGAGTGAATCCGGAGAGATCGACAGTTTCAGGTTTTTGTCGAAACCATAAAGATTGATGATCAATTATCAAATTTTAATTGTTCTGTAAATTCATTGCACAATTAATCGACTAATTATTTCGGCTCTAATGTTAAGCTGAGTGTAAAATGTGACCTGCTTGATTATCTAAAGTCTGCTTTGTGCTGTAGATTGGACTTGTCACCTTCTCTATGACACAAACCATCTCAAAGAAACCAGAAAACAACACTTGCTTTGCTTTTTGCATGAATGCATTTATTGACCATTATGCACTGTGAGCTCATGCTGCAGTCTCCGTCATCTTCTCCTGCTGTTTATCGGTACTTCTCAGCCAGGGCCAGAGCCAGAGCAGCCAGGAACTTGTCCAGAGACACGTGGACCTCAGGGGTGAAGTCCTCGGGGAACATGATGGCCAAGACCACCAGGATGTTGTGAGAGAGAATCTGTGAGAAGAAAGCAATCACACAGACGTTACATATATATGGAGGTTTGTAGCTCCACACGCACCGATCACACATGGAGCATTATGTGCAGGACAACAACAGATGGACCTGTTGCAGGTCTGGAACCCCCTCAACCATCTACGTTTGAGGAACACTTCATATCACACGTGTCTGTATGACTTTGTCTCTGCACCTTGAAGTTGGCAGGGTCCACACGCAGAGTGAAGGCATGCAGCTCACTGAGGCTCACTAGACCTCCTTTCAGGTCGTCAATTTTGGCCACAGCATCTCCAACTCCAGCCATCACAGTTATTCCATGCTTCCTCGCAGAGGGAGAGGAGGGGCTCTGGTCCTTCCAGTGGGAGAAGTAAGTCTTGGTCTGCGGGTACACCGTCAGCATCCTGGGTAACAACAACAATACAAAGTGGGTGATGCGTTTATGAATGAAGCCTTAAATGTTGGAGCAGGTTACATCACTCAGCTCGTGTTCATAGCTACCTGGCCACAGCATCGGTGCCGATTTCTCCCCCCTTTCCAGACACTTTAGCCCAGAAGGCTTTGACTACCTCCTTGTCCTTAGCAGAGAGAGTGGTCATCTTGGCAGTTGAATGAGTGCTGCTGAATGCTGTGATGAGCCCAAACTCAAGAGCTTTTTATGCTTGAAACAGAGCATGGCCACACCCACAACCTCCTCTAAGATATGCTGCACAAGGCGGTCCACGTGATGCTGCAGCCCCCATGAGATAAACAGAAAGTATCTCGTCATTGTGGCTCTCCAAGTTCTTTGAATTTGACACAATCTTTTCAAATCATCAGCATTCTTGTGTGTATGCTTTAGAAGTATTCTGATATTTTACTTAAGTATAAGTACATAAGTATTAGCATCGAAACAAGTACCAAAAGCAAAAGTAGCAGGAAAATGCCCCATTTCAGATTCATGATTATGACATCACTGTGTTATAATCACTGATGTGATAAAGTGTCCATCATTGGTAAAGGTGGGGCTGATTCTCATGACTTTATAATGATGGGTAGCTTGATCTATTGTGTCATAATTGATTAGTCTAGTTCTATTTTCTTCATTAATAATATACAGTAATTGATATTAGATGGTTTAAAGATTTCCTTTTGAAATATAGTGAACCATAGTGTGGTAGAAAACATGCTCAATGAAATGTATTCATTAAAGAATTTACACATTAATGATGGAAATAAATCAATAAAGACGCTTTCACATGGAACCCTTTGACAGCTGACCCAGGAACCCCCTTGATGTGACGTTGATGGCGGATGAAGAAAATAAAACCACATAATGTTTGACGGAAGTGATTCAGGGGATCGTTCAACATGATGCGGTTCCATTTAAAGATCGCTGTCCAAGGTGCTGAAGCTGAGACCTCCAAGGGTTTTGCACACTGATGGTCAGCTGGTATTGAGCCGCTGTCCCTCTCTGGGTCACACACTGACATTGTTTTCTTTGATCTCGCTCATTTACAGTGTGTGCATTTATCAGGCTGTGACTCTCTGCCAAGTTCCAACAATTTGTGATCTCTTGAATTTTCGTCCGTGTGACCAAAGGATACAGACAAAAGAAGGAGAACAAGCCTCATGAAGATGTAAACAGTCTTCCTCTTATTGTGTCTTAAAGCACTGGCTGTCATTTTAATATAAATCATCGTGGGTCTGAGCTCTTTGCATATTAGCATCGTTAAATGGTCTCTGTGCTGCGGAGACTTTACAGCCAGACTATCACTATTTCCTCTGTCTCAGAGAAAAGTCATAGGCGGAGAAGATACGCCCTTCTATTATCATTGATTCAAATCTACAACACAGAACTTGGCCGGCCCACCGCCCGTCCAATCACGTGCTTCTGGGAGGGGAGCAGGGAGGCTTTAAAAGTTGCATCTGTTGTCTGAGGATCTACTGAGCAGCACAGGACAATCTAGAGCCGCACAATGGTTCAATGGACAGACTTCGAGCGCGCCACCATCCAGGACATCTTCTCCAAGTTGGACTATGGGATCGTGGGTCCTGCAGCTCTTTCCAGGTGAGTCTAAACTCTGCATTAACAAGGTGCGCTTGAGACAAAATCCTCGACTATATAATAGGATCAGGAGTTCATTCTGTCATTGTGCACAGTGTGTTTCAGACAATCACTAATGTTCATGTTCTTATGACTTGATCTCCTCATCTAACTCTGTAACATTCATGTTGTTTCTTCAGGTGTCTGATCGTCTACCCCTGGACTCAGAGGTATTTCGGTAACTTTGGAAACCTCTACAACGCCGCTGCAATCATGGGAAATCCACTGGTTGCAAAACACGGAACGACCATCGTCAACGGTCTGGAGCGGGCTGTGAAGAACATGGACAACATCAAGGAAACCTACGCCGAGCTGAGCGTGCTGCACTCAGAGAAACTGCACGTGGACCCCGACAACTTCAAGGTAAAGTTGTGGAACTGATAAAGGCTGATAATCTTGTTCAACAATGACTGAAAAGAAGAGCAACCTGTCATGTCCTTGATGTTTCTGATGCTTGTTGTGTTGCAGCTCATCTCAGACTGCCTGACCATTGTGGTTGCTGCTCAAATGGGTAAAGACTTCACTGGTGAAGTCCAGGCAGCTTTCCAGAAGTTCCTGGCCGTGGTGGTGTCCTCCCTGGGAAGACAGTACCATTAGAGAGCTGCAGCACCTTCACATGCTGATCATGAAGAACTCTGTTTCTTCTGTCTCCAAAGCAAATAAAACAATAAGAAAATCCATCAAGTTGTTTCTCCATGATTAACACAAATAGATGTAAACATAAATAACAGTGTTTGACATAAAAACACATGAAGACTGACCTTCAGTGTAAATGGTGAACCAAAGCGTTGATGAAATGTAGTTAGAGTGAATGAATGACCTAAAAGAAGATGAAAGAAAGACGATTCAAAACAGAAGAAGATGAAACACTGTGTAGGATTAAAATACATGAACAAAACACTGTTGTGATGTTGCTGTTATTGTAGTAAAACTATATTGTAAACACATGCAGGGTGCCTTTATTTCAATAAATAGCTTCACAGAATATATTGTTTCCATTAAATGCTCATGAAAAGTAGAAATTAAAGGGAACGTTTGACAAAGTGTCAGGTTTACTGTATCTAAAGTCATTTGTTCTCTTTCTTGTGGACTTCTGCTTTATGAACACAAATAATCAAATGTCAAAGGTTTTATAAAACAACAATAACAAAATAATAATGATAATAATAATAATAATGATAATAATAATAATAATAATAATAATAATAATAATAATAATAATTCCTTGAGTCATGAATCAGTTGTTGGACTTTTGAACAACATCACATAAAGAGTTAATCTATTTGAATATTCTGATGAAATACATTGTTTTCACCAAAATATTGTTTTTGTTTTAAGGACATAATTTGAAATTTTGTACTTTCTGTTGTTTTCTAAAAAATCTTTGAATTATGAAAATATACCAACTGATTCAAATGTCTCAATAAGTGTAACATTATAAGTAGGGCTGCAACTAACGCTTGTTTTCATGGATTACTCTGCTGATTCTTTTGTAAATGAATCAATGAATCGTTTGGTCTGTAAAGTGTCAGGATCAAAAGGCTCTGAAGTGACGTCTCCACATGTTTTAAATTATTTTACATATAAAACTGAGAAAGAGAGTTAAGTTCATCATTTGAGTGAATCCGGAGAGATCGACACTTTCAGGTTTTTGTCGAAACCATAAAGATTGATGATCAATTATCAAATTTTAATTGTTCTGTAAATTCACTGCACAATTAATCGACTAATTATTTCGGCTCTAACGTTAAGCTGAGTGTAAAATGTGACCTGCTTGATTATCTAAAGTCTGCTTTGTGCTGTAGATTGGACTTGTCACCTTCTCTATGACACAAACCATCTCAAAGAAACCAGAAAACAACACTTGCTTTGCTTTTTGCATGAATGCATTTATTGACCATTATGCACTGTGAGCTCATGCTGCAGTCTCCGTCATCTTCTCCTGCTGTTTATCGGTACTTCTCAGCCAGGGCCAGAGCCAGAGCAGCCAGGAACTTGTCCAGAGACACGTGGACCTCAGGGGTGAAGTCCTCGGGGAACATGATGGCCAAGACCACCAGGATGTTGTGAGAGAGAATCTGTGAGAAGAAAGCAATCACACAGACGTTACATATATATGGAGGTTTGTAGCTCCACACGCATCGATCACACATGGAGCATTATGTGCAGGACAACAACAGATGGACCTGTTGCAGGTCTGGAACCCCCTCAACCATCTACGTTTGAGGAACACTTCATATCACACGTGTCTGTATGACTTTGTCTCTGCACCTTGAAGTTGGCAGGGTCCACACGCAGAGTGAAGGCATGCAGCTCACTGAGGCTCACTAGACCTCCTTTCAGGTCGTCGATTTTGGCCACAGCATCTCCAACTCCAGCCATCACAGTTATTCCATGCTTCCTCGCAGAGGGAGAGGAGGGGCTCTGGTCCTTCCAGTGGGAGAAGTAAGTCTTGGTCTGCGGGTACACCGTCAGCATCCTGGGTAACAACAACAATACAAAGTGGGTGATGCGTTTATGAATGAAGCCTTAAATGTTGGAGCAGGTTACATCACTCAGCTCGTGTTCATAGCTACCTGGCCACAGCATCGGTGCCGATTTCTCCCCCCTTTCCAGACACTTTAGCCCAGAAGGCTTTGACTACCTGCTTGTCCTTAGCAGAGAGAGTGGTCATCTTGTCTTCGCTTTGCTATTGTTGAATGCAGCGATCAGCCCAAACCCTGAGGGGTTTTATGCTTGAAACAGAGCATGGTCACACCCAGAACCTCCTCCAAGATATGCTGCGTGAGGTGGGCCACGTGATGGGTCGATACAAACATTATCAATGATATAATGATCATAGGAAAATTACATAATGATAATAGATAAATATGAAATTACAAGTGCATAAATATAAATAAATAAATGTAGTATTTTCATAAACAGTTTTGATATATATGTACTCACTAATGAAAGATACAAAATGGTTCATTTTAGTGTCTGACTGCAGATATTGGCCTCTGTCCAAAATGTTCAAACACACAGAGACCAAACCTATTTCAAATCCAGGCTCTGCAATCTCGTCATATTAATAGATTTGTTCAGCAGTTGGAAACCTTCCAACACAATGACTGAAGTCATTTTCTGTGTTTCCTGTTGTGTTTGAGGCTTATCTGCACTATGCTGCAGCTGAAAGGGTGGATCCACTCAAAAGAATCCATAGATAAGCTCTATTTCCAGCCTGTGGTTCAGCTGATATCTAAGAACACACGTCTGCTTTACGTAACCGGAAATCGTCTGTCGATTTGAACCAAAGGAGCAGAGTACTTGTTTCAGGGCTGAATGCGTTTGGATGTAGACAGATCTGTTTAAGGCTACACGTTTCATTTTGTTGCTGTCCATACAGTTTGGCTTAACATGCTCATAGTGGTCATGGTCACAATTAGTGCTGTTCGGTCAGTTCACCTGCTATCTAGTGCAGAGAATAAAGAGAAGTGATCTCCTTCAACTCTTGGAGACACACTGTTTGAAAGTCAAAGCTGAAGTGAGTGAAACCTTTTTGCTTCAGTAGAATTAAAAACAGCGGTCTCATTTCTGATTAAATCCTACACTGTCTCAAGCAAGAGTTCTTAACAGCAGCGTTTTGGTGTCGACCGTAGGCATTGCTTCCATTGTCCTGTTATCTTAGCGGCTCCTCCCAAAGACGAGCAGCTGTCTGAGGAGAACAGCTGGTGCTATGACGAGGGACTGTCTTTGAGATTGAGAGAGCAGACTTTCAAAATGCAACGCATTGTTTGAGTCTTTTAAAGTAATGTGCATGGCTGTCCATTGCCTAATACAAATAAGTACAACTTGCACAAATAAAGTGAGAAGAAAACTACTTTAGAGCACAAATAGAACACAAAGGTTCTGCTTCCTCCTCCTCCTCTTTGTTAACAAAACATCAAGGAGATCATTCTAAAACATCAGAGCACTCTTCAAAATGTCCCATCATTGCACCTTTGAAAACTCACCTTCCTCTCAAGAGGAACATGATGGACATGAGAGCATGCCAACATTCCCAAGTCTGGAACAGTTAGCTCACAATTAAACTTCCTCAAGGCAACTTTAAATGTGAAGCCTGCATAAGTTCTACAACATAGACAACAAGGAAACCCAAACTCATCTTGATGTCACTGATGGTTTCGGGTTGGTTCTTCATCTATCAACACCCTCCATTCAGGTTATCCTCTCTACTCTAAAGCCTCAAACCAAGCAGGACATACTTACTTTCTGCAGGATCCGCCAGAAAAGGGTCAAACTGGCTCCAGGGTCGGCCTGTTAGCATCTGGGATCTCTGACTTTCACCTTCTTCCAAGGTAGATCGAGGAGGGAAAAAGTCTGACGAGGTGAAACTCCAGCAGCACATGTATTATACAGTAATGTTAGACTGACTCATTTCTGATGATGAAGGTCGGATGTCTAACAATACTGTTTAATACAAAAGTTGAGTTGAACCTCTTCCCTTAGTTGGACCTGTGCGTTGTTTTTGAAGGACTGGAAACACTGTTAAAGCAGAAGGTCATACCTCTGAAGATGACAACTTCTACTGAACGAGAAAAGGGATTTGTATGTATCGTCAGTGCAGCATTATTGCCTGAACATCATGGAGGCATGCTAGAAACACAGATAGCTTCCTAACAGTGCTGTTAACAGCCAGAAATGGGCTGTCAAGTTGAGAAAGAAAGCCAATCTGAACGGCTTACAGCAGGAGGTCAGGAGGTCAGTCGGTCACATTTGATCGTTGGCCCTGGAGAGTTGCATCAGAAACATCTTTCTTCCAGAAACCTCTTCATTTTAGTTTTTTTCCAGACATGAAGCAACATTTCAGACTGGAATTGAGTGGGTACAAAACACCTTTAACATGAATTGCAATGAACATGAAGAAAAAGGGCCAAATTGTGTGAGAGCTCCATCTACATCAAAGGGTCTGCTGTGCTAGGCTGGAGCCCAGTTCAAGTCTCCTGCACTTGGTGCTCTGACTTCAGGCATTGCCTTTTCCTGTCGACCTGCTTCTTGTTTGTGTTTGAACGTCCACTAACGGAGCATTTGTTTTGTTATAGTACATAAATGATATCTCTGAGTATTGAATACCACAGAACAAAGATTCCTAATAGTTTACCAAACATATTAAGGTCATTTTGTTTTGGCAACGTCAAATAAAAACCATAATCTCACATATTTTATGCTATTGAGAATGGAATTGAGTTGAAGTATACATGTAAAATAAAAAGGGTCTCAACAGTCAGGACCCTTTAAATGAGAGAACAGTGTTGTTCTACACCAGTGCTGTGATGTAGCCTGAAGGCTAGCTGTGTTAGATCGCCCTCTAGTGGACATTTCATCACATGCACTTCTAATTAGATATCAATTACTGCAAGTCTGTAAAAAAACTAAACCAATATTGTATAAAACAAACATGGGCCAAAAAAATACTAGGATGTAGCATATTGGCTAGTGCAAACTAAACACTGATGGCAACTGACATGCAAACAATATTAGTATTGAATAAATACGAAACAGTGTGGTCCACATTTATTAATTCATTGTTTTCTCAAAATGCACAAATTGAAAGAGGAGAAACACAGTCTAGAATTTTACATAAACCGTCATAAAAGATAAACTAAAGAGCTGTGCGATTACATAAAGTAGGCGTGAGCTTAAAAGTTCTAAATGTATAAAAAGATAGATACTTAAATTAAAAAAACAAAAGTTTATAAAAATTCAATTGCTCCAAAGTGAATATGAAAATTGTGAAAAAGTCTTTAAAAAGTAATATAAATTTTGACATCAATAGCCTATGCACTTTTGTTCGAGGAATTAGATTTTAGGCATAATAACTAGCAGTTTATATTGACATATATTATTTTGATATTCACATCTTACACGGCACGTCCTTTAAAAGACCCCAATCAGACACTTCCTGGTTCCCTGACGTATCTCACCAGCATGACCACAGAGGTGGCTCCACCGGTGCTTTCAGTCGTTTCTCAACAAAGTCTCGTTAAATCTTAAAAGCACAGAATATTACAAACACAGAAACACTCCTTACTACCTTTCCTTACTACCATCCCAAATACCTTCACGTATAAAAATACAAACAGCACAGTCCCGTAGCCTTCAGAGGATCACGTCGCCCTCTTTCTCCCGTCACACTGATGCTAGGCCTGTGTTACTATCATCACCACAGTGTACAGTGTCACAGAGCTGACAGGAGAGCTGATAGAAGAGATATGTCTTTGGGTTTATTTTGAGAAATGTAGTCGCCGTAGAAAAAAAAAAAGTCTGTCCTCTGGTTAAAAAGGTGAAATAAGTTAACCGTTGTTTGGGAAATAAAAAAAATGGATCCTTGAAGGTGCTGAATTAAGTCAAAATTTGAAAAACTCAATATCAAAAATACTCTAGACTTAGTAAATCTTGTGTATAAACATTGATACACTGCTGAAGTTAGATTTTTGTAGCACCAATGAGCTGCTTGGTGCAAGGACACTTATCCGTGAGAGGAGTGGCTTTTGTTATTCCAAATGACTGTGATGGTCACACACATAATGATGCTACTGTGTCAATGCTATTGTACACATTACAATGAAAACACATCGCTCTATAAAGCGACTAATATGAGATTCACATGGAGTAAAACTAAAAAAGTGTATTATAATGAACCCTATAATGAAACTCAGTGAACAGTTTGGACTTTGAAGTGCTGTTAAAACCAGTGCTGATAACTGGATCACTGCGTGACTGGACCGGTGTCTAAACAGCCGCTAGATGTTCAGTTTTTCAGATTGTAACACACAAGAAATCCATGTTTTCAACCACCGCTGTGATTTAAAAAAAAAGACCACAGTGTACAAAAAGAAACGGATAACAATGGTGCAAGCTGTGGTAATTATCTGCACGTTATAATGCACTTAAATTATGGAGGGTGAAAACAAACGCACACACACAAACTCATTGTTTGTCATAGTTACAAAGATTCAAAAAAAAAGAAAATCGCACTGTAGCATGAGTAGTTACTGTGGATTGGCTGTAGGAGGCTTCATTTGGTTTCACCGGCAGGAAGAGAGGAACCCAAGAGAGGAGACTTCGGTGACACCTGAACAAAGAAAAAAAGAAGAAAAAAAAAATGGTATTATTGATGAAAACTTTGATGTCATACTTATGTCCTTAGCTAGGACCAAGTATACTACAGACACCTGAGTATACAGAGGAGAGGCTTTTATGGCATGTGGTAGAAAAACACTCACAGCTGTCGTAAAGCTGCAGGAAAAATTACAGCTAATGTGTGAAATTTAAAGTTCAGATATGTTTGAGCTTTTTATCATACGGTTTGGTTTCAAATTCTTTTTCCAGGATCTTCAATCTGCTTCATCAACCTTTTCCTCAGTTAGTGATTTCCTTCATAACACTCTGCCTTAATGAGGCAGCTGTAAGTGGACAAATCAGTCAATAACTCCTTCCTCTATGGCAGATTTCTCCCTGTGCGATTGTTGAATGCTGGAGTAAAAGGGTTACTCTATAAAGGATGCCCTTATGACAACAGTAAGTGTGTGTTAGCAGTGTATCAAAGGACTCACGGGGGAAGGAGGCTTTGCAAAGTTGAGGTGAGCATACAGAAGCACGGCAATGTCGTTCTGGCTGGCCTCCAGGGCTATGGACAGAGCTGTGCTGCCGTCCTGAAAGAAACAAGGGGATGAAGGTGAGATGATTCTGGGCAGCTTTTGTCAATAAAAAAAAAAAAAAAACACATTGAAGAGGCAGAGGAACGGAGATGGAAAGGAAATACATGCTTACATTGTCAGTGAGAGTCGCATCGCAGCCCGGCACAGACAGTAGCTGACGCACAATGTCCACGTGACCGTGTTCACACGCACACATGAGTGCTGTGGAGCCGTCGTCATCGCGGATGTTGACCTGCGCCCCACAGGACAGCAGCGCCCGCACCATGTCCCCTCGACCGTGGCTGACCGCTAGCATCAGCGCAGTCTGCCCAGCCTACAAACACACATTTAACATCTTTAAACTCATTTTCAACACGTGGATCTGATTTCAGAACTATTTCTTTACATGCTGCATCTGGTGATTAAAACTCTGCGGTTTTATCAGACACATTAGTGAGGAGAGTACTGAATAGCGCATGTGACCGCTCTGGAAGTCACATGGCTTTGGTTGTTCGCGGAGGTGCAGTAAAAGCTGCTGAGCAGCAGAGGGCGCACCTGGCTGGCCTTGGCGTTGACGTCTCCTGTGCGCAGCAGCTGCAGGACGGTCTGAAGGTCAGTGTCAGAGTGGAAGGCGGCCAGCGCTGTCAGCATGATGGCCGTGTAGCCCGCCTTGTTCTGCTTGTCAGCATTACACAGGCCTGTCAGGTAAATAGGGCAATCAGTGAGACAGGTGGTACAACAGCAGCACAAACAACGACAGGGATGTATGACGCGTTGGAGACGGGAATGTTTCAAGCTGAGTGAGCAAAGGAGAACAATTGAACATCTGGCATTTTCTTATATGATTTTAAATGTAAATGTCTGTAACTTATGGACATTTAGAGCCCATATCAGCCACATCTACACTTAAAGTCAACCTTTTCTCACGCACACCCAAAATCACACACACACACACACACACACACACACACACACACACACACACACACACACACACACACACACACACACACACACACTCACCAGTGTCCAGCAGCAGTTTCACCACGGGGAAGTTGGAGTGGGAGACGGTGTAGTGAAGCGCTGTATTCCCGTTGCCGTCTGCCATGTTGATCACAAACTCCAGCAGCTGAGGGGAGACTGAGGCGAAGGTGTTCATATAGGCCTCGACAACAGCCGTGTCCGCTGCTTTGTGACAGGAGACGCGCAGCCACTCCTGCAGCACGGTGGTGTAGGCTGCCCTCTGAGGACAGACACAATGAGGACGGTTTGAGACACATGCACACTTGACAGACAAAAAGCACGGATCGCAGGGACACAGACCGACCACGATACGCCTATTAAAATCAAATATGAGGAAAGGGTTTGTTGGAAAACCGAAACCTCTGGAGAAACACACAGGAAATGTGTTGTATGCTCTTCATGTACTTGCAAAAATGTTAAAAAACCTAAGAGCTCAACACAGCAAGTTAGTTAGTCCTTAACTAATTCAAACATTTAGCGATCTTATATTAAAAGAAACCTAAAACTTCTAGTTTCAAAATCTCATGGTAAAAAAACCCAAAACACTCTACTTTTTAAAGAGTCAGGACAGAGCTCATCATGTTTTAAGAATGAGTGAACATTTGAAATAAATCAATCAAAAGGACACTACTGGAGTATCAATGCTGAGTGGATTATCTTGGTTGAAGTGAATGAAATGAACACTCACTGCTCCTTGCTGGCTGAAGGCGTTGGGTTCCCCCAGGGCTTTCTGCAGGGCATGAAGGGTTGACATCAGGCTGTCACTGAGGTCCAGTCTGAGACAGATCAGGAGACAACATCAGTCACTAATGCTCGTATCATTCCATCAGTCGGTTTGTTAACCATGTGCACGTTTACCTGACTTGCTTGGCCGATGCTGTGGCAGTGGTGTTCGTAAGGCTTTCAGCCGCTGGCTTGGGCTCCGACTGGCTGGAGAGGACGGTTGTCTCTGACTGGACGGTGAACTGCTGCGGGGTAATCTCAGTGGTTTTAGTGACACACAGCGATGAAGAACAGGCGACTGAGCTTTGTTCAGGAGTGGATTCAGTGCTTGATGATGTGGAGGTGATCTCCTGGGTGACTGTGTGCTTTTGCGATGGCCGGTCGACAGTTTCGTTAGCGGCAGCTTCGTTTGCTGGACATGGAGGACCTGGAGGACCTGGAGAGGAGTCGGAGGCAGTGTCTGTTGCTGGTGACTGGAGGGCTTTGTCTGGCAGTTTTGTGTCTACAGTTGCAGATTGATTGGGACTCTGGTGCGACTCGGCTGGTGGCTTGACGGCAGTCTGTTGAGGTACACTGTTGCTTTCTGGAGGCTGGGAAGCCTTGCTGTGGGTTGTTTTCTGTTGCTGTGCCGCTGAGTCTGGCAGTTTTTCTCTGGCTTCATGATATTCGCTGGAGTCACTCCCCTCATCCGAGCTCTCGCTGCTGCTGTCGTCTGAAGACGTGGACTCGTAGCTGCAAGTCAAGAACACGTTGCCCCTGTCAAACAGCTCCGCCACGTTTTTGCAACCGACACCATTATACCTTTGGCTAAGTACACTGGTTCCGTGGGTGTGAGTGGTGAAAATGTTTGCTGCTTACCCTCCATTGACTCCAATGAACTGTAGGTTCTTCTTTGTGGAGGGAGATCCTGGTTCACCTTCGGCTTTCCGCTTCATAATGGACCTCAGAGAAGACTGTGGAGATGAGGCTGGAGAGAGGAACAGGATGTGGTTAGAACAAAGGTAGTGATGGTGAAGGGGTGCTTTGACCAGAGGGCAGTCCTGTTACCTGTCTTAGGGCCTTCTTGTGACTGGACAGCTTCTGGGGATGTTTGCACGCCTGGCTCTTCTTCTTTTGAATGCAACAAACTGATCTGATTACCAGACGTGCCTACAGCGACGGCGGGTTTAGCTACCGGCACCGAAGTGGACAACTCGCTCTTGAGGACATCGCGCACCTGCTTGGAGCTGACTGCAATCGGCAGCTCAACTGGAGCATCTGTGAGACAGAAAGAAGACTTCAACTTTTCAGCCTTAACGAATCACATCTCTTATGGAGGAATACAATAAGAAGAAAAGTAAGACGTGTGTTAGTTTACTGGTTTCACTTATACAATCTAATGCAAACCAATGGCAGTGCAATACATCTTAGTGTCAGAGACCTTCAGCTTGTCCTCTGTGGTGGCCCTCCACGACTCCACCCGCTAGCTGAAGGGAGGGGGAGCTGCAGATCTCCGCTCGGAGCAGAGTGCCCACCTCCACCACAGTGGGCTGCTCGACTGTGTACACCTGGATTCCCACAGTCCTCTGTTCCCTCTGCTGGGGCAGCTGTGTGAAGCTGACCAGAGTGTGCAGGCTGCAGCCTTGTGGCTCCTGCCAGCCCACGCTGGTAGCCATGACTGGATGCTCTGCCTGAGGGGCCTTCTGGACCGTTGCAGCCTGCTGCTGCGCATCCTGCAGCTCCTGCACAGTCCTCTTTAGCTGGCCCTCGAGCTGACCCACTTGATTCCTCAGAGACTTTGTCTCTGGCAGCAGCCCCAGATCCTCCTCCCGAACACCGACTCCCACGTGATGACTGCCCCTCAAGTCCTCTGGTCCCACTCCGATGGTGCGCACTTCCCGCTTTGCATCCGGTCGCGCTCCACCAACAATAACCGTGTCCTCAATCTCACACCCAGAATCCTGAAGCTTGGAGCCGTCGGGGGTGGTGGTGGGGGACAGTGGCTTGTTGCTGCTCTTTGCCCCGGTTATCGCCTCTTCTTCAGGGATGTCGATGTAGAGCTCTCCTCTGGGACGACCCCGGTTGAAACTCAAACTGTGACCCAAGAACTTCTGGCTCTTGAGCTGGACGCTGAGCTGCCGTTTCTCCTCCTGCAGCACAGAGATTTTGACCTGCAGCACGGGGATGGTCTTCACCTGCTCCTCGAGCTCCCTTATCTTCCTGAGGGCCGTGGCCATCTGCTCCCTGACGTGCTGCAGGTGGGCCGGAGTCGGGGTCACTGGCGTGGACAGGCCAGAACTCAATGGGGTGTAGGATCCGCCTCCACCGTGGGCTCGGTTGTAGCTGTGTGCACTGCTGAGCGAGGTGTTAGAGCCTGCCATGCTGCTGTGCATGCTGCCCAGGTTGGAGAATCTCCGCACCTCTTTCTCCTCCTCCAGCTTCCTGCGTGCATCTAACAGGGTCTTCTCCACCCGGGCACTGCTGAAGCTGGGCCTCTGCGTCGTGTGGAAGCCCGGGGCGCAGTAAGAGAAGGAGGAGTGTCGGCTGTCCATGCTGGTGTTGGAGCACAGAGACTCGGTGGAGGTCCACCAGGAGCCGGTGTAGCCATAGCCACGGGGCAGGGAGCCATAGCGTGGCCGGCGATGGATGGGTACCTTCTTGATAGTGTTTCCCTTTTCTATGTCGTTAACATATTTGAGGAAGTCCAGGTCCAGACGGTAGCCATAGGGGGTCTCCACTGAGTAGGGCGCCTCCTGTTCTTTGCCGTGCAGCGAGGGGGGAGCAGGCGGGTTGAGTTTCCCTGAGGGGAAAGGAAATCAACTTTAAACAAACGGAAATCTGCGTCTAATCTTGGGCTCAGACTTTAGATAACAGCATTAACTTTGGGCTACTGTGTATTTACATATGTACGCTGAAACAATCAGCAAATTAGGCACAGAGTGGAATGGCACAGTTACCATAACCTGACCGTAGAAGTGTCTGGACAGTACAACTGTTGATTTACTTGGAAGTTGGACAGTTTAAATCTTAACAAAAAATAAGTAATAATCAAAAAAATAACTTCATTATCATGTGGAGAAATATTAGTAAAAATAAACAGAAGCTGCACCTGGGAAGCCGGGGTCCATATGCAGCACCTGAGCCATAATGAGCCTGTGGCTGCTTTTCAAACAGTCACCCACCAACTCTCACCTGTGGAGAGAGAGAGAGACACGAGTTGAGTTTATTAATGAGTAAACAATATGGAACCACAAGACTTCAAATCAGAGCTATTTAATAAATAGAATAGAAGAGACTGACTTGTGAGTCTACGGGTGGAGATACTCAGATGGGGGGAGGTATATTCTAATGAAAGCAATCGCACATGATTGTGTATGCCCAACAGAAACATGACCGTGTTTATAGGAACATCTTATAAATAGGACTTTTCTCACAGCAGACACTTTGACTTGTCATAGCAGGAGAAGCTCAGGTGTGAGTAACACTAAGGATGGCTCTGTGCTATCTGAGTGCTCCGGTGAGAGGGACAGTGAGCCAGCATGCACAACACCAGGACCCTGAAATCAAAGAATTCTGCCATCATTCATTATATTATTTACACCTGTGCTTTTCCTACTGTGACGAGTCAAAATGTTTACCATAAAAAGGCATATGGACCATATAGATGTGAGTCCTCCACTACATACGGTTTTGCGTTCTGGCAATAAATGATTGTTCTTTTTAACCGTATTTTTATTCTCGCACCACGTCCCCCTCCTGCCTCCCTTTCTAATTTTATCTGTTCATTTTCGGGAGCATAGCGGGTCACAGTCGATTGTGTGTTTGTTTCTGTTCTGAGCGCTCAGAGAAGAGGAGTTACAGAGGAAAGTTTCCTGGCAGCTGAATCCAAGACAGAGGTTTGAGACTGCCAGTTACAACCTTATTAGGAATCATTGGTGCACGCTAACTTCGCCTCTCAAATCAGGGTTTACAGATACTCTCTCTCTCTCTCTCTCTCTCTCTCTCTCTCTCTCTCTCTCTCTCTCTCTCTCTCTCCCCCTCACTTTCTCCACATCTTCCCCTCCTGTGTCTTCTCTTATTTGTCTTCTTTTAGTGTTTTTCTGGTGCTCCCCCCCCCCCCCCTCCCCCCCTCACTCCACGTCAGCTGACAATCAGGAGGTTTCAGCTGGTCACAGTCTCCCTCGTTCACCCGCTCAGTACTTCGACACAGAAAGCATAGTGAATTGCTGAGAACTCCAAGACATTTTTCACATCAGGGGTAATGCATTTAGAATCTTCTTAACAAAAGATTGTGCTCTTTCCTCCCACAGAGAATAACAAAGTGCCAGCAATGACACAGAACCCACAAAGCCAATGCCTGTGAGTTTGTGTCTGCTTGGGAAAGATTAACTTTCTAGGTCATCACTTTGTTGGGAATTGAGGATATAATGTTTAAGCCACCCAAAGCATTACCCAGCTGAACATCCTCATATTACTGTAGACTTTAAGGGGCGAGGATCTCGCTCGTGCTGCCTTGTGACCCTCGTCACCGCTTGCTCGTTTGTGAAAAGTAGGCCGTCTGGAAACACTGACTGAATTGACTTGGTATTTTTGAAGTCCTGCAGCCAGTTTAATGTCCTGGTGCGAGTCCCCTTATCGGTGCCCCTTCATCACCCCTCGTACCAAGATTACTGCACACACTGTGAGGCATGGAAATACCGCGTGTATGCACATACAGACTCATTTCATCATTGACAGAATTTAAAGATTACACTGTTAACTGTATAGGGCACTGACACTAAGCCAACTATATTTTTGCTGACAGAGGACTTTATCAGATGTCCGACACTAACTGTAAGACTTCCTTACATTCAAGTTTTAGAGAAAAAAAAGAAGATAGGGAGCACTGCATGGATCTAAAAGATATGTTATGATTAAAAACTAAGAATTAAAGGCATGGAGGCCAGGCAGTGTGAGCGTCTGTTTATCTCCAGCATGGCAGGAAAGCGATAGATTGATCATGTGCTTCATGTTGTACAGTGCGGTCTGGGTATGCCTACATGTGTGAGAAAGTGAGAACAGGACAGAGAGAAGGGGAGTGGCTGAGAGTGAGCGAGCATGTCTATGTGAGTGTGTGTGTGTGTGTGTGTGTGTGCAGGAGGGTGGAGGACGGCGCTGACAGGGGACAGTTGATGAGATATAATTAGGATCTGCAGTTAGGCAACCAAACATCCGCGGCCCAGCAGACGAGAGCGCTCGTCCGCTGCAGTCCTCTTTGAATGCAGTTTTCTACAAATCACATCCACACAAGAAAACCCCTTCAAAAATTCTTCTCCTCGGGTGCCATTCGTCCCACATCACCCCCTCAAAACGCCCACTCCACCGGGCCTCCACATCTGCTTCTCCAACAGTGGCTCATTGGGTGTTTCAGATGTGTCAGCATGTGTGTCTGGGGAGGAGTGGTTGACCTTCCTCTCTCTCTCTCTCTCTCTCTCTCTCTCTCTCTCTCGGCTCGCAAACAGAGTTCCTTTGAGATGACATCTGAACAGAAACCAGTGTGCGTCCTTCCTCATCGTCACACTGCCATTCTTCAGGCGACTCTCCCTGGACAGCTTCATCCAGGACCCCCCCCCCCCCCCCACCCACCGCCACATACAGCTGCACACCACACTAACGGAAGTTCTACTCCCTCTATCCCCTGCTATTAAGATTAAGACAGCCCTGGGGGGATAAGATGCAGGTCACCCAGCACAAATTACACATCTGTGGTATGTCCTGTAACATGTCAGGAGAATAACTGCAACATACTGTAGCGTCTTTGACATCTCAGCAACCACTACGAGACGCTCATTACTGCACTCCCAATCATACAGTCTGCTTGATTTACAGCATGTGTATAGATTATTGTGCCTTTAGTGAATCAGTGGATTGAGACCACCCTGAAACGTAAATCAAGATGCCAGGCCTCACTTTGAGGTCGGCTCTCTCAAGTTTATCAAACTCATGGCTCCCATTCATTGAGTCACCTTATTATTATTGCCAATACAAAGGATTAGACCTCAGTATTGCTAAGTCTGAAATACCACTCTTCCCACCACCCAGAGAAGATCTTTTTTTTTCCACTGCCTTACTGACTCTCTGAGCCTTTGGCGATTACTATTCTGCTCAAGCTTGGGAATGGTTTGTGAATTAGGAAAAGAGGGAAGAGGGATTTATTTTCCGCTTCATACCAGCTGCTTGCGCTGCAAGGACGGGATCTCTCCTCCCCAGGCTCCTTGCTCTCCCTTCCTTCTCTTGCACTCTTACAGTCAGCACCTGTGGGGAAACCAGAATAAAGGTCAGTCACCGTTTTTGATAGTAGCAGCAGTTTGTAGCCCAGGTCACATGAAAATAAAAAGGGAGGTATCCGGATAGTCACCAGAAGACATCAGGTAAACATGTCAAAAGGTGTGTAGCTCTGTTGACACAGACATAAAAACAGACAGGTTACAAAAGAGAGGCCACCGCAAGACCGTAAACAAGCCGGCTGCGAAGCCACAAAAAAACATTCCAGAGGTTTTGACTGACGAGCCGGATGTGAACAATGGTACCGCCGTGAAATGCCAATCTCTGTCTGATCTCCTTGTACTGCAGCCTGATCCATGCATGTAGCTGCTCTCCCAACACTTTCCCCCACCCCATTCCTCTCTCCAATCCAAGGCCCTCTAATCAATTCAAGGCCGGGAGCCTCCCTGCCATGTGATTGGGCAATGTTTTCTGTTTTCTTGCCTCTGTGACTCACACCCCCAAATCCACGGGCGCAACACACCCTCCAGTTTTGTTTTTTTTGTGGGAACGGATCACCTTAAACCCAGACTGATTTCATGAGCCTTATAATGCGTCCCCTTCATGGACAACACAGACGTGAAGCCTGCGCTGCTGTAACCTCTGCATGCACGTCGATCAGATAAGCTGCGTGACTGTGTCTGCCGGTTCTCATGCATTCTGCTCCGGCTGCTCAGAGTCAGGCTGATGCGTAAGAGCGGTCGACTTTTTTTGTCGGGTGGGTCTCGCAGCCTAAAAAACGCCGATGGGTGACCACTGCGTAATTTCACAACAAGACGTGTTGTTGTTCAGCGCATTGTTTCATATTGCGGTCATGCCAATGCCACCGAGGGCGGAGGGGCAGAAACAGACCTTTTAGACTGGAACGACAGCCAAATCACAAAGAGCCATTCATTCAGCCCCTAGTTCCACAGCTGGTTCTAATAGAAAGCAAGGAGGGGCATATCTCAGAGAAAGAGAGGGAGAGAGAGAGAGAGAGAGAGAGAGAGAGAGAGAGAGAGAGAGAGAGAGAGAGAGAGAGAGAGAGAGGTTGTGTGTACGAGTGTGTGGTGAGGAGAACTTGCCTCAAAACAAACAAGCAGTTGATGAAGCGCTGTTATGGACCCACACACTGACAGAGACGGGAAATAAAAGGACTGAGTGATTGATATCTAGAGGTGCCCCAGGCTCCAACAATGTCCGACAATCTGCGCTGCTAATTGTGTATGACACAATATTATGAATGCATCCCTACCCGATTATACAAACTGATGCATCGATGCCAAAATCTGCTCTCAGAGGAAAGGATTAAAGCAAGACAACTGCGTGGTTGGCAAATACTTGTGTAAGACAAATACCAAACGTTACAGGAGACAACTTGAACTCCCACCGACTCCCACACAGCGCCGATGAAAACACTGACCGAGGCCTGAAGACTCCCACAGATCCACAAACACAGCTGTAGCTTTTAAGTTGATTTATTCAAGTAAGGGCACGCTGATATGAAAGCCAAGTGATTTAGCTGCTTTTAATTTGTCTGTCTTCTTTACGATGAATCTGACAGTAGCAACGTTTTGACAACGGATTACAAATGCACCTTTTTCTAGTGTCACTTTAGCTTAGAAAGGCTCTCAGATGACCACTGCTCTGCCACTGCACCTCTTCAAACCAAGCAAAGTGAATGTTGCCAAACTGAGACGATATCTGGCTACAGTTTGAGGTCTGAGGAAGAAAGGGTTACAGGAAAAGGGAGCTCCATCTTTCTATTCCCAAAGGATCCAGAAACAACCCAGTCACTTCCTCCCAGCCCAGGAGAAAGAGTAACAAGGGGAGGAGAGCGTCAACGGGAAAGAAAGGAAAAAAAAGGGAGAAGGGCTAAGAAAGAAAGAGAAAGCAGAAGAGAGCAGTGCGGCGCGTGAGGGAGGGAGGGAGAGAAAGAGTGGGAATGTGAGGAAAGAAAGGCAAAACTGCAGGAGGAGGGGGGAAGAAATGCTGCTGAGAGTTTGAGATGGAAAGTTCTCAAATGAGAAGACCATGACTGTTCTCTGATCTGAACACCACCAGTATGAATCACTGCTGCTGACACCAGGATGAAGTCTGCTGCAGCATCAGAACCATCGCATAGGCTGAGAGAACGATCAGTTTATACAGTTTAAAAAGGACCTTTCCTCATAATCTTAAAAGGCTCCGCCTAGAAGATTGCCATCATTTCTGCATTCCTCCTCTAAAAATAGGCCAACAATAGAGAATCCCTATGAGAAGCTGCACTTTGTCTAACCAAATGAAGCTGATTGTTGTTCAGAGGTTTTCCCCTCAGAGCAACAGGCCGCAGATACCTCAATATAGACATGGGGAAGAGTTTGAAACGCTACATAAAGATCACAACAGGAGACACGGCTGTTGATCTATCTACTAAGACTTCTTTGTCCTCCTCTTCACTCTGCAGCACAGATGGCTTCATTCAGCCAAATGGTCCTGCATGAATAATAAATCAGAAAAAAAATTGCAACAAATCTCTCCCCTGAACAGTTTGAGAATGCTAAATGTGGAAGCAACAACAGTCGTTTGTCACCGAGGGAAATGTGGCTGAACGGTGTACGTCACTGCTTGACAGACGACTTCACCACGTGTAACGAGGCCAGATGATCTCATATCAACATGGCAACACAGTGTGCGTCTGTGCCGCTGTGTGGTTTCTGACTAATTTGGACTTAAAACTCAGGACAGTGAAATCGTAATCCAGTGGGACGTCCCCTCCGGGATTCTTGGCCCTGTTTTTTACATTAAGGAGTGGTGGTATGGAGGCGCAGACGGCGCTGGTGCTGAGCAGTCTGGCTCGAGTACGGCCAAGAGGAGGAGCCGACCAGCTCCCATTACTCCTGGATCAGGAGCAGAGTAAACACCCGCCAGTCTGCTATTGGTCATTGTGCTGACCTCCAACAGGAAACTGAGCAAGGGTGGGGCTGAGCGGCAAGGAGCGGCACCGGGACAGAAGACAAAAAAAAAAAAAAAAGGGAGAAAATTCCTGTGCAGTTGTGGAGGTGGGGATTAAGAATGATGGCGAGCAGAGAGGCCACAGCTCTGTGCTGTTTTGAAGAGAACTGTGGGGTCTGGAGGGGAGGAAGACGAAGTCCAGATGGCAGTAAGATGGGCGGTGGGGAGCCGGTCAGAGCAGAGCCGGGGTCAAAAGCTCAGGGCGGCGTGTGTTGTGGCACCGAGCAGAGCGGAGGAAGTAGCCTCGCTGCAGCGGCGCTGAACTGAAGTGGTTCTCTCTCAGGGAGCTAATCAATTACTTCCTGATTCAGCGAGAGCGGTTGAACTAAAGACTGCGGACATAAAGACAATAAAACAGGCAAAGAAAACATCCACCACACTGGCTATCCCAACAAGTGTGTGTGTGTGTGTGTGTGTGTGTGTGTGTGTGTGTGTGTGTGTGTGTGTGTGTGTGTGTGTGTGTGTGTGTGTGAGCTTTACTGGACAGAATGTCCATCTTGCTTTTCTGAGTGATTAATGTATTGAAGGAGATGAAGTGAGATTATTTAGGCAGATAATCACAGTCCATAGTACCTCATAAACCAGATTAGACCATATGTTCACTGAGAACGTCTCTATGCCGGCTGCCCCGATCAATGAAGATAAGTAGGAGCATTAACCCTCTCTGTCTTCACCAAATCAGACGGATGGTACTCCTGTAATAATGGGCCGTATGTTTATCCCCACTTTAAACTAATCAACCTCTAATACGACTAAGAACTTTGGGACAAAGGTGCAGGCTGCTTTGAGGGTGGACACCGTGAAGAACAGTCCGTTTGGGTTTCTAATATGGAGAAAATAAAACATCACAATATTTGAAAGCAATTACCTCGATATTGATATTGTGACGATGTTGTAGCGTTGACCATTCGTGCTTTCACAGAATATTTACACAATGAGATTTTTGATAAATAATCATCAGTAATGTGGATATAATCACCAATTTATCCACTAAAGGCAAATGATAGTCTGGTAAGTTTAGCAAATTACATCACTTTACTGTAATGCAGCTTTTAAAACCATGAAAAGACAACACTTATTCCATATTACCATATTATCTAAGACGATATCTAGTCTCATAACAAAACATTGATGTAACATTGATGTACTGCTCAGCCCTGGAGTCAGTGAAAAGGCCCCTTAACAACATTATAGATCTTTATATCGCTAACTTGATCTACTTCAGAGATGGCAATGATCACTGATGCCGTGTGTTGTTTTAACAGAACAGTTCATCCATCATGCAGTAAAACTGTGGGGAGTTGCTTATCAGCGGCGGACCTTACAGACGGTGACAGACCATCTCTCGCAGGTTTCAGGGTGTAATTTCATTAGCGTCACTAAACCATTTAAATGCCCGGCGTGTGGCCCAGCGTGCAAATGGGGTTTATAACCCTGCATTCCTCCACTGCACCCCTGGGTCCAAAAGCTGTAATGAGACAATCACATTCCAGCTCGGTGAAAAAAAAAAAAAAAAAACTTCTGAAGGAAACTCCGGCTGCACACAAACGTGACCAGAGAATCCCAAACTGCGGTGCGAGGGACTCCCATGGGGTCTCTGATGGGTTTCCAGGGGGTCAGTTTTCACTATTATTGCACTAGATCTCAAAACAATAAGGAAACATTCAGTTGCCTGTTTATTAGGTACACCTGGCTACAACTAATCCCTGCAGAAAAGTAAATATTACAAGACATATTGGGGCCACAGACCGCGTGACGCCATGACTGACAGCACACAACCCATCTGAGTGCCATGCAGCTGCTACAATATTTGGCCGTCCGCTGGGAGGTGATTTAATACAGCCAGCAGCCCATTACACAGGAGCAGGACAGTGGTGTATTGTACGTATGAAGCAGTGCAACAGGCTGATGACTGCACCCCCACATCCTGCCAGCTTTGGCATGTCCCGAATCATCACAACATCTCATGTGTTTACTGGTGATTCAGGCTCGTGTACCACACATATCATGAGACGTACTGACACATAAAGGTCATTATTAAACGAACAAGCCTCCATATTAACACAAACAAATTACATATTCAGGGGGAAATCTTCATGTATGCATAATACGACCCAACTTATTAGTTCATTAAGGGAAATGAATCCGTTTAGAGCCTCTAATAGCTCCTGAAAGGCACAAATTTGGATAAATAGACTTTTAAATTTGTTTACCCTCCTCCTGTCCAGCTGACACGCAACTCCATCAGCCCTAATCCCTCTTCTGAGGAGAGAAGCTCGCGTCGGTGACCACTGACCGGCTACAGGCGGCGAGACGAGCAAATTTGAGGGCAAGAAGCGGCAACGAAAAGCTGACGAACATCTGGAAGCAATGAAAACTTGCAGAATGCACGGACCCACCCTCTCCCCCGAGTCTTTAGTCTTCACTGAGCGTTTCATTTAAGAAAGACATAATAACAATGAGAAAATGGTGAGATTGATGCAACAGATCATGTGTAAGGCACGAGGGGAAAGTTTCATAATGAAGGGCAGACAGAAACACCCAAATGTGTTACTCGTTCATAAATGACTGGGGGGGGGGGGGGGGGGGGGGGGGGGAATTGGCAATGCAACCTACAGTATACCGTAAGATCGCTGCAACATTGCAACTCTTTAATCAATGCAACAAAAGTTGAGGTCGCGCGGCAAAACCCCTCTTTCACAGACTGAACATGGAGTCTAAATCATTTTTCATACATTCCTATAGGAAATTATTTAATAGACATTTATATTATAATCAAAAAAACCCAAATAAATAAAAGGTCACCGATAACTCACATTTCCGTTTGAACGGATTCACTACTAGTTCATATGTGAATATGATTATTATGATCATAATATTATAGAGATTGTATGTTAACGGCGCTTCTCGCCGCCGTGCAGAGCCTCCAATGATGCTCTGAACAAAAAAGACACGCACCGGAGGAGGAGCGACCATGAGACTGTTCAGCTTTCCTCTAAAAGGTAAAGAAACACTCGGGTGGAATTAGGAAACCTAATAATTCTGAGGAGCAGGTAGTACTATGAGTATCACTGAAGCGGGGTTGGTTTTAGGGGATAAAGGACCCGTTACTTCGGAGAGAGAGAGCGAGAGAGAGAGAGAGAGAGAGAGGACCGGGGAATGGGCAGGACCGACGCTTCACAAAAGAAGTCACACTCTCAAGAAGGCGGCTCGTCTGGAGCGCTTTCAAATAACAGGCTGCCAAAGAGAGACCCACACAGCTTTCACACAGAGGAATCGCAAGTTATTGGCGGTTCTTACCTGCTCTCTGGATATCCTTTCAGCTGCCTCGGCCCAGGAGGAGCGCTCACTGACGGAGACAAAAACACCGCAGCCGAGATGCTCCGAGCCCACCCCCCTCACCTCCTCTTAAAGGGCCAGCGACCACGAGGCCAATCAGGGAGCTCACAGTCGGCCTCCATCATCTCACAGGGCTGTCATGTGCCTCCATGGATCCATGCTTCTTCATGGACTTGTACCAGACAGGACCTTCAAGGAAATCCAAACACCTTCACCAACACTTCACTGCCATCCAAGGACCTCCATCCATGGCCCTTTATGGACACAAAGAACCTTCTTTGTCTTAAGCTAAAGTGGCAATACCTCAATATACTCTACAAGACCTACAGTAGAAGTAAAAGTACAGAAGTATTACCAGCTAAATAAACTCACTGAGCATAGTCTATAACAGTGCATCATATTTTATAAATATAAAGTTTGCATGTAAAATAAATGAATAAGACTCTGACCTGTAGGAGTAGAACTATAACGTAGCATTAAACAGAAATTCTCTCGTACGGAACAAGTATCTGAAAAATAAATACAGTACATAGATAAATGTACTTACTTTCCATCATGATATGACCCTCTAAGCTCTTAGTGTTTTAAGGACCTTCACCAAGAGAAGTCCAAGGACAGGACCTCCCTGGTTCTCCATGGACACCATAGAACTTCAGCAGGAGGACCTGCCAGATCCCCTGAACACTTTAGGATCTCTAGAAGGACCAGCAGGGAAACTCCTGCAAGTACAACAAGCTTCCCAAGAAGCTGAATGGTTTTAATATCCATTCAGAAAAGATAAGTCTACAACGTACTGATGAGATTCACATCTTAAAACTTCATATTTACAGTTTTATTTTCTTTATTTGAACTAAATACAGTAGAGTACTGAGTGATCTTGTTCGGTAGAAAACTTCCAGTCCTCAGCTCTGACTGACCCGAGTCATCACAAGTCTTCGTACCTGAACATGAACGCAGAGCCCTTCCTTCTGGTAAAGTAGAACAACATTGCCGGCTATAACGTGGATCAACGTATCGCCACAGGAAATTAAGACTAATGGTGTGGAAAAGGGAGGCCAGGAAGACATCTGGATCACATACTTCTTTGCCTGGTCTCTATGGAACACAAACGGCGGCCGACGGTGTTTGTGTGACTGTAGAGAGCAATGAGATCCAGCAGAGGAACCCGAGGGCTGAGGGCTTCAGGTCGTCTTTCAAAAAGTCAATAAAAGGTGAACTAATCAGTGAATCAACACTCACTTCCAGCTGTTCTATCACATAGTTAACTGCAGTTCATTTGATCACCACAGAGGTACACCAGATGTTCCTGGTTTAACTTCTTGATTACAGAATGAAAAGCAGAGTTTACACCAAACACTGAGGGAGTCCTGTTGTTCATGTACTGTATGAATCCATCATGTCCTTTATGCTGTTCATTTTTGCTTTGTTCTATGTTTAAATACACAATAAATAACTGATCACAAAAATGAAACTTTTGCTAAAAGGAACTACTATAATAGAAATAATAAATGTAAATATGAGTCCCCTATGTATTATTATTGTCATCCAGCATTGCAGATCCTACACAGACCTACTGCATCACAATGTTATTCCATTAGAACAAAGTCACGATTAACTCCTAAAGAGAACGTTTCCTATCTTCAGTTATCGTCTGCACACAACTCTGTGATGAATGTAGAATACTGAGGGACATTCTGCTCAGCAGCCCCACACAAATACAAGCTGACCAGAGAAGTATGAAGAGAAATTTAATAGAAGGCAGTAAAAAAGACAATAAATTAAAAAAAATGTTTATCTAGTTGGTAAAAAAAACAAACAGTTTCCAGCCTCGTAAAATAACAAAAGCGTGGATATTTTAGTAGTTACAGTGGTAATGTGCTGCAGTTTGTTTACAATAGTGCAATATAAAAGATACAGTAGTTGGAAATAGTATATATGAATATGAATAACCGGACCGTTGGACACATACGACACATTTGGAGGGACTTATAGCAAACATAATGCATGAATTCAGTCATCAGACTGCACTGCAGGGTGGTGGTGATGGACGACGCCAGAGCTTCTGTGATAAACATGATGTGACTGCAGAGAATTTCACAGTTTAAAAAAAAAAACACAGTTTAACATCCCATCCAGCCCCTTTCCTTCAGAAACTGCTCCCACAGTTCATTCCTGCTGGACTCTGGATGGAGAAGCGTCCCACCTCGGCTCCTTCATGAATTCTTAAAACGAGAGATGGGCCGATAAATGTGACAACTTGAGGAAGAAGGAATGTCAGTTATTTGGTCTGTTGATAACAAAAGAAAACTCCCTGGGACTATTTAATAAGGTAGTCTGGCAGTGACTACTACCAGGCATAGTTTAGAAAAAAAATGTCTCTTACAAATTAAATAAGACCTAGACACAAAACAGACAAACTACAGCCTCTTCAAAAGCAAACACTGGAAGCAAAAGAGAGGAAAAACAAACAGATAAGCTCATGAACCCCCCCCCCCCCCCCCCCTCCCAAACGATTTGGATACAAAATGCGTTTGGCAGCTCTAGTCCTGTAAAAACTTAAGTTTAAACCTGATCAAGCTCAGAGAGATTACTGTAAAGAGACCACTCTTTAAAGCTTGGTTTAAAACGCTGACATGTCAGAGCCTTGCTCCTAATGTCGGTGTTTACAGTGCAGATAACCTTCCAGTATAAACAGCTCAAGTTTTCTCCTACAGAGGTGTGAGAGCGGTGGTGACGGGGGAGAGAGGTGACAAGTGTGTGTGTGTGTGTGTGTGGTGACAGTGGTGGGGGGGGATTATGGCGTGTCTGGGTGGCCGGGGGGGTGTCTGGGTAAAATAACGAGCTAGACGAGGGAGAGGACGGTGCGTGTGTGCTTGTGACAGTTGGTGTGCAATCGATGGGGGGAGGGGGAACAGACGGGATGAGATGGGGCTAATTTGTAAAGCTTGTTTTTCTGCGTTCTTATCCAGTTCGTTGTGGCTCAACAGTCCACTCTGCGGAGACTGGACCTACTGAAGGAGTTCCTGCGAGAGAAAAGCAAGACGATACAGATGGTTTTACTTTAAGTGTCCGAAGACGTGCAGAATTAAGGTCTAATGACGAATTTGATACAAGTCTAATGCAATAATGAGTTCTGTGACATTTGATTTATTGTTTATTGTAAAGGGAGTGAAAGCTGTGAACGTTGTCTTTTTGTGGTGCCCCACTAAAAGCCTGTATGACTTTAGATCTGCTTTCAAAGAGTAAGAATGATGTAGAACCACCTCATTTATTCAGTGTTACCTGTCTGCTCTCAGAGTAATATCAAGTGACATTTTACCTCAACATCATGTTTATTAAATCTGGACGAAGCAATTACGTCCTAAAGGTGCTAAATTCTAAATTCAGCTATTAATATAGCAGCAAACAACTATTTCTATGTAAAGGTATAGTTTACCCCCCCCCCAGGTAAACACGGTTGCTGCTGTTTGCACCTTCAGCGCCGTTAGCATCATTAGCTGTGAGCCGACGCTTCGTAGCCATGTTGAGAGCCACGCGGAGGCGATAGATATACTCTGAATTGACACCTTTTAAAAATACATTTGTCCCCAGTATTAAAGGATCACTCTGGCAGGTGCTTTAGACTGTAGCTCTGTCTTTCATTATGAAGCAGCAGTCCTCAGACCCTCACATGAGGCACAGAGCCGATGCCAAAAGCTGATTAAAACTAAAAACATACGGTGATAGTTTCCATAGTCGAACAGGCTTCCATACTTCAAGAGCTGCACCAACTTTCCTTCACAAATGAATGTAAGATCTTTGAGAAATGTGAGCGTTTTCAAGTCGCTATGAGTCTATGAGCTGGAGTACAGTTTGGTTTTAAGTTGCTCTTGTTGGAGAAGTAGCATGAGCTCATTGTGTGCGTTTCTGTGCGCAGGCGTTTGTGTGTGTGTGTGTGTGTGTGTGTGTGTGTGTGTGTGTGTGTGTGTGTGTGTTACTGTCTCAAGTTACCGTTGTGTTTGCGTAGCCTGAGCCGGCAGTGTTCTGTAGAGCTGGGGGATCTTGCGGTTGATGAGAGGACCCAGAGCTTCTTTCAGTTTATTGTAGTTCCTCTCCATCTCTCTGTGGTACTCCTTCTGATCTGGTCCAATCAGGGATTTATTCTTCCTCAGGGCATCCTCACACCTGCACCGAAAAAGAGCAGAGAAGACGCAGGGAGTTGGGGTTGTTGTTTTTTTTATTAGTTACACAGCAGTCTGAGTCTGGGCCGGCGAGTGTGTCATCACCTCTTAGTGAAGTCTTTAAAGCAGAGGCGTAGTTTGTTGTGATGGCGAAACAGCTTTGGATCATCAGGAATGTCTGAGAGAAAGACCTGCGCCACCTCGAGGGGGCCCTGTGCGGGGGAGACACCGTTACATATCTGCTGAGGAATGTCTGTCACCGCTCGTCTGACCCAGACGTTCAACCCCGTTTGAATGGGAGTCATATTCAGGGAGGATGTGGGATTATGACCTTTTAAATGCATTATGGTTATAAGGATCTAAACAGGAACCTGGTTGACTGTGGTGCCCACAGAGCCCTGCAGCACCATCTGCAGCATCTTGGCGTCTGCAGGGTCTTGGTTTGTAGCGAAGGCGAGCTCCTGAGTCTTCTTCTGCATGTCCTCTATGGCCACCTCCATGGGCACAAGAATGATCTGCAGACCCAAAGTAAAGAGAATCAGTTGATTTTTATTTTATTTTTTAATAACTGACCAAAAATCCCTCCAGAACAGACACCCACCTCTTCCTTGTGGATAACATTGATGCGCGTCTTGATGTAAGGGAAAGCGTGAGACGTCGTGAGGATGCTCTTGCGTTTGTACTGCTCATTCAGATCTCCGTGGGCTCTGCCGTCCAGAGTGAAGGGGGTACAGTACATGAAGGTACGCAGGTTGTAGTTCTTGTCAAAGTAGGTGATTCTTTCCTTTAGCTCGTACGTGTCGAAGAATGGCTCGACGTAGGTGATCTGGAGGTAGGCCTGAAACAAGCACACACTGCCATCAGCACGCTTAGGTTACGTTCAACTTAAAATGCATTTTCAACCAGATCCAAATCTTTCTGCCTCAAGTGTTCATGTTTGAAGTGACGCATAGCTGACATCAGCACCAACGGATCTCAGGCCTGAAACGACTCTTCTGTCAACTAAGTTTAATAAACTAAGTAAGATGTGGGACGTTACCGTTTTACATCCCGAAACATGATGAAGAACTCAGGAGAAATATTTTTTGTCACGTAACAAACATTATCGGTGTCTGATAACCAATGACGCCCTGCCTATAGCTCTTCTTCTGTGGTGATCTGTGTCTGCCCAGGGAAGCATGATGTGGACAAACACACATGAATTCCAATATGACTGTTGTCACAGCGGTCACATGACCAGTGATCAGATACGTCTGGATTTAGGACCACATATGATTGAAAAAAATGTGCTTGTATAATTACAAGCAAATATTACATTTGCTTGTAATATGAACAAAGCCTTATACATTTTGCAAATCTCTATTGATTGCTGTATATATACACACACGTGTATATATATATATATATATATATATATATATATATATACACATACATACGTATACATATATACGTATACATATATATGTATTTATATATACATATATACGTATACATATATATATATATATATATACATACACATATATACACACACATATCTATATATATATATATATATATATATATATATATATATATATATATATATATATATACACACATACATACACACATATATATATATATATATATATACATACATATACACATATGTATATATATATATATACATACATATACATATATATATATATATATATATATACATACACACACGCACGCACGCACGCACGCACACACACACACACACACGCACGCACGCACGCACGTACGTACGTACGTATGTATGTATGTATCATGTTACCTTGTTGGGATCCAGTTTGTTTTTGTCGACCGGGTTGGAGTCCTTGATAATTTCAACCATGTCATCCCCGAACCTTTCTGAGTAGAACTCCTGTGCACCGAAGAAGAGATTGTCATCTTTAGAAACAGGTTTCACATAAACCATTAATGACACCTTTGTTAGTATTGTGAGTAGTAAACATGCCTCAAGTCTGTAGGAGATCTCAGCTAACTTGGTGATTGATGGCTCCTTGTAGACAAACTCTTGTTCATCCAGGTCTCCAAACCTGCAGCCATAGAAACCCACCCGGAAGTAGGTCCCAAACATTCTCTGAGCACTAAAGACGGGACAGAACGTTCGAGATGGTTGAACAGTGCAGAGGTTGAGTGAATTCAAATTAGCTGACTTTATTTGATACGATACATATTTGCTTTTCTTAGCAGCCTAGGGTAATTTCAATAGGTACAAAGAGAGATATAAGACAACTTCGATGTAATAAAGCTGGAAGTCAATCAATTCTTTCTAATACAAATGAGATTTGGGCAGTATGGGGGCTCATTACGTGATCTATTTTTAGATTTTAGACCTTGTCGCATGTTTTTCAAGGCAATACCACATTTGTTTTTATTCTTAGGAGGTACACAGATGAAAACACTCTCTTGTTACTGTCTTAAAATGACATCATATCTAGTAATAGAAGAGAAATGTTATAGGACAAAGAGAAAATACATATCTCTGATGAAATGTAGTTTCACCACAGTGGGAGGGTTAAAAAAAGGGATGGAAACTATGTCAAAGTGTGAAAGCAAGTTGTGTATCACTCACCAGTAACATGTTGTTCAAACAGGAGGAGAAGAGGAAGAAATAAAACATTGTCAATTCAAACGAAAAAGAACTGCTGAATTTGTTTTACCTGAAATGTAATATACTCGATATAACAAATGGACGTGTTACCTCCCATCCTGAACTCTGGAAAAGTAAAAAAAAAAACAAAAGAGGTGACGCATAAGACGGAATACCGGATGAAGTTCATTTGAACAGCGCAGTTAACTGCTGGTGATTTCAGGGACAAACTGCCGACTCACTTGGTTGTAGACCTTGTTGAAGGCATCCTGCAGCTTCCCGTGGACAGTGGCCAGCTTTTTGAAGTCTCTGTTGGCTTCATGGATGGGCAGCAGAATCTTGTACACTTCATTTATGGCCTCGTACATGGCGGCCTAGGGTTGCAGCACAACAGAAAGCTAGCTTTACGCATGCCACCCGATCACACAACACTCCGTCAGCCGTGTCAGTGCTGTAACCTCGCGCTGTGTTAACATCCAGCCCGTCACCATGTGGTCGGAGAATACGAGTCGTACCATGTTAAAAGAGGCAGCTGCTTGCTCCAGGAGGCCCACCAGACCGGACTCGCTGAAGTACTTCCCAGCGCAAATCCCCTCCTCCTCTGGAGACAGGACGTCATCGGATACGGCCGACTCTTCCAACACGTTGGATGAAATATTCTGGAGGAAAAAACAGGGAACAGAACACTTTTAAGGACATGCATCTTTAACAATCGCAGGTTTCAGTCTTGGTGGTCCAGTTTTTGGGACAACCTCCAATCTCATTCTGCCATACCGCTGCGAGTAGAGTCACCATATAAAACAGCATGCGCTGACCTGAAACGTCACACAACCGATTGGCAGGTAGCGGCAATCCTCCAGCATGTTGAGGTATTCTGCCACCAGCGCCGCGCTGTGGACCAGACAGTGGGCAGCTTCAGCATGGTTCCCTCTCTCAGAGTGTTTCCCTGCCATATTCTGGAGCCACGTCAGACGCAGGTCAGGGGAGTTCTGGTAGCCCTTTGCAATCCTGTAAAAAATAATAATGAAACAGCAGAGTTTATTTGTGACACTTCCTTGTTGTATACAAGCATTATGAATGTGCATCACAATACCTGTACATGAGGTCAATGAGCATCTCTGGATCCTGCTGATGCTCTTTCATCTTAACGGTGTCAGTAAGAATCATGTGCAGGTTGAACACCAGATCCTGGACCTGCAGTTTCAAGAGTGCAACACAGCACACATTTAATACGTCTTGTCCACTCTTGCAGCTCCAGATGAGACTCCACACGGAGGCGGTTACATACCTGCTCTGGGAAGGGCGTGTCGCGCAGCTCCAGGTCCTCTTCGGCGTACGTCAGGATCGTCTTGAGCGAGCGGCGAAGATGCTCCTCGTTGAAGTTTTGCGACGTTCCCACCAGTGACGACAGGGACATTGTGACCTGCATCTTCACTCGAGCGAAGTTCTGGTCCAGGGATAAAATAAGGACAGACTGTGACTCACAATAGTATTAAAGCGTCTGTTCACCAGCTAAAGCTGAGAACACATTTGTGCACGAGGAGCATAAATGCTTTAAAAAGTGCACAAGTCTGCTTTTTATGTGCCCAGGTTTTGAGACTAAACTATCTATTCCTAAAACATCCTGTACGTGTCCTGATGATCCATTTTGATTTACTGGCATGTCCCTGGTTATAACAAGAACATTACAATATAAATCTCCAATGCAAAGACAGAATCCAGACTTACGTTTCCTATCTCAAAGTTCTGCCTCATGAGCAGGTAAAGAGAGGCGGAGGCGTGACTTCTGACCGAGCCGACACTACTGCTGCAGTGACGCAGGAGACGCAGGCACAGGTCGGCACAAAGCTCCGTGTCCTCTTCAAACAGCATCTCTGGGAACTACAGACACAAACACACACTCACCGCGTATCCTCCTTACACTAATAGATGAAGTATTTCTTTAAAAGTTCTTTGTACACTGAGAGGAAAATGACATTGATTGACTTGTGACAATATTTTAAGCTGCATTAATATTAGATGTTAAAAAAAAAAAAAAGCGACTAATTAAACCGACAGCAAACGATAATAGAGACATTTCACTTGTGTACCTTGAAGACCAGAGCTCTTTGTGTAGTGAAGCAGTGCTGCAGGAAGAGGGCGCTCTGGTTGCCTGCCATGCTGTGGAGGAGAACTCTCAACACTCCACCCAGAACACTTTCCTTTAGCTCTGATGCCACCACAGTCTGAGAGAGACGCACAACACATCACAGCAAGGTGAGTCTACAATAAACAGCAGTGTGTGATGATGACGAGGATGAGGACGAGGACGATTGCTTTACCTTGACTACAATCTCCAGGGTGTCCAGTACGATCAGAGAGGCCTCGGTGGCTAAGTTTCCATCCACCACAGACTCCTGCTCCACCTCGTCTTTAGTCCTGTAAGAGTTGTTATTTCACAACCATCAGTATCACACTTAAGCACTGTTTAGATGAAGAGACAGTCTATTTTCCCTTCTTTATATTTAGATTCTAATCCAGAAATCTATCGGTAATTTCACTAAAGTAAACATACTTGTCGACTCGGTCTGTATTTTGTCTCCAGTGAGTGACGTTCTTCCTCCACCGGACATTCTCCTGGCTGCCGTAGGGACTCCTTTCTGGTAGAGTAAAACAAAATCACAATTTCCATGAGCACGAACTTCTAAACACCTCACACACACACACACACACACACACACACACACACACACACACACACACACATTAGTGGCTGCTCTCACGCTACTTACCTCTGCAGCGGCGGACCATCTCCTGACGAGCCCCGATGGTGCCCAGTATGGCCTCCTCCAGCCGGGCCTTCATGTCCTGAGACTTTTTAAACGTCAGGCTGTTGATCCTCTCCAGAGCCTTCTTCCCCTACAACGACCATCAAACATCAACGGACAGGGACAAAAAAAAAAAAAAAAAAAGACAAAAGACGTCAGAAAAACAAGTTTCAAACAACAAATTTCAATTGTATAAAAAACTCCAGTAGAAATGATGAGATGGGCATATGTGAGAAAGTCAAACACAAAAAATTGCCGACAGATTGAAGTAGAAGTACACAGGTATGTAGGCTGTGTACATGTGGGTATGCAGGTGAATATAGATGTGTGTAGATGTGTTACACGTGTATATGTGGAAAGGTACACATGGACATATACTCCTCAAAGTGAAGATGAAGGACTGAACGTTTTCTATGGTGTTTAAATGCTGATATGCATATAAACAACTGAAAAAGAGTTTGATGTAAAAAATATCGAAAAGCCTTTGTACATTCTGCAACATTGCTTTTTCCAAATAAAAATAAAATAAAAACAAAACTACATCACCCTGCAGTACTGATAACTCAAGATAGGGAACTTTCTTGAAACAACTACTGACATTTGTGTAGCTCTGGCATGTCCAAGTTAGACATCTGTACTTTGGTTCCGACTCAATGGGTGTCATAGTCTCTCATAGTCGGGACAGTGCCTGCTTTATTGTACCTTGTATTCAAAGCAGGAGACGCAGAGATGCAGCAGATCTAGCAGGCGGTTGATTTGCAGTACAGATAAGTCGGACACCCAGCGCTCCAGGAGAGCAGCGTCTGCATTCTTCAGAACCCACAGGAAACTCACCAGCAGAGTCCTGCTGCACTCGGCAGACAGAGAGCTGGACTGGCGCCCGGCCTGGTGAAGACAAACACATAAACCCAGTGCCAGTCTTTTAATGTGATGCGTACAAAATGGCTGTTTATAGACAGATATAAAAGGAAAAGGACAGAGAGAGACACCTACAGGCTAAGAGGCGCAGTTCTAGGGAGGAATGCAAATGTTTTTTTGAGTGAGTGTCTGTGTCAGAGAGTGAACGCCTCCCACACACACAGGCTGATCTGTGACCTGTCAGTCTGTCGGGCCCGGGGGAGCAGCCTGACCCCTGCCGCTATCACTCACCACTGTGGGCAGCGCAAACGGGTTGGCTTTGACATGCGGCAAAGGGGAGCCGGCAATCGCCATGGCAACAGACTGACTGATAGTGTTGCCGCTGTCTGGGTCAGTATCGTCGGCGTGGGCCGAGGCAAGGCGGCACCGAGCAGGCGAGGAGTCTAGGAAGAAATAAGAACAGAGCTCTCAGGTCCAATAACACTGGAAATAAAACCATTGTGCAGATGAGATACATGTGCGGAGGAGGCGGACAGCCATAAAAAAATTGCAGCGGGTGGCACATGTGTTGTGCTGACCAGAGAAGTCGTGGAGCTGATGCAACGTCTCCATGACGATGGGGATGAGCGGTAGGTAGAGCTGAGCGATGTGGGCTCTGACCTGAGGGTCAGTGTAGCGGGGGTCTGCGTCATGGCTGCACAGCAGGGAGTGAACAGCACTAATGGCCTTTTTATGAAGGAAGAAAACCCTATGGGCAAAAAATACAAGTGTATCAGCACATTCGGTGTGTTTCTCACTGCGCACTATGTACTTAATGGCGCTGCACTGTATTTCATTTTAAAGTTCAAACTCTGATGATCCCTATGAGGAAACTGAACGACACTCCCGATTCTTATATGTGCAACAAGTGAAGCCTACCCTTCTCCATCGGGATCAAGGATGAGAGAGAGCTCAGTAAGCAGCAGGCCAGACAGGAAGTGCTGCTGGCGGAAAGGGACGGAGAGCTCAAACATGGTGGCCACACCCTGGTCTTGCACCATACTGGAAAACGCTGAACTCTGTTCATACAAAAAAAAAAAAAACGAGAGGAGGGAGAAGATGAGATTATGAGAATATGAAAATAAAACATGAGCAGTTTAAATCAGTTCTATTGTATCCAGTGCCTGTGAGGTGGTGGAGGAGGTGGAGGGCGAGGGGGAGGCTGGAGGGCTGAGAGTGGAGCACGGCAGGTTGAGGACGACGTAGTGCTCGTGGCTGCAGACGATACGAGTGAAGTCCACCCTCAGGGCATTCAGAGAGCTGGGGTTCTGCGCCGTGTGAAGCTTGTGGGCGATCTGTTCGAAAACACGGGTTTGAGTCGGTGAAAGCTGTTGTAAAATGTGCGTGGGAGCATCGGGATGTTTGGTATGAAAGGCAAACGGGGAGGGCCGTAATAGACACCTGTTTGTAGTAGGAGCGGATGAGGTTGAACACAAAGCCCCGGTCCATGAGAGACAGCAGGTCATTCAGGAAGAAGGCCAGACTGCTATTCAGCCTCTCCACAAGCTCCACATCCTGAAAGAGAGAGACAGAGAGAGAGAGGGGATGGGAATGAGCAGGAGCACATAGGGTTACATGAAAGGGAGGATGTGATATCAGAAGATAAACAGACATATTGGGATATTTTAATCATGATGGATTGAGCATTACATACGAGATAAGGCAACTTTATTTTGGACAAAAACTGTAAAAAAGACAACCTCTGGCCATCTTTTATTACTCAACACTTAGTTTGTTTAAAACAAATGGACTTTCAGCCGTTCATTTCCTTACTTGCTTGTATTGTGGATTGCGGGTTTTTTTACCTTGTGGTATCGACCGGCGATGTCTGCACTGATGGCACAAACAAGTGCAGCAATGTCGTCCACAAAGCGGTCGGGGAAACGCTGTCGCCTCGCAACGTCCAATTTCGAGGTCAGGAATAAGTGATGGGTCATGCTCTTTGTCTAGAGGACAGAGTAAATAAGAAATTCCCTTCATGAAAATATCACCTATCCTGCTGTAATAATGGTTCCTGTAGTGTGTGTGTGTGTGTGTGTTTTGATGCTTGTTTTTCCTCATAAAGGGATAGTTTGGATGTTCTGAAGTGGTTTGGATGAGGTACTTAGTGTATTAGCTACAGTAGATAGCGGCCGGCACGCCCCCAGTTTCGAGAAACAGACAGGAGTGCCAGCGCCGGAGCAAAGTAATGCACCGCTGTGGATGAGGGCAGCAGCAAAACAGAGCAAAAAAAAAAAAAATCAATACCAGTTTAAGTGTAATATTTTCATCTACCTTGACGTCAGACAGCCCTTTCCATCGGCCTTTGGTCGACTCCATTGGCTCCTTTGATATTGATTTTTTTTAGGTGTTTAAAGTATGTTTTGCTGCTGCCGTCGTCCTGAGCAGTATATTGCTTTGCTCCCATGCTGGAACTCCATTCTCCAAACTAGTGTTATGTTCACAGTGTGACATGAACATAAATGCACAAAGACATACTCACCATAAGCTGGAAGAAAAACCAGGCCTGCTGCAGCGCCGCCTCCCTCACCGCGCTGGTGCTGACCACCCACTGCAACGCCAGCTCCTCATGGAGCAGCTACACGTGAACCAACACAGAGCTCATTTCAGCTTTCATCAGCAAACCACTTTAGAAACCAGATGAACTATGAAGATTAATTAAGTGGTGTGTGTTTGTTTGTTATTACAAGAAGAAAGATATGAAACTGTTACTGTGATTTGTAAAAGATAACAGTGAAACGGTGTTTTTTGATAGTTATTCAAATAAATATGTATGAAATAAAAAGCTTTATTATAATGATTCATAGTGATAATAAAAATGTATTAAGACTCATTCGTCAGTAAATCTGCCAGATTGAGTCCTGATATCCCAAAAGAATATTAAGTGTCAGTGTATCAACAAACAAATGTTCACAGCAGATTACAGGAAGACGCTGTTAAAATGTCATGGTGGTTTGTGTTCATGACACGGAGAGTTGATGAACGTTAGGACATTAAATGTGTTATGAAGTTGTTGTGGAGAACGACACGTTTACAGTTTGTTACAGGAGATGTCAGCTTTACCTTCTTGGTAATCTGCCTTGTGGGAACTGAAAACAAGGCCACGCTGTCCAGAAAGGCAGACATGCGATTGCAGCTGCGGTCTTTTGCCTGACATGGAGTGGCGGTGAGGTGAACCCACAGAGATGAGGACAAAGTGACGTGAAAAGGGATGAATGGAAATGGATGGTTGGCCAGAGAACTCACTATGAACTCTGGGAAGAAATCTGATGAGCCCCGGGGCAGAGATTACGTCTCTCAAACACAACAGATGTGGTCTGTTAGTCGGCGGCGGGAGATTGAATTGTTGAAACTGACTGACAAGTTGCAAAAGGTGTGACAGACAAAAAAAAATGGCTGGCAGAGTGAGAGGCAGATGGAAACAGACAAAACCTTTGAGAAGTGAGGGAGGAAAAGACCCACGAGAGTTGATCAGAGATGGTTCAGGATGGAGGTGGTGAGGTGGTGAAGGTGAGGAGGAGGAGGAGGAGGAGGAGGAGGAGGAGGGATTTGGCACCTGCTTGAGCTCACAGCTGGAGTTGGGGTTTCGGCGTAGCACAGATCTGGAGCCTCCGGGGGCATAAGCAGAGTTTACCCAGGAGTGGGAGCGGTCAATACCCTGCCGTAAGCCACCGGAGACGCACACAAAAACACACAAACACACACACACACACACACACACACACACACACACACACACAGTGCGGCAAGAGGCAAGGGCACAGTGAGTAAAGGGAAGGCAATTACCACACAAGATTATTTGAAGGATAAAACTGGGAAGAAACAAAAGTAAGGGAAAGTGTAGAAAAGTGAAGCTTGAATCAGCAGAGGGGAGAATAAAGGAACTGAATGAAAGACAAAGGACAGAGGCACGAAGCATAACTGAATCTCTGACAGCAGCATCATTAACTGCTATCGGTCAACCTGAGCTTATTGAATCTGCTGCGAAGAGCAGAGACACAACAAATGACAGAATAAAAACAAAGTGGGAATATGTCATAAGTGGTACCATAAAAAAAAGACTTCATTTCTGTGCTGCTGTTTCTTTTTCAATCTACCATTAATGCTAGACAAAATAAAATATGAGACAATTTGCAAATGAAATGAATGCGCACATTAAACAACAAACTGCTATGAGGAAACAAGTCAGAGCCAATACTTTACAGATTTCTCACAAAACATAAGAAATGCACTATTTTAAGAACTCTAAAAACGGATTATTAACAATTTAACTGCTTTCATGACTTTCAAAACAACTTTAACGTAAGGCTGTAACAAATTCATTTTTCTATTGAGGTTTCCGAATGAAGCTTTGAATGTTTATCATCCTATTTTATCTATTTTAAAAAACTGCACGACATCCAAATGTTGATCGAGAATTCAAATGTCATGAATGACGCTTCGACGCTTCAAACTATTTTGCACAGCCCTACTTTAAAGCTTTTCTAGAACTTCCACACACACACACACACACACACACACACACACTACAGCAATAGTTGTATAGTCTTAATGAGAGTAGCGCATTTTGAAAGACAGCTGCAGCTCACCTTGCTCCCTATGATCCTCTGCACCTCTTCATCAGGAGAAACTGGGGTGCTGGCCAAGTCCGGGTTGGAGTTGCTGATACTCTTGGAGCGGGACAGGTGGAGGCTGCTCGGCCGGACTGTTGTTCTCGATAAAGTGGCGTATTGCATAGGCATCTCGTAGGACTGCGTGCCAGCTTCTCGTGGAGATGGACCAATAGAAACGCCACATGGTGAAATAATAGCAAGCAAACATCCACGAGGAGGGTCAGGTGAATGCCGGCGGTCCAGAGAAAGGCTCTCTTTCTGCTTCTCAGACACAGACCGCACCCTTCACATTGGTGACTCACCTGTTGGGGGTATTGCAGGTTCGGCGCTCGGCAGGCGGAAGCAGTAGTGGATGTAGGACGCCAGCAGGTTGTTGCGGCCGTGTTGGTCCTGGTTCCCCTCCAGGTTCTTGTGGATCTGGTTGACCAGTAAAGACATCGCTTCGAAGGCGGCGCGGCCCAAGTTCACTGTGGATAAATCAGGAGTGAGAGCAGCAAAGGCACAACTAAAAACTATGACTGGGATTCTTTTATTCATTAAATATATTATCAAATAGTATTGTTGACAATTGCATTGCATGATTGTGGACTGTAAATTTAAACTGGCATGATTTATGCTTCACATATTAACCACGATGCCGACCAAAACATTTTTTACAATTTGATGTATTTATAAATAAGTATGATATAAGTAAACGCCACCTAGCGTATCTGATGTTTTGTCTTGTGTGTCACTGAAGTTGAAAACAATAAAGATTGGGATATACAGTAAGTAAATGAAACAGTTTTGTTGCTAAATTATCATGAATATTATTATTCATTGCAGTTCCCCGCTCATTTCCCAGCAGCATGCAGCTAAATCATGTGCCTCTCAGCTTGAGGACAGAGGTTAGATTTGCAGCCGACAACGTGTGTGTGTGTGTGTGTGTGTGTGTGTGTGTGTGTGTGTGTGTGCGCTAAACATTTGTCTGTCTCTACAATAATAGGCTGAAAATCAACCAGTGTGCTCCAGTCCTTTCTTTTCCCTTGGAAGTCATATTAATCATCATCACGTTATCTCCTCAAATTATCAGAATTAGCATTTTATCCTCGCTCCGTGGAGTGCACTTCAAATCCCAAATGGCTGTCCTTCAGAGCTCACTCACCAATTTGTCCCGCGATGACCGGCGGGTAGACGATGAGCTGAATGAGCTTGTTGAGCAGCTGGTGCAGGAACCTGACACAGGTATCCAGCAGAGCCCCTCTCAGTGCAGCCATGCTGGCCTTCAGCTCCCCCTCCATGTTCGCCTCGGTGATGATGACGTCCTTCAGGCGGAAGGGGAAGGAGTACTCCTCCAGAACATACACTAGAGTGAAGAACTTGTCCAGGTGGGGGTCCTAGAGTTAACGACAGAATACAAAGGAAGTAGCACTTGACCTGGGTCAATTTCAACGTGGCAGAAATGTTTTAATGTGGTTGAAAATCAAAGATTGAGGGTTTCTGTGTCTTTCTGAAAGCAAACTGTTGTTTATATATGACATGCATACACTGCTGATGGTACATGTAGGCCGACTGACGTGTTGTCTGTATCTCAAATCTCAGTAACTCACTCAAATCCATTTCATTCTCTCTCCAGATAAAAGTTATTATTATTCACAATAGATGAAAACTATGAATGCTCAATCAATCAATCAATCAATCAATCAAGTTTTATTCATACATGACCTTTCAAAGAAATCAAATGTAATTCAAAGTGCTGTACGAATGATTGACAATAAGAAAACAAGACGAAAATAAAGATGAGATGAAGAGGCTAATGCACACCAACAAAAGTTAAGAAAAATAAATCAATAAGTTACTAACTAAATACATAAATAAACAAACTACAGCACTGAATAATACAATTAGTGTGAAATAAAATATATATTAATACTAAAACCATAGCATAAAAACACATGAGACACTGTATACAATCTGACTTAATAATAAAAACCACAACATTCTAAAACACTACACTATTAATAGTAAATATGTTCAGAACCCGCCCCCAATAACACAAACCTGACTCCAACATGGCTTTTAAAGGTGGGAGGAAAAAGCACACAGGAAAGCAGAAGCTACAGTATAAGAATTGCTTTTGTGTACCTGAGTGTGAACCGAGGAGGCCGCCGTCACCTCGACATTGAACACTCCTTTGTGGTTATCCACCCACTTCATGCCTGGGAGCTGAACCTGCCGCAGGGTGACATCCAACTCGTTTAACACATCACAAAAGGAGTAGGTAATGGCCGGCAAACTGAGCAACACAATCCCTTTAAAAACACACTCACGTCAGGGGTGAGCACAGAGTAGCTGGGTGGGGGCTTTTCCACCGAGACGGGCAGGCTGAAGGAGCCGGTGCGTAGTCGGCCGTGCTGCATCAGAGGGATCCACTGCAGGCGGAGAGAGAGGGAGACACGCGATCGCTCACCAATGCCAAGACAACAGAAGGAGCTATAAGACAAGTTGGCGTGTGTGTGTGTGTGTGTGTGTGTGTGTGTGTGTGTGTGTGTGTGTGTGTGTGTGTGTGGGAGAAGGAGACTACTCACGGTGTAGCCCACAGGGGTCTCCAGAGGAGTGTTCTGTTTGGGCTGGCAGCTGATGTGGAAGAAGGTGAACAGCAGATGGTGGTTGTCTGTCAGATTGGCAGGAATCCTCATTTTCATCTCCTCATAGAACTCGGGAGACCTTTTGAGTTGAGAGTTTAAACACAGTGTTTAAAGGGCGACACAGCGTTGGACAGACTCCATTGGAAGAGCAATGGGTGGGCGAGCCTCACTTGTTATGGTAGATGATGGGAGTGTAGGCGTCTTGCATGAACTCGGCACAACTCGACTTCCCGAAGATGACCTGGTCAAACAGCAGAGTGTTAATACAGTTCTGTGACAAACAGGAGGAAGTCCTTTGACATGATCATCCTCAACGATGTCTCGTCAATCATCTGGAGAAGTTCTCCATCAAACATTTATTCATTCATTATTATTTAACAGTTTACTTAATGTTTTTAAGTATTTGTTAATAAATACTATAAACATTATGGACCAAATGTTTGTAACACTTTGGTTTGTAAACTGTCCATAAACCATATTTGGATGGCTTTTCAGTATCTATAAATATTATTTTGATAGTCAAGAGTTGGTTGATGGTTATTAATTGGCTATCTTTAAATATTCTGATTAAATAAATAAAAATAACTTTAAAAATAATTTTACAAAACATTTGGTTATCATTAACAAATACTTAATATAACATATTAAATGTTGCAACAATAAACTGATAATAGTTAACTAATGTAATCAGAATCATCTCTTATTAGCCATTTCTAAACTTCTTAATACACAAACTAAGGATCAAATTACAGAATTACTATTAATATATATACACTAATATATATACTAATAATCTTTAAATATTTATTATCATTTCATGATTTGGTAAAACTCTGACGGACAAACCTCCAAGCAAGGGAACATAAGATAAAACATTATTATTATTATTATTATTATATTATCCATCAAATCTAAATCTTCCAAGAAATCTGACAAACAATATTAATAATTTTAACTTCCTAATTTATCTGCATAGTTAAACTCATGTTAAATGGATAGACTTGGATCTTAAGAGTGGAGTGAGACTTGGAGGCGGCTGTAAAGCGGCTGCAGCGTATTTAACTGGTTTGAATATATAATCATGAGCACAAGAGGAGAAAAGGATTATGTTGGAGACGTTGTTGATGTCTGACCACTACCTTGTTATCCTCAAGTGATCAAACTACGAGAATATCCTTCACCGTGTGGTATTCAATGGAGAAACGTGTCTCCAGTTAAAACATGAGAGATCACTGAATGTAACTAGACGTTCCTTCCCTCTGTGCTCAACGCTACGCTCCCCTTTGAAGAAGCTCCGTCTTCCGAGAAGACGCCATGTATCGTTTCACTGCCTCGAGCTGTTTTTGGTGACTGGAGATTCTGGAGTCACTCGTTATCCTCGTCTGTGACTCACCGGCAAAGCCTGACTGGGGTCCTCTCCTGCCATGAACTGAACCTTCACAGCAATGTTCCTCACCGAGCCCTGACGGCTGCTGAAGTTCAGACTTTGTGGGTAAACATAGAGCAAGTTTCTGAAAGGCAAAAAGGATGCAAGGCAGAGAATGAGAGAGAGAGAAAAATATGACGACGACAAAAAATGCAAAGTTATTAATGAGTCAAAGGAACA